>NW_022631104.1:6651733-6825864 GCF_010015895.1 Lontra canadensis
TTTTTTTTTTTCTTTCTGAACCTCTTTTTATCCCCTTTCTCCCCCCTCACGATTTGGGATCTCTTCTGATTTGGTTAAAGCATATTTTCCTGGGGTTGTTGCCACTCTTTTAGTATTTTACTTGCTCCTTCATATACTCTTATCTGGACAAAATGACAAGGCGGAAAAATTCACCACAAAAAAAAGAACAAGAGGCAGTACCAAAGGCTAGGGACCTAATCAATACAGACATTGGTAATATGTCAGATCTAGAGTTCAGAATGACGATTCTCAAGGTTCTAGCCGGGCTCGAAAAAGGCATGGAAGATATTAGAGAAACCCTCTCGGGGGATATAAAAGCCCTTTCTGGAGAAATAAAAGAACTAAAATCTAACCAAGTTGAAATAAAAAAAGCTATTAATGAGGTGCAATAAAAAATGGAGGCTCTCACTGCTAGGATAAATGAGGCAGAAGAAAGAATTAGCGATATAGAAGACCAAATGACAGAGAATAAAGAAGCTGAGCAAAAGAGGGACAAACAGCTACTGGACCACGAGGGGAGAATTCGAGAGATAAGTGACACCATAAGATGAAACAACATTAGAATAATTGGGATTCCAGAAGAAGAAGAAAGAGAGAGGGGAGCAGAAGGTATATTGGAGAGAATTATTGGAGAGAATTTCCCCAATATGGCAAAGGGAACAAGCATCAAAATCCAGGAGGTTCAGAGAACCCCCCTCAAAATCAATAAGAATAGGTCCACACCCCGTTACCTAATAGTAAAATTTACAAGTCTTAGTGACAAAGAGAAAATCCTGAAAGCAGCCTGGGAAAAGAAGTCTGTAACATACAATGGTAAAAATATTAGATTGGCAGCAGACTTATCCACAGAGACCTGGCAGGCCAGAAAGAACTGGCATGATATATTCAGAGCACTAAACGAGAAAAACATGCAGCCAAGAATACTATATCCAGCTAGGCTATCATTGAAAATAGGAGAGATTAAAAGCTTCCAGGACAAACAAAAACTGAAAGAATTTGCAAACACCAAACCAGCTCTACAGGAAATGTTGAAAGGGGTCCTCTAAGCAAAGAGAGACCCTAAAAGTAGTAGATTAGAAAGGAACAGAGACAATATACAGTAACAGTCACCTTACAGGCAATACAATGGCACTAAATTCATATCTCTCAATAGTTACCCTGAATGTTAATGGGCTAAATGCCCCAATCAAAAGACACAGGGTATCAGAATGGATAAAAAAACAAAACCCATCTATATGTTGCCTACAAGAAACTCATTTTAAACCCGAAGACACCTCCAGATTTAAAGTGAGGGGGTGGAAAAGAATTTACCATGCTAATGGACATCAGAAGAAAGCAGGAGTGGCAATCCTTATATCAGATCAATTAGATTTTAAGCCAAAGACTATAAGAAGAGATGAGGAAGGACACTATATCATACTCAAAGGATCTGTCCAACAAGAAGATCTAACAATTTTAAATATCTATGCCCCTAACGTGGGAGCAGCCAACTGTATAAGCCAATTAATAACAAACTCAAAGAAACACATCAACAATAATACAGTAATAGTAGGGGACTTTAACACTCCCCTCACTGAAATGAATGGATCATCCAAGCAAAAGATCAACAAGGAAATAAAGGCCTTAAATGACACACTGGACCAGATGGACATCACAGATATATTCAGAACATTTCATCCCAAAGCAAAGAATACACATTCTTCTCTAGTGCACATGGAACATTCTCCAGAATAGATCACATCCTCGGTCCTAAATCATGTCTCAACCGGTATCAAAAGATTGGGATCATTCCCTGCATATTTTCAGACCACAATGCTCTGAAGCTAGAACTCAATCACAAGAGGAAATTTGGAAAGAACCCAAATACATGGAGACTAAACAGCATCCTTCTAAAGAATGAATGGGTCAACCAGGAAATTAAAGAAGAATTGAAAAAATTCATGGAAACAAATGATAATGAAAACACAACGGTTCAAAATCTGTGGGACACAACAAAGGCAGTCCTGAGAGGAAAATATATAGCCGTACAAGCCTTTCTTAAGAAACAAGAAAGGTCTCAGGTACACAACCTAACCCTACACCTAAAGGAGCTGGAGAAAGAACAAGAAAGAAACCCTAAACCCAGCAGGAGAAGAGAAATCATAAAGATCAGAGCAGAAATCAATGTAATAGAAACCAAAAAAAAAACAATAGAACAAATCAACGAAACTAGGAGCTCGTTCTTTGAAAGAATTAATAAGATCGATAAACCCCTGGCCAGACTTATCAAAAAGAAAAGAGAAATGACCCAAATAAAATCATGAACGAAAGAGGAGAGATCACAACTAACACCAAAGAAATGCAGACAATTATAAGAACATACAATGAGCAACTCTACTCAAACAAATTTGACAATCTGGAAGAAATGGATGCATTCCTAGGACATATAAACTACCACAACTGAACCAGGAAGAAATAGAAAGCCTGAACAGACCCATAACCAGTAAGGAGATTGAAACAGTCATCAAAAATCTCCGAACAAACAAAAGCCCAGGGCCAGACAGCTTCCCGGGGGAATTCTACCAAACATTTAAAGAAGAACTAATTCCTATTTTCCTGAAACTGTTCCAAAAAATAGAAATGGAAGGAAAACTTCCAAACTCATTTTATGAGGCCAGCATCACCTTGATCCCAAAACCAGACAAGGATCCCATCAAAAAAGAGAACTACAGACCAATATCCTTGATGAACACAGATGCAAAAATTCTCACCAAAATACTAGCCGATAGGATTCAACAGTACATTAAAAGGATTATTCACCACGACCAAGTGGGATTTATTCCAGGGCTGCAAGGTTGGTTCAACATCCGCAAATCAATCAATGTGATACAACACATTAATAAAACAAAGAACAAGAACCATATGATACTCTCCATAGATGCTGAGAAAGCATTTGACAAAGTACAGCATCCCTTCCTGATCAAAACTCTTCAAAGTGTAGGGATAGAGGGCACATACTTCAATATTATCAAAGCCATCTATGAAAAACCCACCGCAAATATCATTCGCAATGGAGAAAAACTGAAAGCTTTTCCGCTAAGGTCAGGAACATGGCAGGGATGTCCATTATCACCACTGCTATTCAACATAGCACTAGAAGTCCTAGCCTCAGCAATCAGACAATAAAAGGAAATTAAAGGCATCCAAATCGGCAAAGAAGACGTCAAACTATCACTCTTCGCAGATGATATGATACTATATGTGGAAAACCCAAAAGACTCCACTCCAAAACTGCTAGAACTTGTACAGGAATTCAGTAAAGTGTCAGGATATAAACTCAATGCACAGAAATCAGTTGCATTTCTCTACACCAACAACAAGACAGAAGAAAGAGAAATTAAGGACTCAATCCCATTTATAATTGCACCCAAAACTATAAGATACCTAGGAATAAACCTAACCAAAGAGACTAAGAATCTATACACAGAAAACTATAAAGTACTCATGAAAGAAATTGAGGAAGACACAAAGAAATGGAAAAATGTTCCATGCTCCTAAATTGGAAGAATAAATATTGTGAAAATGTCTATGCTACCTAAAGCAATCTACACATTTAATGCAATTCCTATCAAAGTACCATCCATTTTTTTCAAAGAAATGGAACAAATAATCCTAAAATTTATATGGAACCAGAAAAGACCTCGAATAGCCAAAGGAATATGGAAAAAAAAGCCAAAGTCAGTGGCATCACAATTCCAGACTTCAAGCTCTATTACAAAGCTGTCATCATCAAGACAGCATGGTACTGGCACAAAAACAGACACATAGATCAATGGAACAGAATAGAGAGCCCAGAAATAAACCCTCAACTCTATGGTCAACTAATCCTGACAAAGCAGGAAAGAATGTCCAATGGAAAAAAAAGACAGCCTCTTCAATAAATGGTGTTGGGAAAATTGGACAGCCACATGCAGAAAAATGAAATTGGACTGTTTCCTTACACCACACACGAAAATAGACTCAAAATGGATGAAGGACCTCAATGTGAGAAAGGAATCCATCAAAATCCTCAAGGAGAACACAGGCAGCAACCTCTTCGACCTCAGCCACAGCAACATCTTCTTAGGAACATTGGCAAAGGCAAGGGAAGCAAGGGTAAAAATGAACTATTGGGATTTTATCAAGATCAAAAGCTTTTGTACAGCAAAGGAAACAGTTAACAAAACCAAAAGACAACTGACGAGTGGGAGAAGATATTTGCAAACGACATATCAGATAAAGGGCTAGTGTCCAAAATCTATAAAGAACTTAGCAAACTCAACACCCAAAGAACAAATAATCCAATCAAGAAATGGGCAGAAGACATGAACAGACATTTCTGCAAAGAAGACATCCAGATGGCCAACAGACACATGAAAAAGTGTCCCATATCACTCGGCATCAGGGAAACACAAATCAAAACCACAATGAGATATCACCTCACACCAGTCAGAATGGCTAAAATTAACAAGTCAGGAAATGACAGATGCTGGCGAGGATGAGGAGAAAGGGGAACCTTCCTACACTGTTGGTGGGAATGCAAGCTGGTGCAACCACTCTGGAAAACAGCATGGAGGTTCCTCAAAATGTTGAAAATAGAACTACCCTATGACCCAGCAATTGCTGGGTTGGTAAATACTGGGTATTTACCCTAAAGATACAAACGTAGTGATCCGAAGGGGCACGTGCACCCGAATGTTTACAGCAGCAATGTCTACAATAGCCAAACTATGGAAAGAACCCAGATGTCCATCAACAGATGATAGGATAAAGAAGATGTGGTATATATACACAATGGAATACTATGCAGCCATCAAAAGAAATGAAATCTTGCCATTTGCGACGACGTGGGTGGAACTAGAGGGTATCATGCTTAGCGAAATAAATCAATCAGAGAAAGACAACTATCATATGATCTCCCTGATATGAGGAAGTGGAGATGCAACATGGGGGGTTGAGGGGGTAGGAGAAGAGTAAATGAAACAAGATGGGATTGGGAGGGAGACAAACCATAAGTGACTCTTAATCTCACAAAACAAACCGAGGGTTGATGGGGGGAGGGGGGTTGGGGGGTGGGGTTATGGACATTGGGGAGGGTATGTGCTATGGTGAGTGCTGTGAAGTGTGTAAACCTGGCGATTCACAGACCTGTACCCCTGGGGATAAAAATATATGTTTATAAAAAATAAAAATAAAAATAAATACCTCGACAGAAATATCTAGTATAACGTTTGACTCAACATCCAGGTACTGTGGCCTAACCTAGTGGACACATTCCCACTCACCATTCTGTATTGGTTTAGATTGGCTTGTTTTAAGACACTGAGTTAAAAGTCATCTTGTCTGATGTTAGGAGGAAAGGTAGAAATGGGGAGAAGTGACCTGGGCTGACTGTCCCTTGGTGATAATCATGTCATCTGAGATGTCAGGACCCTGAAAATTTTTCAAGCTACAGTTTTTTCAAGCACTTGCTATATATATACCCAACACTGTGCTGAACGCTTGCTTTTTTGGGGGGATTAGCTCCTCTGGGATCACCAAAGCCCCTGGGCAGGCTCTGTTGCCTCCCCCAAGACTCTGACCCAGGAAGCCACCATCAAACCTCTTTCTTGGGGACCCAGTAGTAATTCTGGTCCCCTCCCCACGGATCGGAGGAGTTCTCAAGAGGGGTGGTGGGACAGGAATTCCTCCTCTCCTTTGGGGTCCTGAAACCATAGTCCAGAAGGCTTCTTTGTTTTCTGCTCCCCATTCTGCCTAATCTTGCCTAATCTACAACTGGTTCCACAGCTTAGATGGGGGAAGTACAGACGGGTAGTCTCTGGGAAGAAAAGTCAGTTAAAAATCCAAAGACATGATCCCCACTGTGGGAGTTCTGTGGGAGTAACGAGTCACCGTCTCTTGGCCACGGATTTTTCTTTCTTCTCCCTTCCATTCACTCCCCTTATCCCAGCGTCCTAATGCTAGAAAGGGGAGGAGGGTAGGTTCAGAGGACTGCAAGTAACTATTATTTACTTAAGACAACGCTACAAGCTCCTGTTTTATAAGAGAGAGAGAGAGAAACCTCATCAAGATCTTGGATGCAAGAGTGTCTGTGTGGCTCAGTTGGTTAAGATCTTGGATGCAGCTTTCTGTGCCAATTCCAGTTCCTTCTTTTGCCCCACCCCCGCCCCACCCCCACCATACCTAAAGCAGCCAGTGGCAACCGCTCTGCTTCACAGCTCAGCTGGCAAAATGCCGGGAGAGCAGCCAGTGGCCTGGGTTCAATCTACTGATAAGTCATCAATGTCTTTCTCACCCAAAACATCTGGTTTAGGATCCTGAGTTATGAGCTAATATTAAATATAAAACTTTATAGCATCACATATATAATACTGTTGATTAGAAACATCAAGAAAAGTAATTGACTGGAGGGGACTCTGTGTGACCAGCTGGTTGAACATCTGGACGGGCTCCAAAGGGGCCTGAATTGAATTCCCAATCCATCCATTCTTTATGGTCAGGGGTATAATTCCGACTCTCTTTCTTGGATACTTGCGTTTTATGTAAAAAAAAAACAAACAAACCCAAAAGGGGAATGCGGGTTCCAGTTTGCTGGAAAAGACTAAAATAAAATAATGACCGTTTTTCTCCTCTCTTACATCCATTCGTTAGACGTTAACTGGTTTTTTGTTACGTCCTTAGCCGCGTCGTGTTATGCTGACCACTTGGTGGCAGCGTACACTCATTTTTTTTCCCCCCTCCACAGGCTGAGGTTTGCACGGAAGAATGTAGCCGCTCGTTCCCTCTGCTTTGCAGCGGAGCAGAGCAGGAGCGGGAAGAGCTCCTACCAGTCTGGGACCCTGTTCTCAGGGGGCCCCACTTGACATACATTACTCCGTTGTCCACAGAATTCCTTTGCCAACTGCATTCCTGTGACCAAGAACCTGAAGGTAAAGCAAACCTTCGGCTGATGCTCTGTGTTCTGTTTGCTGAATACTTGCTTCCCGCCAGGACACAGTGGGTCTGTTCATCTTCTCTGCTCTGTTCGAGGGTCCAGGATGTAAGCAAGGCAGTAATTTCTTTCCTGGAATCTCCTTCCAAACAGCATCTTTCCTGGGCATCAGGCACAACCTACTTTGCATCTGGGCACCGACTCAGATTGGTTCTGAGTAGCTGCTCTGAGTGCAATGTTAAGAAGGACTCTGAGGTCTTAACGTCCAAGCTCAGAAGGCAGGAGTGCGATGCTTGACTGGCAATGTTGGCTCCATATTTGCGATTCTCTGACTTTACCCTGTGACTTGGGGAGGGCTGTGCGAGGTCCCTGGCTACATGACATCATCTTGATCTGATCTGTACTATTTTATATCCCCCATCCCACCCCAATTTTCCCCACATTTTGGATCCTGAAAGTTGTTGCTCTGGGAAGGGCAGTGAGCCTTCCTCGTTATACACACCATCTCTCTGCCCTGCTGGGCTCCAGCTTCAGAGGCCAGTAAATCACTGTAGCAGCCCCCTTCCTCCAGCGCAGGGCGTGCCGGGGCAGCAAAAGCCACACATGTCCGTGTCACTGAACCACTATTCACTGAGCTCCTGTGAGATTCCAAAATAAAAGGGCAGAGATGGGAGCATTATTACAAATCTGTCAACTACTTGTAGAAGCTGGTCTTCTGGAAAAGACGTGCCAAGAGCAGAGATTCTCAAAATGTGGATCCTGGTCCGATAGCATCAGCTTCGCCCAAGAACTTGTTACAAATGCAGATTCTCAGGCCCCACCCAGACCCACTGAATCAGACACGTCCCGTGTGCAACCCAGCTGCCTTGGGTTTTAGCAAATCTTCCTGGAAATACTGATGCTTACTCAGGTTTGAGAACCACTGGGTTTGCATAAAGTCTTCCCTCGCTCCCTCCCTTCTTTCTTTCCGTCCTTGTTTATTGGATTCCTTCCAGGAGCCAGGTAGATTAGCTTGGTCCCTGTGCTCATGGAATTTACATACTAATGGAAGAGACAGGGACAGTCTGGACCTTTGATGATTGGGTGGTGAGCCTTATGATAGCGCCCCTGGGGCCGTTTTGCAGGGGAGCCTGGACACCTAGATTTTTCTGTGAAATTTCCCGGAAATGTGTACAAACACTCCGGAGGCCAAGAGAGAGAGGCGGGGAAGCCAAATTTGGGCCCCCAGGAATGTCCAGCTTGTGGGAGCATTGGTCTCTCTCCCGCCATCTAGTGGCGGCGATGGGTTGGTGCATCCTCTGTATTTCTACGGAGCGGAGGTGAGTGGGACACGCTTCTTTGTTCCTCCCTCGTTAAATCTGCGTTTTGACTTCCAAAACTATTGTTAGGACCAGGTTTTGTCCAATGGCCCTCCTCTTCCTCCCCCTTCTAGAAAGCCGTTAAGCTGGGGCGGGGTGGGGAGCGCTGCAAGGTTTCCTAGAGCCCCAGGTGGGGTGTGTGATGACAGCCAGGCTTGAGGTCCTACCTGCCCTGCTGCGGGGGAGGGGATGGGGTGAGGGGGAGCAGGGGCTGTTAGAGAGGTTCCAGCAGCCCAAATGAAACATGATCAACACATTAACCTGTCTGGGTCCAGATCCAAAAAGCTGGGATGAATGGTATGGACATTCTGGGCTCCATCCGTGGATGCTTAAGGCTTTTTGTGAATGAGCTTCATGGTGGTCTTTGACCATCTCCCCCACCCCACCCAACCCCCGCCCCGCCTTTCCTAAAATTACATGCAAAAGTCTTTGCTTGCATATCTTTCTTAGGGAGAGCTGCTGGCCTGAGTCCAATTCTCAAAGGGAGCCTATAACTTGGGGGAGGGAGGGACAATCTGCAGCCCCCGACTTTCAAACCTCAAGGGCCTTGAGTCCTCTATCCTGCCGTTTCCCAGAACCTCCATCATAGAAGCTCTTGGAGTCCTCCTTTCACATACAAACTCCAGCAAAACCAACCAACAGCCCTGCTTCATGATGTCTACATTTTTTAATTCTATCCTCTGCCGTGTGTAAAGACGCTGGGCAGCAACTCTTCATTTTGGATGCTTGACTCAAAGATTTTCTGCTGAGCAGCCAAAAGACAATGAGCTGGCCTTCGAAGGCAGGGGACCAGGGGCTCTGACAGCATCCTAACACTGACAGATCGTATCCGGGGTAACGAAGTGTGCTTACTCGCTGTCCATCCCAACTTTCTGCCGTGGCACTCAAGGTTGCTCAGGCGCATGGCTCAGTGCTAAGGGACACTGTCTCCATCCTCCTTTATGCTCTTTCACACAGGTGGCACCTGCAGTTTGACTAAGGGTTAGCTAAGACCCCTAAGAATTTCTGAAACCTCCAATTCGATGTCCACCTGCCATTTCTGGTCCAGGAGAGAGTCTACAGCTTTCTGCCAAGCTGCTCACTTGACCCAGCAAAGCACCATCCTGCAAAGTGATGACACCATCCTCATCACGTCGGGTCTGTGGCTGAGGGCTTCATACGTGCTGTCAGGGGTCAGAGTGTTCTGGCAAGTCTCAGCAGCCCCTTGGGAGGTCCTGGCATGATGCAAATGCAGCTCCCCACCCCCATCCCTTCTCATGGAAGCTTCTGGCACAGCCCTCTGGGGTGGCTAGGGTTCCTGTGAACCTGACTAGGGTAGTGATTGGCTTTCAGAGGCTGGCCCCGGGTCATCTTCTGTCTTCCATCTTCTGGGGCTCCCTATTTTTCCGTCTTCTGTTTTGACCTTTCCCTGTCCACCTGCAAAATTCAAAGACCAATTTTTGCCATTCTTTGCCTTTTCGAGGATGTTGTTGGGAAAAGTAGGAAAGTAAATGAAAAGGGCTTTGAGTTCTTGACAAAGCAGATGTGGGGTGGAATTTTCCAGAGGACAGAAGGACAGAGGACAGAGGATGGAAAATTGTCCCAAGGCTTGGAGCTGGCATTGCTTTCCTCTTCAAGAGGTTAGGACTTTCCAGCTAGGGGGTGACCAAATTCACATCACAGTGGGGGCCCTTTGCAGCCAGGGACTGGGTCAGTGGGGAAAAGGGTGAGACACACAGATAGGGTAAGGTAGGAAGGTGGGCGCCTCCCTGACTTGGGAAAATGGGATTTCGGGATTTCAGTTTCGTCTTTGTAACTTCTTTGCCCTGAGCCCAGTGTTCGGCAGTGGGGAACAAAGGAAAAGGCTGGTTTGAGCCTTGTCCCCCTGGGATATAGGCGAGTGGGAGGTCTCAGCACTCTGGGGAGAGAGCGCCAGGCACTACGAAGGTTCTGGGTTTGCTGAAAAGTGAGCAGCACACACTGCAGGAACATGGCTAATTCCCCTCCCTGCCCTTCCTGGCTGTTCCAGCCTCAGACAGGATAGGCAGGGGCTCGTGGTGGGGGAAGAAACCCGGGGGGAAGGGGGAACAGAATGTTCACTCTGCTCTTGCCCAGCTAGGGCAGAAAGAGGTGCGATCTGAGGCACATCTCTTCTCTCTGAGCCTCTGTCTCCACGCCTGAGGAGTGTGGACATTGGACCCAATTCCCTGGTAGAGATCCGGATCTGGGGCTCCTGCCTTTCTGCTTAGTGGGAAGAAGGAGCTCATTTGACAGATGGAAGGTACTTTTCTTTTTGCAAACATTGACTCCCAAGTTTATTGAACTATAATTTTCAGACAGAGATGTGCCCGCTCTACCACTTAGAGTGCAGTTTGATGAGTTTCCACAAAGCCATGCCCTTGAGCTACCACTGCAATCAGCATTCACATGGCCCCTGATGGTCCCCAGGGCCCCTTCATAGGCACATCTCCTCTTGGCCCCTGACGGCTTCTGGCACAGGCGTCTTAAACCACATTTCTCCATGCTACAGCCTTAGTGGCTTAAAACCACACAGATTTGTTCTCTTAAGGCTCTGGAGCTTAGAAGTCTAAAATGGGTTGGCAGGGCTGGGTTCCTTCCGGAGGCTCTGGGGGTGAATCCATTTCCTTGTCTCTTCCAGCTTCTAGAGGCGGCCATGTGCCACTAGGCACATGGTGTCCACTCTCGGCTTCCCCTCTCCTACGGTCTTCTCTGGCTCTCCTGCCTCCCTCTTATAAGAATCCTGGTGACTACCTGGACCCATGTGGATAATCCAGGACAATCTCCCCATCTCACAATCTTCACCCTAATCCCATCTGCAAAGACACATTTGCCATGGAAGGTCCCATATTCACAGATTCTGGGGAGCAGCACGGGAACATTTTGGGGGGCTATTAAGCAGCCTGCCACCCTCACACCACACAGGAGGGACCTTCACACCTGCACCCAAGCTTCCCAGGTCGGCCCTCCAACATGGAGCCCACGCCCACCTGCTCTGTCCTACCTGCCTTTACACCCTCACAAGCACTTCCTTACCCTTAACTCCCTTTTACCCTCCTGGCAATCATGTGAGGTAAATGCCATTTTTATGCCTGTTGGATAGCCAAGAAAATTGAGACACACAGAGGATCAGGAGCTGTCCCAGTCACACAGCTAACATGGCGTCCCACCCACCAGCCACTGCACAGACACTTCCTGCCCCTCTAGAACCCACCTCCATGTGTGGTCAGCCTGGCCCTTGGGACCAGTTTCCTTGCTGCCTGTGAAGGGGACCAGAACATGGTGTCCCAACACACACCATGTTGCTGAAGGCAATTGAGAATCAGCAGATGCAAAAAGGGCTTGCTGACCTCCCCATTCCTCCCTTCAAGCAGGTCATAAATTTCCCACGGGGAAGTACGATTCTCACACCAATTCCGAAGTGTAGTTTTTCCAAGCAATTCTTGGAGACCGACTGGGCGCCCTGTGATTCACATCAGCTCTGACACCCTCTACCTGGAGATGGCCGAGGTGTACAAGGCTGCCCTTTCCCAGTCCCCCTCCCGATGTCAGATGCCAAAGGCAAGTCTAAGATGTCTCCTGTGTTTCTGACCTACCAGGGATAGATGGGAGGCTCCAGTAATGCTCCCCTTGGGTTCGATTAATTTGTTAGAATGGCTCACAGAACTCAGGAAACCGGTTCACTTACTAGATTATTTTGTTACAAAGGGCATTAAAAGATCTGAATGAACGGCGGAGTGAAGAGATGCATAAGGTGAGGTCCCGAGATCAGAAGTTTCTAACCGTGTGGAGTTTGAGTCCCAGCACATGGATGCATTCTGGTCTACCAACCTGAGTGCCTTCTGAACCCTCTCCATCTGGGTTTGTGTAGAGAATCCATTACAGAAGCTTGGTTGATAAAACTATGGGCCATTACGGAATGACTCAACCTCTAGCCCACTCCCCTCCCTGGAAGTCAGGTTGGGCCTGAAATCTCCAACCCTCTAACCATGGTTGGTTCCCCTGGCAAAGTGTCTCCCAGCTTTGGGGGATTTCCAAGAGTCACCTCATGATCTAGACTCAGGTGTGGTTCCAAGGGGCTGGTAATGATTAATAAGACACCTCTATCACTTTGATGGCTATGACATGATTTCCGGAACTGAGGACAAGGGACCAAGTATGGCCAAAGATGTTCCCATTCCTCTTACCTCCTAGGAAACCCCATTTATGAGCCAAGAGCAGAAACAAAGACCAAACTGTGTGTTTATTATAAACCACAATATCACAGAGAGCTCCCTTCCCTGTCTCTGTACCAGGAAAAGGAGAACCCTACCTACCCCAGAATGGGGGATTCCACTCTGAGAAGAATCTGTACAAATGAACCCACTAAAATTATCCCTATCTTCCTTTCATCTCCTCCATATTTGTCCTAGTCACTTTCACACGATTCACTGCCGCTTTCCTTTTGTCCTGTCCCAGTTGACTTACTAGGTTACCTGTATATTACAAAAGATATTCAAGGATACAAATGATGTTCATTCACGTCTTCAAGATGAATCACTCTTGGTCGAAATGGCAGAGAAGCTCTCAGACCTCTCCACTTCTTTGGGTCTCCATTTCTAATATAGGAAAACATCTGTGTACATGAAAAATATTACCATCCAAAACAGCGATGTTTCCTCTTAGTAATTTTTCATCTGCTGACTCCCACCGGACTCCTTGGCTATCAATTCCCACTTTTCCTTGTTGTGTTCCAAAGTGAGCCCAGCCTCTCAACCAGACTGCAGAGTTCCCTACATTTATCTAGATGGCTCCCCTTAAATAAAGTCTTCTTTATAATTTTTAACAAGGGTCATGAATAATGTTCTCATTAACACTGGTGGGGAGCCTGCTCAGCTTTCAAGACCAGGGTCTGTGTTACTGCCTGTAAGGAGCCTTTCCTGCCTGTTCACATCACTCCTTGTCTACATTTCTTCGTCTGTTTTACAAGTTTCAGTGGAACCCCTAGACTTGAACACAAATCATCATAAATACTCTATAATGTTTCCTCTAGCAAAGTGTTTTCAAACTTTAACAACACATTATGGAATGCGGGATTCATTATGGGAACCAGACCCTACATGATGTAGGAGGAACGGGGTAAGGGAAGGTCCAAAAAGGGGAGCTTAAGATCCAGAGAAACATCAACTATCAGGTCCCCCTCCCCCGGAAGCCCCAACATAGAGGATGAGTTGGGGTCCACAGGGCACTGGGGGAGGACTGAACTTTCAAGCTCTTCACAACAATCCATAGTAAGAAATATCCTTATATCAAGATCCAATAGTAAGACACACATATACACATATATGAGCAATGGAGAGAACGAAACTGCCACAAAATAAGACTAATCCTTACAAGGAGCAACTGTGATACAATGAAAAGTAGATCTGGTCTTCACAGCTCAAGTCCTTGAAATGTCCTCAGGGAGAGGAGTGTCTTTTGTTATTCACAAGGAACCCTTTCAACCACTGCATTATGCTAATGAGGTGACTCTCATCAGCTTGGGCGCCTAGACAGCTTCAGGATGGGAGCTGGTCCAACCTTGCAACCAAGTTTACAACCAGAAGCCCTACCCTATGACCTCCCAGGAAGGGAGAGGGGCTGGAGATTGAGTTAATCACCGAAGGAAAACGATTGAATCAATCATGCCTCCAGAATGGAATCTTGTAGAAGACTCATAATGATGAAGTTTGGGGAGCTGCTGGGTTGGTGAACACACCCCAGCACTAGGAGAATGGTTCACACCAACACCATAAGGACCTAGGCCCCTCTTGCCCTTGGTACCCTCCTCGACCCCACCCTATAAGGACCTTTCACCTGGCTATTCTTTGACATCCTTGATATAGTCTATCAAGGCTGTTCTTGGTTCTGTGAGTCATTCTAGCAAATCATCAAAGGTGAAGGGTGTCATGGGAATGCCCCAATTTGTAGTCAGCCAGGCAAAAGTGCAGATGCCTGGGGACCCCCTTTGCAGCTGGCATCTGAAGTCGGACTGAGCCCTTCACCTATGGGGGTCTGCATTCATTCTAGGTAGCATCAGAATTGAACTGAGTTTTTGGACACAAGTCATCGTCAGCAAGTTGGAGAATTGGTGGTTTTGGGGACGTAAGAATGACAAACAGCAAAAATACTCTAATGGTTTCTACGCTGGTTCTATCAATTTTCATTCTATTCAAGTCATTTTTTTTTTTAAAGTACTGTTTGTAAGCAGCTAAATTGATTTCATAACTCTCTACTTGAGCACAAACCATGGTTAAAAAAACACTGTAATATACTGGAGGCTTCTTAAGAGCAGGAACACTGAGATTTGCTGGACTTCTCCAATGCCCAAGACAATAACCAGGATGGAAATTTCACTCTTACAAGTTCATGGCCTAGATGATTGAATGAAGGAACGAATGCTTTTTGGTATGGTCCCCACTGGTTCAGGTTTCACTTTTATAAATCTCCCCAGGGACATTCATACGTAAGCCGTGTGAATTTGTTCCTCAAGTTCAAGTCGAGTTTTGCCTGCTGGAATTTTAATTTGTTAGTTCGCTGTGGGAACCATCTTGAGTAGGGGTAACTGGTGCTGTCAGTAGGGAGAGCTGGCTTGCCAAGTACAAAAATCGTCAAAGGGCATTGGTTGCTCCTAGGTGTTATTTTCCTCAAGGTGGGGTAACGAGATAAATTGCCCCTTTCGATTTTGAGGTGCTCCTCTGGCAGGAGCATGGCTAGGTAGAGCAACTCCTTCCCCAATTCCGAGCATTTCACAATAACGGCTCCCTTATCGAGGGTGGAGACTTAGGGAACACCCCAATCTCATCTGTAAAGCAAGGCTAAAAGTCTGCTTACAGGTGCTTACAGGTCTGCAGATGGGCTAATTGCTCTAATCTCATGCTACTTCTCATTACCTTCAGTTTGAGAAGGTGACATCTTCTGGCCTTGTCCTAAAATTCTGGGGCTGAACCCTGTCTGAAGCCCATTGACCCTTCTACACTGAGTAGACACAGCAAATGGTAGCTGAGTGATTAAACCGATAGTATCAAGCAAAGTTCTGATTGGCGACAGACCCAGTCTGACCTGTAACATCCAGGTCCCAGGGGCTGTTGGGATGGTCAGTGGTGTCGTCTCTGCCCGAGAATGGTGAAGACCTCTTCCCCAACTAGATCCGAACCTCCAGCCAACTCCACGTAATGCTCAATACAGATTTCCTGAAACCGATGACCGATGCATGAAACATACCCTTATTCATTTCCCATGTGGAGCCTATAAAGGTGCATTTTCCTCCCTCTTGCAAAGACTCTCCCCCATCTGGTTTAAATTTGTGTGAAGTGCTGCCTGCCGAGAAAAGGGTTAATGATGACCGGGAGGGAGAATTCTGTTTACTCGGCTGGGCTTTGCAGGAATCCAGTTTCTCCCACAAGTTGAGCCCAATCAGAAACAATCCAGAGGACTAAGCAGGGCTTCCTGTGAGCCCCAACAGGATCCTGTATTCCTAGGACAAACGTGGCACAGGGATCTGGAAATTCTGGTGATGATAATGGCATTGATGGCCCCAAAAACAGGGCTGTTAGAAGAACATCTGCAGAGAGTATGACTCCATAGCCAACTTAATAACAACTAGCACTTTAGTAACATAATGAAACTCACATTGCTGTAATTGCATAATATACAAGCCCAGGACTGTAACATTGCTTGTCTCAATGAGATACAAATTGGATGCAGAAGCTTGGGCGGATTGGCAAGCGCTCCTCCAGGAATGATTATTTTTATAGAGACCTTGTTTATGACCAGACTTGAGCCTCATAAAGATGGGCTTCTTTTTTTGAGATAGCCATTTCCAAAAATTAACTCCTTCAAAAATTAACTTCTTTTGTGGTCCTCCTGAAACAGGTCCAAGAATGTGACATCCTCCTGCAAGCAAAGAGGAACACTTGGATGTGTTGGCTGGGACACGTTCAATAATGATTTCCTTAAGGGCTTGACATTAGAAAGGAATTCACATGGGGCCCAAGTGAGCCATTTTTCAGAAGGGCCACTCTCTGGAGACAGTTCATTTGCAAAGCCGGCCAAGCCTGAATTAAGCAGACTTGTGTAAATCTCGCTGTTATGATATTAAGAAAATGAGCAGGGATGTTTGATCACTTTATGTTTTCTGTGAATGCTGTAATGATAATACAGCATCTTCTTTGGCTGCAAGTGCCATTATCATCCTATAAGAAGGATAATAAAATGGGGGTAGTGTATTAAAATGTGATTTAGGATAAGGCATTGCTATGTGTGATGGTGAAAACGTTTGCAACCTTCTTTGTTAAGAGGGTTACTCTCCATCCCAGACTTGCTAATACTCTGCTGAGGCCAACGGGGTGGTCAATACTGCATCATTTGAAATTGCATTGAAATTTCCCATATTTTATCAAGCTCTACCTCCAAAGCTGCCCTCTTAGGTTAAGTAAGGCAGTTATGATTTCTTCCCATTTTTCAAATGGCTCAGCCACGTGTGGAATTCCCACTGGCACTGGGAACAGGTTGACTCTGATGACAAGTTATCTGATTCCAAGGGAAGTTCAGGTTTCTACCCCACCGCATGGGGTGGTGTCATTTCCTGTACTTCCCTTTTACTGTCACTATATTCAAGAAGGACAACCAAGTAGCATCCAGAACCCCTAAGTTGAACCCGATAATAGGCAGTTGCTGTGCAAATAAGATCTATTGGCATCCGTCCATCACTGAGGTGAGATTCATACATCTAACTCCACCACCTCCCACCCCCACGTCCTAGTGGGTGACCCAGAATAATAGGGCACTTCTGCTCTGGTTTTAACCAGATGACTAACCTATGCGCTTCCATAACTGTGCCATTCAAAGTCTGGTCTGCAGAACAGAGGCATCAGCAAAACCTGAGAGCTTGTCCAAAATGCAGAAGCTCCGCCCCCCTCCCAAACCCACTGGATCTGAATCTGTATTTTCGCAAGACCCCCAAGTGCATCCCATGAGTGTCAGGGTTGGGGACTCGAACTTCTGCTTAGCGCCATCTATATTATGGAGTGGGCTATGTGGTTCACAGGCAAGGAGAGTGGACGAGGACAGACCAGCCAGAGTATTTCTACCTATGTGCTCACTTTCCATACAGAATGAAGAAGTGAGACCAGAGACCAGTGCTGACTGTGCAAGGAAGGGTCCAGGAAGGGTCTGGAAACACAGAGGGCCCTGCCAGTAGCCTCCTGCAGACATCTGGTTTGAGGTTGCTTTCAGGGGAACAGACAGCGATAGTGATTTTTTGAAAGGACAGTTGCTCCCAGAGCCACCTGATCATGAACACTTTGGGGGATATGGTTGGAGCGATGGCTGGTCTGCTCCTGAAGGCAGACGCCATCAGGCTGACCATTCCTACCAGCAATGACTGCCCTGTCCAATGGGCTCTGAGCTGGAGGAAAACCGAGGCTGCTGATTTCTTCCATTCATGTCTGGGCTCCTTCTAGGTGTGAGATTGATGGCTCCCCTGGGTTCCAGTGTCAAGACCTCCCCTCCAGGCTGGGCTAACTTGGCTCCCTCCGGAAGCTATGAATTTATGCAGCCAAAGCCCCAATTCCTTCTCTTGTGTGTGAACCCTACCCCCTGCCCCCACCCCCACCCCTCTCCCACCCTGCATCTTTGCTTTTTGCAGGAGGTGCCAGATGTCAAATCACTTCATAGTCTGTGGCTTTGAGATCCAGGCAAACGTCCATGAAGGAGGGGATCGTAACCACCGAAACTCGATGTGAGCACAGGGCGCTGGAGTGTGTTGTGGGCGAGTCTGTCGAGCGATGTCAAACGACTCCCCTGGGAGTTGCTTGTCAAATTTTTGGTGTGTTCAGGAAATGTCTGCCACATTTTACATCAACATTTTCAAACTGTGAGGGAGCAAAGTGTTGAATTGGAACAATGACTGAGTGAGATGAATGGATCCCAGTGCCAACAGCCAACCAGCATAGGGACACCGAAGTTCCCCATTTTATTTTAATTCTTTGGTCTTACACAACTGTTTCTGATGTTTGGCTGCTTGGAATTTCAGTCCCATCTCGATGTCACAGGAAGCCACAGTATGTGGCAGCCTTTATAAAGAGATCATGGGTGGAGAGAATTGGGTCCCTTTTAGCTATCTGCCTTTGCTCTTTATTACAAAGTCCTGAAGGACCAAGTCTATCAAGACGGAGTGAAATGTGCTTTGAATCACTCCCTTATTCAGTATCCCGGGGCGCGATAGTCAAGGGCTCAAAGCACTTACGTTACCATCACTAGGACTTCCAACTGTTTGGGATTCTACTCAAAGTTAACTCCGTCCCTGACACCTCCTTCCTTCCCAACTGGGACTCATGCCTCCTTATAGCTTCTGCTACCTCGTGCCTGGCTGGCCAAGGCAAGTATGTCCCAAAAGGGAAGCCTGTCAATCCTGTATGCTGATAGATCAGTTACACACCCTCCTTCCATTCAAATCCTTCCCCTACATTATTTTTTTTAAGATTTTATTTATTTATTTGACAGACAGAGATTACAAGTAGGCAGAGAGGCAGGCAGAGAGAGGAGGAAGCAGGTTCCCCGCTGAGCAGAGAGCCCGATGCGGGGCTCGATCCCAGGACCCTGGGATCATGACCCAAGCCAAAGGCAGAGGCTTTAACCCACTGAGCCCCCCAGGCACCCACCTCCCACATTATTAAAAGAAGAAATGCTGCCTCCCCTGCATCACACAGCCTGTTCAGACTCCCATGTCTACGAAGGCACAGCCCAGGATTTTGTGCTCCAAGATCTTTTGGCCAGACCCGTGGTCCTCAAGGTGTGGTCCCCAGTGCAGCCCCGGTCACACCATCACCTGGGAACTTCTCAAGCCCAATTCTGGGCATTTTATTTTATTTTAAAAGATTTTATTTATTTATTTGAGAGAGAGTGCACAGGTTTGGGGAGGGGAAGGGCAGAGGGAGAGGGAGAGGGAGAAGCAGGCTCCTCGCTGAGCAGGGAGCATGTGTGGGACTCGATTCCAAGACCCTGGGATCATGACCTGAGCCAAAGGCAGACGCTTAACTGACTGAGCCACCCAGGCACCCCCATTCTGGACCTTTTGAAACAGAAGCTCTGGGGGTGGGCCCAGCTTCTACAACCAAAATAAAAATACAGGGAAGCCTTCCAGGGGACTTTGGTGCACAAACAAGTCTGAGAACCACTCCTCTCTCCCACACTTAGTGTCCTGGCGTGTATGTGATTTTAGCCACTAGACTGTAAGGTCCCTGAAGGCAGGACTTAACCAGTCTCAGAGCTAGGCATTGTACTAAATGTGGTTGTGGAAATTTAACAGTAATAGCTAACCCAAACTCTTGTATGCCTGACGGAGTGCTAATCCTATCTACGTGCATGGGGTCTAGCTCAGAAGGATCCCTGGAGGCAGGCAGCATTATAACCTGCCTTTTACAGATGAGGACACCAAGGGTCTGGGAGGTAAAGTGGCTTGCTCGAAATTGCATGCATTGTATGGGAAGCCACGATCAGAACCCCAGGGGTCAGACCCCAGAGCCCAAGCTCTTCCCTAGCAGCCTCTCCTGCTTGGTACGTGCTTATGGAATCAACTTTTGCCATTTGGAACCCCACCATGTAGCACATGGAGGGAAAGTCTAAAATGTCATAAAGGGGAGAGCTGACATGCACAGCGTCTTAGGGAGACAGAGAAGGTTTAGGCTTCTTTCGGAAAGGAAGGCATGATTTCCTTAGGGAATCAAAAATACATTCTCAAGTTGCCTTAATTTCACTCCTGATGGACATGGTTATCTTAAGCCCCAATATAGGGTTGGTGCCCAATGGACTCAGTACCATTGATTCTTAAGGTCCCCAGATGTCTTGAATTCTGCGTCAGAAGGTGCAGCCTTCTGGGGAGCTGGGTGGAAAGGGTTAGTGGCTGAAGGGAGAGGAGTGTTTGTAGGCTAGAGCTCCACGGAGAAGCTCGAACCACTTAGGATCCATGTAACATTAGCCATAAGCCACTGAGCCCTCCGTGGGGCCTCAGTGCCTTCATCTGTACAATGGGGATGATGGTAACAGCCATTTTGTCTGTATGCAGCTCACATGAGACAGTGGCTATGAGAACATTTTATTAAATAAGAAGTGATGTCTGGAAAGTTCCACATTTTTTGCTCTGCCCACTGGCAAGTCACGATGTGGGGGAGGCGGCCAGGAGAAGCCCACCCAGTCTTGACTTCTGACAAAGGTGGGATTCTCTTCTATGTGCCCTACCTTCCCCAGGACATATGCGTGCGACTTCTCAGCGCCTAGTATGCATGCGGGCCGGCTCCTCTGGGGTTGGGAATGAGTTCATGGTCCTTTTCTAACAGGGATTCTCCAAGGGAAAAGCTGCTTCAGGAGACCAGCTGCAGAGAGCCCTTCTTGAAGAACACCAGGCTATTTTGCCTCCCAAGCCTTGGGAACAATGGCATTGCTCAGCTTGGATTTCCAGACTACCACTTAGCTATCTGGGTTCCCCACACAGAGCAGCCTCCCCCAACCCCCACCCCTACCCCGTTCCTTCTCACCCATCCCTCTTCAGTCACCAAAGGCCTTTCAAAAATGTCTTCACTTTCACGTGACACCAGCCCCGAAATCCCCCATTCCAAATAAATGAGAAAGGAACCCCCTTCCACCGGTTTTGCTGGTGCCCCGGCCACCCTAAGCCAAGGATACAATTTCCAGGTGAGGCAGGGTGCATGTGTGTGTAATTGCTTCCTGAGAGAAAGACCATGAGAGCCTGCTGCAAATGAGGTGTTAATGATGAGCGCCACAGGGTTTGTGACTGGAGCAAAGTCCCATCTGGATTGGTAACATTAGGTTGCTTTTTAGGGATGTGGCCCTTCAAAGAGCTCCTTTCCCTCTGGCTAGGGAGCATCCCACAATAGGAAGTCAAAACACAGCCAAGCAAGGGAAATAGATTCTACCTTCTTTGCTCTGCTGCTGAACTGTGATCCTGCTGGTTTACCACCAGTGGTGTCTTGCCAAGCTTGCCACCAGATTTTCCCATTTCCTGATGGGAAAGAACCTGAGACATTGCCAGTGGATGCGTTTGCTCTCGGCACAAACAGTTGGGCACTGGGTGAGGATTCAGGGTCTCTGGTGTTCAGTTTGAAATCTGAGGTTCGGAGGAAAAGTCACTCCGACAGAATTCTGGAAGTTGGAGGAGTAGGAGGTTCCTGGTCTATAACATAGGTTTAATAATCCCAGTCCTATCTTGTTTTAACCTTCGTCTTGTCCAAGGACAGTGGTCGAATGAGGCTGGGACTGTGGTCTTCCAATTTTGAGGGGGATTGTTCTCGGTTCTAATTTTGGCTGAAATCCCCATTCCAACTGCAGATGACTCCAGTTTCAACTTCCTAAGCCTCGAGATGATTTGACTGAGTGTGGCTTGGTCTCTGGAATTTTCTACCACAACTAAAATAGCTGTGGTACCTCTGTCCTCATGGTCCCATGGGCCCAGCAAACAAGCTGTCCTGTTGACTTGGGCATCTCTGTCCCCATCGGCAAGAAAATCCGTGCCTGCAATGCAAAAGACCCAAGTCGAATCAGCGGAATCAAGGAAAATTCTAAATGTGCTTAACCATGACATTTAATTTAATCTCTCCCTTTTGAAGATAGGACAATGGGCTAGATAAAAATGGGGCTAGTGAGAGCTCTCCCATGAAGCTGAGACCCATTGGGATGTCTGTAGTACTATCAGAGAAGTGACAAGTTTTGAGGTAGTAAGTAGTTCCCCCAAAATGTTGTATTACTGGTTCAAATTTGGAATTCATTTCAAAGCCAACTGACTTTGCCCAAATAAATAAAAGAGTTGCCTTTATCTCGTTAAAAGGCAAAGAGAAATTTCTAGAATATTTGCTGGATGGCGCAAGTGGGAGATGTTAATCTCTCCAGACTCTCGAGAAAGGCCTGACGTTCCCTGGTGTTCATCTACATTCTGAGGAGGGATTTGGCTGCCAAGTGCAGTGGTGAACACAATTGGATATGTTTCATTAAGACTGCACCTCCGTCTTTTAATTAACTTCTTGTTCCTGTCTTTGGTGAAATATTAATTATTTTTTAATCATCGCTGGGATGCACTTTAAGGAGAAGCAGCTGGGATCATCCAACCTTAGTTTCATTATACAGATAGGTGTTATAATAATTAACTTAATTAGCTTGTCACTGCTTGCATAAAATATGACTGTATTTGGAGAACAGATATTGCTTTGCTGATCCAAGGTTAATTAAAAAATTGAGTGTACAAAAGGTCAGGTTGAATGGAGTTGGTGACACCCCGATATCTGGCCAGCGGGATGAAGAATGTTTCCACGGGGGCCAGGACCGGAATCCAGCCATGACCATTCTGAAGCCAACCTTGGGGAGAGCCAACTATCATCAAATCCCGTAGGCTGTAGCCCATCAGCAGGATTCTCTGTATCCACTGGGGACTCCGTGAACCTCCACGGGATGGACAGGCAAACCAACAGGACACTTTCTTCAAGTGGAAGAGGGTTCTTTATGGTCTCTAGAGATCTGGGCGTACCTGAGCACAAGGTGGTAAAAACAAGAAAGTATGTTCTGGGCAGTAGGTAGCTAATATTTACTGAAGGCATCCCATGGTAGTGAGCTAAGTGATTTACATTAAAAGCTCATTTAGGGGCACCTGGGTAGCTAAGTAGGTTGAAGCCTCTGCCTTTGGCTGGGGTCATGATCCCAGGGTCCTGGGATCGAGCCCTGCATTGAGCTTTCTGCTCAATGGGGAGCCTGCTTCCTCCTCCTCCTCTCTCTCTCTCTCTCTCTGTCAAATAAATAAATAAAATCTTTATATTAAAAAAAAGCTCATTTAATCCTCACCACAAATACTACGAAGCAAACAGAATTGTCCCTATTTTAGGGTCGAGAAAACCGAGGGCCAGAGAGACTAAGTAACTTGTCCGAGTTTACCCAGCAGAGCCAGGATTTGAATTCAGGTAAGTTTGTCTCCAGAGGCTAATTCTCGATAATTGCTTTTAATGGAATAGTAACTCTGCCATATGCTGCCTTATCATAATGATGTGACTGGAAGTAAGTAGCATTTCCTGGGGGAAAGGAGACTTTATGAAACACAGACTCACTCCTGCAGAAGCTGAATCCCTTGCAAGGAGAAATCTGATACTAAACCAGACTGTTTCATCCTAATTAAAATGCTGAGGAACTGGTACGGGATTGGAAAAAGAATTTTGCTTGGTCCTTGTCAATACGTGGCAGTGTTTAATGTGTAAAACCGTTTTTGTTTTGTTTTGTAATTATACTGTGGCCCATTAAAGCTTGATTTGCTTCCCCAATTGGTCAAGCCTTCTAACAACTCATTTGGTGGAGAGAAGGTGCTTCGTGGGGAGATTGATGACTTCAGAGACATTGAGGTAAGAGCACACTGGGTCCCTTGCAAAAGACTCATCGAATAAGAGGTCGAGCCATCCAGAAAATAATAGAAATCTCAAAGAGAGGTGGTTAAAAATAGCGCAAGACCCCATTGGCATCAGCTCGGAAATGTTCATTATGCTCTTTGGTGCTTGGAAGGGGAGTTCATATTCAACAGGTGCTCCATAGACGGGGTTGGACTGTGACTGACCTGGAGCATTTGTTCCCGTTTCTAGAAAATAATCATAACATCCTTTGCTCTGAATCCTCATGGGCTGCTGGGTTCGATGTCACCTGATGCTTTACTCACTCTCTCCACTGGAATGACTTAAAACTTATTTGCAATGCGGCTAGTTGCTCAGCCCTGCTATTACTGTTCTTTAGGCTGTTATTAATTTCCCCCAGAGTGACGTGTGGTTTGGACTGGATCATGCTGATGTGGCTTGTCATCTATGATGCTAAATGCAGGACAGAAGCTTGGGAACTGGAAACGAGAACATGGGAAAAAAAAAATACTGTCGTGGCTGTGAATCACGTGTCGTATGCTGCTACTATTTGGGTCAATACTGTCCCCCCCCCCCTTTTTTTTTTAATCTGAAAGGAGAAATCAGAGAATCCATAATAGGGCTTGGGACCACATGTAGAATCAGGAAGAAAAAGGTATAAAGTGCAGTAGTACGTACAGTGTATCATCCCTCGCTCTGGAAACAGCAGTGTCTGGGCAAAAAAGGAGCATGTTGTCTAGGAGGAGACAGCAAGACCTGCCTTAGCTCCCTCTTTCCTTGAGCTGATGGGAGAGGGCAGGTTGCAGAAAACTGGAGGCATCTGGAAGGGTGCCCTGGCAAAGGGAATGCCAGGAATGCTGTGGAACATTCACCAGTAAATCTATCCACCAATAAAAATGACAAATTATCGGTATGCACAATGGTGTGGGTGGACTTATCTTTTTTTAAAAGATTTTATTTATTTATTTGACAGAGAGAGAGATCACAAGTAGGCAGAGAAACAAGGGGAAGCATGTTCCCTGCTGAGCAGAGAGCCCGATGTGGGGCTCGATCCCAGGACCCTGAGATCATGACCTGAGCCAAAACCAAGAGTTGGAGACTCAATGGACTGAGCCACTCTGGTGCCCTGAGAGGTATGGTCATTTTAATTAAATGACGTCCATATTTCTACTCTAACATGGGCTTGAAACAGTTTTCACAAAGACATACTATGTTTCTTTTACATGACATGGGTGCCACGTTACTTTGCCCCTGAGAGTTGTCCAAGGTTTACCATGAAATACTAAAGAAGGCTAGAAGGCTTGCAGGGTTTGCTGGTTCCTTGGGGGCCCCCTGTCAATGGAGCCCCAGGATAGGCATGCAGGTAAGTGCCGGCTGGAAGGCATGCTCATCCCAGGGGAGCACCCTGAAATGTCCCCACTCAGCTCTCTTTAAACCAGGCCTCTGCCATATGAACAAAGACCATGCAAAGGGTTGGGGTGCGTATGTGTTTGTTTTACTGGAGAATTCAGTTACCTCCTGTGATGGGGGCTTGTTAAAAGTGCAGAACACCAGGAAAAGCCAGACAAGGAGGCTTCCAGAAGGGCAGGAACTCTTGGGTGGTTTTGGGTCTGAGATGCTTTAGTGGACTTTGTTGGCTGGAGTGGGTGAGTCTTTGCTCTGTGTCCTACGGCTAACATTAGTCATAACTCAGCAGGGCTCATGTCTGGTACTTTCTGTCTCATTACTACCTGGTTTATTCCTTCCCTTGAGTCTTCCTATCCTTTGTCTACCCCTCCTAGCATCTACTTTCTTGCAGCTTCAGCCAATGACTACAATTGAACCTCAGCTTGGCTATCGCCGTTAGCTGTGTGCTTCTTGATGTAGTCAGCCTGGCCCAGCGACGTTGACGTGCCAAGAACTCTAAAGGTTCCCGGAGTTTATCTCACTTGTGAGCTATGAAGCGAACCTGTTTCTATTTCCTGGATGTCAGCAGAGGACAGGAGTCAGAGGCGGATGGATGTGGGTCAGAGACAAAAGCCCTTATTAGAGCTCCACGCTTCGGCAGGTCCCCGGGGCTCCCATGTCTCATGGGGGTTGATGCTCATGAGCTAGAATGACGCTTTCACAAACAGTGGGTTGCATTAAAGGAGAGGAATCCTGAGCTTGGGGGACTGTTTTTCTAACAAGTGGTAAACAGGTCTGCTCCCCGGCTAGGGGGGCATGGTACATCATCCCTGAAGGCTGCCTGATGGAGACACAGCCCTGAGAAATGCACCAGGCAGACAGGGTTCAGGATCTTGCCTTCTTGGCATTCCAGGAGCCTTTGGTGGCGGAGAGTGGCATCTCCTGGCCACAAACTCCCTAGCTGATTGTAGAAATAATGGGGAATGCGATCAAACAATAACTAGGATATAAATGCTCTCTACTTTCTATCACAAAGTATTTCTAGAAACTTCATCACTGTAAGATTAAAAATTACTCTCGTTTAAGGCTGCTCGCCCACCTCCCTCTGGATTTCCCCAAGGCCATAGACCAATCCATCCACCTCAACAGGAACCCAAAAAATAGCTTTGCAACAACTTCCTTCTTCATCTTTGATCAAATTCCAGTCCTCCTCTTCTGAGTGGTTTATCAGTCTTTTATGCAGTTGGCTGGATGGGTCAAGGTACAAAGATCCTCTCCCTATAATGGAAGACGGGCCATTTTCCTGGGGTTGTCCTCCTAGGCATAGGTAAACACTGGATTAAGGAGGAGAGCTTCAGTTTCCTGAGTGCCACTGTGGACCAGGTAGTGGGTAATGTGATTGACTTTCACAACTCCACAAGGGAGATGATTCTACTATCCATGTTTTATAGCTGGGGTAACTGATATCTACAGAGGCTGAGAAATTTCTTAAGGTCACCTCATTAGGAAGCTGTGAGACCAAGTTTTGAGCCCAAGGCCAGAGGATGAACAAACCTTCACCACTCTGCTGGTATGTTCTCTGGTGTGGGCAGGCTTGGCTCTCTTTGGGATTTTCCGCTGCCGGCCTGGCGGAGCAATGGTGCAATATGGGGGAAAAAACCTAGAATCGGGGCCCTTATATCTATTTCATAAGGTCATTGGGATTTGCAGATAGACACCAGATTGCTCTAGAAACTGTCAAGCAGTCCACGGCTACAAGCGATTGCTGCTTTTTGCTGTCAAATATCCAAAAATACAGACTCTGGCTTCAACAGGCGCTTGGTGATCACTGACAACAAACATTTGTTTCTGGGGGCCAGACGGCTCTCTTTTGATGTGTCAATTCTGGATGCCTTGAGAAGGATGCTGGGTCCTCCCTGGGACTGATCAATGAAGAGAGAGAAGAGGGAGAAGAGGGTGGTGTTCATGCCTGATTATTCTGTGCTGTTCTTGGGAGGAAGCAGAGACACGTGAAGACAAAAGGAGTGTTCCGTGATGGCCCCCAAGAGTTGTGGGGGAGCCCCATGTCCGGGCATCTGGCAGAACTCCTCTCGCTCTCACTCTCTCAATACCGGAGTGTTCTGAAGTACACCCAACGCCCAGCAGCTTGGATAATCTTTTATCCTGGAGGCATGCCGGGGCCTGCCCCCGGGGATGGGGAGCTGGGCTGGGAGCCATAATGAGAAGCAAATCTCCCTGGATTGGGGCCCGTGATGTGATGAAAAGCTCTGACCGTGGATGAGATAAGCCTCGCAGAATGGGAGCAGCACCGCGGATCCCACAACGTCTGCGTGGCTTCTATTAAAACCAGGCCTCCTCCCGTCCCATCATCCATGCGGGCTCCTCTCACCCTCCTCCCATCAATTCAGGAAACAGTTGGCAAAGGCACACTGACAGAAGCCCGGGGCCGTGACCCTGGGAGCAGCGATGTTGGGTGTGCAGGGAGATGGGGCCGTGACATCTGGAGTGGTCCTCGGGGACAGCTTGGGACCCCCCCAATTAAGCACGCCTCTGTCTGGGTGGCCAGGCAAAGCCATCAGGGACCCGAGTGAGCGGCCCCGAGTTGTCACCACTCTCCCCACACACAGAAGTGTTTCTGAGCAGTTCACAGCACTTTGCGTTCCTAATTGTCCAAGAACTCCCCTTCTACTATTAAAACAAGTTTAAACATATTTAAACAAAGAAAACACCTCCGGTCCCAGTCCTCGGGGGTAAGCACTGCTTACACTGGGGTAGACATCTTTCCACTGTTACCAGCACACGGCCACGTGCAGATAAAAACAGGATCAAACTCCGGATCCAAATGGTCCTCGGTGACTGCCAATAGCCCCATGTGGTTGTTCAAATTAGAATTAATTAAAATAATTAGGGGGCGCCCGGGGGCTCAGTCGGTTAAACCTCTGCCTTTGCCTTAGGTCCTGATCCCAGGGTCTTGGGATCGAGTCCCGCATGGGGGTTTCTGCTCAGCAGGGCATCTGCTTCTCCCTCTGCCCCTCCCCTGCTTGTGCTCTCTCTCTCTCTCTCTGACAAATAAATAAAGTCTTTAAAAAAAGAATTAGTTCAAGTGATTAAAATTAAAGATTCCATTTCTCAGTAGCACTGGCCACATTTCACATAAAAGCTGCACGGGGCTGTCCTCCCTGGCAGATATGGACGATATCATCTCGTCTCACTGACCTTGAATGTCTTATGTGTCATAAAATATATATTATATATATTAATTATATATATTATTTATGATATGTTATTTATAATATATTATCAGTAATATACTTATATGATAATATATGATTATATGATATGATATGATACGATTATATGATAATGATATGATTATATGATAATACACTTATATGATATTATTAATAACTATTAATTATTGTAGTTATTATAGCATATACATATTTATAATTATATCATTACAATTGATGTTATAATAACTATTATTAATAATAAATGTATTATTAATAATGTAAGTATAAAATTAATGATTATTAATATAATACACAAATGTACTGATAATGATATATTAATAAATATGTATTAATACATGATAAAATATATTGCCATTATATATTATTATGTAATATATAATATATAGATATATCTATCAATAATATTATATATATAGATCTACCTATCTATATATATAATTTAGATCTACCTATCTATAAATATAATATTATAGATAATATGTTATTTATAATATATATAATCCCACCATATATAAAAATAAATATCATTTATATATTATCTATAATTGAATATAAATATAATAAATAAAAATATAAATTAAAAGATATTAATATTTTTATATATTCTCTCTCTCTCTCTCTGTATACAAATATACTGGATCTTCTTTATCCATTCATATGTCTGTATGATATTTCATGGTGTAAATGCACAACCACTTTTTAAAACCATTTCTCTAAAAAAAGAAAAAGAAAAAGAAATAAAATCATTTCTCTAAAGTTCGAAATTCGAACTATTTCTAGCCTGTCATGACCATAACAATTCCATAAACTTTCTAAAAGCTGAAAGTTTATTTGCATGTATGGTTAACGTCCTTATTTTTATTTCCAGAGCAGGTCACTATTATTTTCAGGGTTTTTCCATACCTGTAACAAAATTAATGTCCAGAAATAAATTTATACTCCTCACAAGGAGGTCATGAAAGTGCCTCTTACTCAAATCTAACCAACGGTTCAGGAAATCCCTGCCCCTTTGATGGCTGAAGCAGCATTCTCTCAAAGATGCTTTTCTTTTTTAAAGATTGTATTTATTTATTTGACAGAGACACAGCAAGAGAGGGAACACAAGCAGGGGGAGTGGGAGAGGGAGAAGTAGGCTCTCCACTGAGTAGGGAGCCTGGTGCGGGGCTCCAATCCAGGACACGGGGATCATGACCTGAGCTGAAGGCAGACGCTCAATGACTGAGCCACCCAGGCACCCCCTTAAAGATGTTTTTCGATGCATTTCTCAGATGTCTTGTAGGGTTGACAACTGTGTGTCTTTTTTCCTTCCTTTCCTTCCCTTCCTTCCTTCCTTCCCTCTCTCCCTTCCTTCCTTCCTTCCTTCCTTCCTTCCTTCCTTCCTTCCTTCCTTCCAAGATTTTATTTATTTGAGAGAGAGAGCACAAGCAAGAGGGAGAGGCAGGCTCCCCGCTGAGCAGGGAGCCCCATGCTGGGCTCGATCCCAGGATCCTGAGAACATGACCTGAGCCAAAGGCAAAAGCTTAACCGACTGAGACACCCAGGCACCCAGGTTTATGTTTCTTCTGCGACTTGCTTTTCCTGAGCTTTTCTCTGTCATGTTCATCCCTTTCTTTTTTTTTTTTTTTTTAATTTATTTGACAGAGAGAGATCGCAAGTAGACAGAGAGGCAGGCAGAGAGAGAGAGAGGGAAGCAGGCTCCCTGCTGAGCAGAGAGCCCGATGCGGGACTCGATCCCAGGACCCTGAGATCATGACCTGAGCTGAAGGCAGAGGCTTAACCCACTGAGCCACCCAGGCGCCCTGTTCATCCCTTTCTAATTGATTCACATAAGATCTTTACATGTGGAGGAATGAAGCTTCTACCGTACAACTTAAAAGAGCTTGTTTGGATTTGTCATTTGGTCTTCGATTTTTTTTTTCTTCTACTTACAGACATTGCAAAATTGTATTTAGTCAAGTCTCTGGGTTTTTTGTTTGTTTGTTGGTTTTGTTGTTGTTTTCTTTTAGATTTCTGCCCCTGGTACGACGCTTGGGCTCTGGTCTGCTAAAAATGACATAGAAATGTTTACTGTGTTTTATAGTTTACTTTTGTAAGACACCTAAAATTTTAGCACATCTGGAATTTATCTAGGGTGTAGCGTGTGTGAGTTTGGTATTTACATTTACTTTCTAAATGGGTTAGCCAGTTTCCCCAAACCATTTCTTGAATTATTTTTTTTATGGATTCCAAATTTTGCCTTTATCAAATATTACCTATGTGTATACAGACACACACACGTGGGTCTGCTATTACTCTTCTACTCCATTTTATTACTCTGTCCTCCTAATTTGGTGCCAGGAACATATTGCTTTAATTATTGTGCTATATATTACATGTTAATATTTGTGTGGTAAGTCCTCCTTGTGACTCTTCTTTTCCAAAATGTTTTTGGCTTCTCTACTGTGTATGTTCTCCCATATAAATGTTAAAGCCATTTTGTGAGGTTTGGAAAAAGGAGTCCTGCTGGGTTTTTACTGGCATAATTAAGGTAAAGCTAAATTTTCGAAAAACTGATTTTTTTTTATCAATATTAAATCTTCTCATCCTGAAACAGGGCAGGTCTCTTAACGTATTCTCATTATTATATATCTCCCAGTAAAATTTTTCACCTGTCTTCTTGATATAGGCCCTGAATATTACTTATGAGTTTCACTCCCTCTTTGCCAAAATCACGGTTAAACTTTCATCCTCAAGACAAAGAAGAAACCCTGGTTTCTGGGGCTGGGGCCAGGGTGAGTTGGGCTGGGAGACACCCAAGAAAGCACATCTTCTGGACTGGGGCACATGATGTGATATTTTAATCCTTTTATTATTGTTCCAAATGAGATCTTTACTTATTATTATTATTTTTTAATAATCTCTACACCCAGTATGGGGCTTGAACTCACAACCCTTGCACGCTCTTCTGACAGAGCCAGCCAGGTGCCCTGCGAATGAGACCTTGAAATACCATTTCATCTTTGAACAAAATATTGGGGAATCTATGGGCAAGGCAAAATTTTTGAGCACTTATTTCATAATCAGCTTTTACTCGCTGTTTTATTATGTTATCTCACGTAGGTTGGAGAGCTTGGGCTTTGCGAAGAGGTCATTTATTTGCAAGAAATGGGTGTCAATATTTAGAACGTTTCCTTCTTTTTCTTAGCATATAGATTGATGTAGTATAATGCTAGAAAAGCATGGCTATTTCAGACAGACAGACCTGGGGTCAATTCCAACTGTACCACCTACTCGCCCAAATCTTCTGCAATTTACCCAATTTCTGAGATTCAGATTCTTCAGTTATAAAAAGGAATAATGATACCTATTTTACAAGAATCTTCTGAGGATTAAACAAAATGTTGCTTGTAGAGCACATAGCCCAGGACCTGGCACATACTGCCTGTTATTAGTGCTTGTCTGATTGCAGTTGGCTCGAACTTCCAGAACCTTAAATATCCACCATAATGATGGGCATCAGCCTTTCATAGTAATAGATCCATCCTAAATAGAAATACCAGGTACTCTTGATGACGACATTGGTGATGATGATGACGGTGAGGATGACTAACATTTATTAACCTTTTGTGCCCCATTCAGCACAAACGCCATGAAGACAATCGCAGACGAGCGCCCCCAATGTCTTGTGAACTTGCCCCCGAACATATTGCTTTTATTAATTTATTCCATCATTCAGTTAATTCATTTACCGATCACTGGCTGAGCATGCATTGACGCCCTTCATGTGCCTCAATTCTTACTGGAGTCGTTTTGGACATGGTGTTGGTTATGTGATGAAGAGGGAAGAGACAGATAAATGAACAGACGATGGAAGATAATTGCATCTACCCTCCATGTATCACACCCCCCCTCCCAGAACCACACACGTGCATTATGTTGTAGTGTTGCCCATTAACCCAACTCCTCCCATCCATTACATATGGACTATCTGTCCTCACTGAGAGCAAAGAACGAGGGGCAGAGTTTATTATGGGATAAAGAAGAGAGCTAGGCTTCCTCCGGTGAAAGATCCGTCATACGACCATCATTTACTGGTTGCTAGTAATAAAAAAGGTGAATAAGACGGGGACCTTGCCCTTGAGTCGTTCATAGCTGAGAAAACGAGATGTGAAGGAGCATTCTGTGAGAACAATATACACATGTTAGAAGACCATGGGAGAACCAGGCTTGTGAAGGAAGCAAGGAGCCTTGCCAGCCCCTTGAGGGATGGGAAGGAGACAGACTGTAGAGATGGCAGGAGCGAGCCCTGGGGAGTCAGGAGACCAGTTAGATAAGAAAGGACAGGCATGCGAGTGGTGGGAACAGCCATGCAAAGGCACAGAGGCACCCCGGAGCTGATTGCTTGACTTGCCTGGTGGTGGGTTGTCCAGGGAAGGCAAACTGAGAGGAGGTGGGCTTCGTGATTAATGTCAATTTGAAGTAAGGTTGGCTACAAAATAGAGCTTTTCCTGGATAATTTAATGAGGTTGGGAGAGTAAAGAAGGGAAATGATGGTGCCTTGTTAATAGTCATTGTCATGATATTTACTGGAGCCAAACAAAGATAAAGGCAGTAAATATAGCTTTCACTAGGAAAAGACTGGGGACCGAATGAGGGACTGAAGGCATAGACTGCTTTTGGGTGGAGGCAAAGGAGATATTCATTGTCTTTGAATTAGCTCTGTCCTTCCTCTCTTCTCTTTCCACCTTGTCTTTCTTTCCTCCCAGATCCTCACTCAGCAGCAGGTTTCCAGGGTGGGTTTCTTATAACGCTGATGAGGAATGTTAGCTAGTGCAATAGAAGATTATGTAGCTTTCTCCCTAAAATCATACATGAATGATATACACAGGAAAGATGCACCCCCTTGGCCTCAATTATTTGCTGGTGGATCCAGAATTGGGGGATTGACTCATTTGCCCACCAGTGTCAGTTTCTCCTTCTTTCTTCTCTCTGTACCCTGTTTTCTTCCCAGGTATTTGGGTCTGGCAGGCCATTAATGGGTGGAACCCACAGACACAAGGAAATGATTTTATGGGCTTTCTTCTGGGCTCAAGCACAATTTTTTAAAATTCCTTTTGAGCCTCTAAGATCCCAGCAGCCAACTCTGGTTAACATCACCAAGAAGCTAGCTGTACCCGGAGCTGTCCCAGGCGCTGGGCTGCTTGTGTGCCAAGCTGTAGGCAATCCCGTCCCCTTGGAACTGAAACTGGAGGCATCTTGAGAAGATTCGAGCAAACAGAAGTGGCAAGTTGGATCATTAACATGTGAAGTTGATCAGTGCTTACATCTCTGCAAAGCATTCTGTACCGAGTAAGTCTCTTAAAAATTCCAGTGTTATTGCCCGGCTCCCGAGATCGAGGAGCTTAATCCTCAGGACTTAACATCCAGAATTCCTGATTGGGAGCCTAGGAAGAGCTCGAGATGGACCCCATTCTGAAACTTTAGCCTATTCTTCCAAAAGCCCATGTGGTGTTTGGAATAGAACTATCACCAGAGTGCACTGAGATCTTGTGGGACATGGATGGAAAGTAGAAAACTGGAGGAGGCAAGAGTTCCCCAGATTGTCACTGCTTCAAAAAGTAACCAGAACTTCCAGCAGATAGCAATTGTTGCCTAAATATGCCTGGGGCAAGGCTGTTACCCTCAGAGCCCCTCCTTGGTCGTTTAATGGCACTGGGAGCACTTGGGAATGGGCATGACCTCCATACAGATAAAACACAATCAAATATAGATAAAACCACATTCTCTAGGACTGTGATTCCAGACTGGACCCATTCCTTCTCCTGCTGGGATTAACTAGTTCTATCAAGGAATCACTGACATTCAACAATTCTAATGTATCTTTCTTCTTTCTTAAGAGAAAGACCAAGGAAGAACAGGGGGAGGGGCAGAGAGGCAAGTAGAGAGAGGGGGGAAGCAGACTCCCTGCCGAATTGAGAGCCCGATGCGGAGCCCATTCCCAGACTCAGGGTCCCAGGACCCTGAGATCATGACCCAAGCCCAAGGCAGAGGCTTTAACCCACTGAGCCACCCAGGCGCCCCCAGGCACCCCAGCTCTATGGTATCTTTGAGGGATTCTTTTTTTTTTTTTAACATTTGAATTCATTTATTTATTTATTTATTTATTTTCTGTCCCTCCCCCCATTTAATTGAGATCCTGTTGACCTACAACACTGGGTAAGTGTTAAGGCATGAGACGCAATGACTTGATATGAGCATATTGTGAAATGATCGTTATGGTACGTTAACATCGTTGCCTCACAGCTACCAATTCTTTGGCCCTTAAGATGAGAACTGGGAATGTAAGGGCCTCTTCAGCCAGAGCGGCCCCACCTCGGTTGAACAGCCATTTTGTTGTTTATGCAGTAAAACTTAAACTGACCCTATACCCCACCCCCCAGGGGAACCTACTTAAAAGCAAGTCCGGGAAACCAGTCCCAGGTAACAAAGCCCAAATACAAGGGTGGGTCAGGTCAGGTGGAGATAACAGCCCAAATGCAGGGATGAGTCGGGTCAGGTGGAGACATCCAATCGGTAAAACATGCATACTGTCTCCCTAGTGCCCCGCCTTTTGGGTGCCAATTCTGACCAAGGTGATAGGCTAGCTCAAATAGCTACTATGGAGTGAATTGTAATTCAGTTGGCCACCCGTGTGGGACCTAGCATGACTGTGCAGCTTTCTCTGTGTATTACAATCTCATTGGCCACCTGTGTGTGGCCAGGCCCAACCACATGGCCTTTGCTCTATAAAAGTTAGTCTGTGAGGCAGGGAGGGGTTGCCCTCTCTGTAGGAGGCATGGCCCCAGCTGGTCGGTTTGATTCTTGATGCTTGGTGCGAAATAAACCTTTGCTTGACCTTTGCTTTGTATCAGTCTCACTCTTTTGACCATGGACCCATTATTGGGGGACCCAACAGGAAGATCTGCTGTCCTAGAGTCTTCTAAATGCACGATACGATCTCGTTAAGTACGGCCATCATGTTGTACGTTACACGCCCAGAATCTATTCTTCTGACAACTGGATACTCGTACCTCTTGACCACCTTCACCCAGTTCTAGCATTTCTTAACTGACCCCTTGCTTAACTCATTCACTGAGTTTGAGTGAGGTCTTTGAGCTAAGTGTTCCAAGTCTCTCCACGCAGACAGAAAACTGTAGCTTGAATAGTATAATTAAGAATAGTTGAACCTCGTTGAGCACCTGGGTCCAAAGATGAAAAACAACCATTAGCATGAATCGGAGAGGTTGTCTCTAAGGCTGAACCACAGGACCCTACCCTAGAAGACATTTTTACTTGGGCTGAGTTTGAAGGCAGGTTTTAGGCTTCTTGTATTTGTGGGCAACACAGCAAAACCCCTAAACAATGGAATTGAACCCATCAAATGACTCAGGTGAGATTAAGTGAGATGTTGGGAAGTGGGTGAGGTTGTATCATTCTGTGTAAAATCGCAATCTCCTAAGCGATACCAGAGGGAACAGGGCTCGAACTCTAGCTCCTTTGCTTGCATATTATTTAAAGATTTATTTATTTACTTACTTATTAGAGAGAGAGAGAGAGACAGAGAGAGACCAAGCAGGGGGAGGGGCAGTGGGAGAGAATCTCAAGCCAAATCCCCACTGGGTGAGGAACCCCATGTGGGGCTCGATCTCACAACCCTGAGATCATGAAATTAAGAGTCAGATGTTTAGCTGAATGAGCCACCCAGATGCCCTTTGTTCTTGTATATTATGCTGATGCTCCCTGGACAGACTCCCTGAGAGTGATCCCATCTGCTTTTCTTTTTCTTTTTTCTTTTTTAAAGATTTTATTTATTTATTTGACAGAGAGAGAGATCACAAGTAGGCAGAGAGGCAGGCAGAGAGAGGGGGAGGCAGGTTCCCTGCTGAGCAGAGATCGGGATTTGGGGCTCAATCCCAGGACCCTGGGATCACGACCTGAGCCGAAGGCAGAGGCTTTAACCCACTGAGCCACCTGGGGCAGCCCCCCCCCCACATCTGCTTTTCTAACACAAGCATTCAGTGCAACAAAACAGTGGTTATGGAGATCTGCACTTGCTAGATATGTTCTTTTAATCAGGCAACCAGGCCTGGGCCAGAGCAGCTGCCGCTAACATGTGCTTCTGCAGAGGCAAACACCTCAAAAAGACCACCAGAGCTAAATATAACCAGGACAGAAAATGCTTCAGGCCACAAGATCGAGAACCAGCGCTTGAGGTGGGCCACCTCGTGTGTGGAAAGTAAAGATTCGATGCTGCAGACTAATATTTTAGAGACTAAAAGGGGTTCGGGGATGTCACATGATCGGACTCACCACTTGGATGTGGAGAACGTTTGGCAGAGAGGGGTCAGCTGATGTGCCCACAATCACCCAATAAATTACTGTCAAGGTTGGCTTCTTGGTGCCTGGCTCAGCCTGCCTTCTACCCTATCACGTTGTTCTAAATCCAATAAGGATCACAAAGGTGGTAATAATCATGGAAATAATAGCAATCACCATAATAATGGCAATGACTTACTTTTTTATAGCTCTTTATGACTCAAAGATCGCGGAGGGTTTCTTGAGTATTTACAACTTAAAGATCTTGGAGGGTTTCATGTAGGGAAGAGTAGGGAAGGGGAACAATCATGCTTTGTTACTATCCATCATCATGATATTTACAGGAGCAAAGCAAAAATAAAATAAAATAAAATAAAATAAAAATAAAGTAAACATAGCTTTGGCTGGGAAAAGATTGGGGACAAAATGTAGAACTGAAAGAAACTGCTGTGTCAGGATACAAAGGTGAATATTAACTTTTTTTGAATCTGTGTAACCTCTCCACTTCCCATCCCATCCTTGTCCTTCTCTCTTCCCAGACTCTCAACCAGCAGCAGGTTTCTAGGCTGGGTGGACTTCTTACCACACTGATAAGGATACTCTATTTTATATTAAAAAGAGGTACAGCAAATATTGTGCCCATATTACAGATGAGGCAATGGAGGCACAGAGAGTCTAAGTGATTTGCCAAAGGGCTCACAGCTAATGAGTGACAGAGAGGAGGAGACTTGGCTTATGATTCAGTGTTCATTCTTCCGTAGCATGTTGACCTCCTGGTTGTTACTGAACCAGAGAAAGTGAGTTCCTGTGAAGATTTGTTCTCAAATTTTTTTTCTTTTACTTTCTTTCTTTCTTTTTTTCTTTTTTTTGTAAGTTCTACAAGTAGAGACCGCACAATTAAAAGGACACTATCTAGGGCTTCTGGTATATAGCAGACATCTGATTCTGGAAAGTGAATCCTAGAGCAGAAAGGAACTAAAATATTCTGTCTAACTTGGCCTTCTCCTTTGAAATAAATGAAGTGTCAATGTTCTGGGGCCTCACCTCCAGAAAACAAATACAACTCAAAGCTCTATAAATAAGAATGACAGCAAGAAGCAGAACCTTGATTTCCTGGCTCTTAGTGAGGTCCACTTTGCAACACATTCAATTGGAGACTTGGGGATCAGACCCTTGTCATCACTCTCCAGCACTGTGGAGAGCTTGAAATGTCTTCTAATGTCAGGGTAGTGGAGAAGAAAGTCCCATCTTTGGAGTCAGGGGCTTGGTTTGAATCTCAGAATTATCACTGAGTAAATGAGTAGCCTTGGACAGTTGACTTAACCTTGTGAATCTGTGTTTTTGTAAAACTGGCATGTTAGATTATCTAATTCTTGGATCTGCTGAGGTGAACAGAGACCATGCTTACTTACTGGCAAGCCACCACGCTTGCCACCAAGTAGGAATCTGATGGCCCAGATTTGCAGGTGCTTTGGCTTGGCTCCCCCTCTCTCCCTCAGGATGATCCTGAAGTTAGTGGTGTTGGTGTGATGCAAGCACTTCTCAACAATTTTCCAAGTAAGCCTGGGCCCTAACGCCTCCCACTTTCTCACATTACATGTCAGAGACAGGACACAGAGGCTGAGGAGTGACCTATTATGGTCAATGAAAAGTAACGCTGTCATAAAAACCCGACTCCATCTTGCTCCCTGTGATGGTTAATTTTAGTGTCAGCTTGGCTCCTGGTGTGCACAGAGATTTGGCTAACCATTATTTCTGGAAGCTTCCAGGAGAGATTAGTATTTGAGTTGGTGGACTGAGTAAAAAAGACTGCCCTCCACAATGTGGGTGGGCATCAACCAATCTGTTGAGGGTCTGAATACCACAAACAGACAGAAGAGAGCTGAGTTTTCTTTCTCTACTGGACTGATAAATTGAGACATCAGTCATCTCCTACCCTTGGACTGGGATTTCCACCATCAGCTCCTAAGGGTCCCCAGGCCTTTGGACTTGGATGGAATTACACACCAGCTTTCCTGGGTATCCAGCTTGCAGACAACAGACTGTGGGACTTCTCAGCTTTCATAATCGCATGAGCCCCATAATTTCTCATAATAAATCTCTTTCTCTCTATCCACACCATTGGTTCTGTTTCTTTGAGCTTTTGTTATTGTTGACCTGGATTCTCCCAGTTTCACTTCTGCTTTGTTTTTATAAAGATCAACCTCATGCTACAGTAAATGACTAAGTTTTCATGTGGGTATTTTTAGCTTATGGTGGTGGGAGTAATGCATAACCCCAACCCCAAGAGGTCCATACCTTAATCCCCAGAACCTGTGAATATGGGGTTACATGACAAAATAAAGTTTGTTGATATGATTCAGGGTACAAACATTGAGATTAGAAGATTATCGTTCTAATTAGAAGATTATCTAATTATTGGGGGTGAGCCCACCCTCATCAGATGAGTCTTTGAAAAAGAAAAACCTTCCTTCCTCAGTTGTGGCAGAAGGAGAGGGTCAGAGAAATGCCCTGCTGGTGGCCTAGAAGGTGGAAGAGAGGCTGAGAGCCAAGGAATCCAGGCAACCTCTAGAAACTGGGGAAGGCAAGTAAATGGGTTCTTTCCCACAGCCTTCAGAAAGGGATATAGCCCAACCAGTGAGGCCCATGTTGGACTTCTGATCCACATAACTCTATGATAATAATAAGCTGAGTTTTAAGTCACTCGGTTGGTGGTAATTTGTGATAGTGTGTTAGAGCCATCCCTCAGAGACAGGGTAGACCCCCACCCAAAATTCAGTTCAGATGTCAAAACTAATGATGTCACATGCACCAAAAGGACAATGATGTCACATGTAATGGAGCTTTCAGGATAATTCCCAAGCAGGTCCAAAAATGGCTGGAGAGGGGCGCCTGGGTGGCTCAGTGGGTTGGGCCTCTGCCTTCGGCTCAGGTCATGATCTCAGCGTCCTGGGATCGAGCCCCGCATCGGGCTCTCTGTTCAGCGGGGAGCCTGCTTCCCTCCCTCTCTCTGCCTGCCTCTCTGCCTAATTGTGATCTCTCTCTCTTTCTCTCTCTCAAATAAATAAATAAATAAATAAAATCTTAAAAAAAATGGCTGTAGGAAGCAGGAAAGGGGACTGGTGTGGAGATTCTATTGTGGTTAGGAGGTAAGGAGTTCCTGTGCATGATTTGTTCTTCTTATCAACACCAAAAGAGAGAGCCCCAGGCATTCTTATCATGGTGACCAGGTGTGGGGCAGAAAAGGAATAGGATGGGGGGAATGCTTGAACACCATCAGCAAATGTTAAAAAAAAAAAAAAAGGAATCACACTCTATTTCCTACTCACAATGGAAAACCAACAAATCATCCTCCTCTATTTCCATTTAAACATGGATCCTTCCATCTATCCACCCATCCACTTATCCAATGTTGTACTATATATCTGCCATGTGCCAACTACCCCTAAAAATTATGGATGTACTGATGTCCCTGAAAAAAGTTTTTCTTCTGTTGTGTTAACCATCTGGTAGGAGTGGATGTTGAATAGATTTATAATTATTAAATTATTTGCCAAGTAATAATTGTGGCATATGGAGAAGGCCCAGGGAGAACAAAGGAGAAAGATTTTTCTTCCTAGGAATTTTAGGGAAATTTTCACTAAGAAGACAATAACGATACAGTTCTTGAATAACAACCAGGAGCATAACAAGTAGAGATAGGAGTTAAAACTCTTTAGAACTCTAGGACAAAACACGGCAAAGTTGTAGAGTCGTGATGTTTTACCTGTGTGTCAGTAAAGTGGATTAGCTGGTGAGATTTTTTTCACCCTCTGATCCCATGCGGGTTTGGAATAGGTGAATGGGATTTGGAAGAAAAAGCTGGAATTGTGGGAAAGATGACCAACCATTACTTGCATGCTGACCTCATTCAAAGATGGGAATTTGTAGCTTGAAGTCATTGAATTATACCCAGTCTAATGCACACGAAGGAAAACATGTGATACCTATGACATGAACAAGACTGGGAAGACATGGTTTTAGGAAAAGGAAACTAATCAGTAATGAGTGTTTATAGCATAGACTACAGTTTTGTTTTGTTTTATCAGTGGTCCAAGGAAATGATGCACAGAGTATGCAGAATTACAGGACTGCTTGCTGAAGGGAACATATGAGCTGGAGGACTGGCAAAAGAAAAAACCTGATCATGATGATTCAAAATGTGTCCTGTCTCCCTTGGGTCCTCCTCTTTGTGACATCCTAGAACATCCTGGGACATGGCTAGACTTTGAACTTTCCTTCCCCAGCCCAGAGGTCTGGCAGCCCTGGTAACATCCTCCCCCCTCATGTGGTTATCAGCTAGGAGAGTCTGGATTTTTATAAGAATTCCAACGTTAATGACCAGGTTCTGTTGGAGAGACACGTCAGCCTTCTCCAAATCCTACCCCCTGCCTGGTGCTGCATCCTTGCTTCCCTCTCTCTGTTTTGTATTTTAGACTTAAGAGGTTCTTTTCATATATATAACAAGTTCCTGCTTTGAACTTAAAAGTAAACATTATGAGAGAGGAAAAAAAGTATGGTCCAACCTAACTCGAAATGCTCAAATATGATTAGTATTAGACTGTGAAGTACTTCTGCCTTATCTCTCAGAGCCAGCTGCTGGGAGCATATTGAGGGATCAGGCTGGTTGTTGTGGTGTGATGTTTTTAAAACAAAACATAAGCCCCAAATGATCTGTGGATTGACTCTCCACAAAATCCCCTCTGTCAAAAGCTCTATCTTTCTAACTTCTCCCCGCCCCCATCATTTGGCCTAATCCCAATTCATGGAAGTCAATGCGGGAGTAAAATAGGTTCCAATCACAATCTGACCATTTCCCTCTTCCTCCTCTCTGTATTTCTGCTTTTCTCTTTTTTAAACTTGCCTGGCTACATCTAAGGCTTTCCCAATTGAGGAAACAAATTATTTGGGTCATACAGGCCACTACTGCCATTTGTAAGCCCAAAAAAAGTGCTGCTTGGCATTTTGAAAACTGATTTATTAATACACACAAGGGGGTCTTGCATGTCAACAACTGCAAATTATGGATAACGGATTTGCATCTTCTATAACTTCATGGCATCATTCAATGGGACTTTATAAGCTAAAAAAAGGCTAAATGATAAAGTGGTTTTTTAAAAAATCTCTTTTTACACTAGTTGCCTACATCTTTCATCAAAAAGAAAGAAAGAAGAAAACAGAAAATATGTTTCTTTTAATTCACTGAAAAGCTTAGCTCTAAAGCATTAAAAGACTTTAAACCCATGAATTATTATGTGTACGATGCATGAATCAACTACAGAAAGAATAGGAAATGAGTAATGGTTTTGCATCAATCTCCAGTGAAACTATGTGCAGGGAAATGAATTTGGGATTCAATCAAATAAGGAGCTAGCATTAAGGTCCTTCTGAACACATTACTCTGAAAATACTTGTAGAATGCTAAAAGGGAGAGATAATTTATATCTATCTTCAGTGAATGTGCAGTTTTGGGGAGATATCAAAATTTGTGTGTTGATTTATTCCCAAAAGAGGCCGAGGAGCAAAGGATCAATAATTAGTAAATAAGGAACACAGATAATAGGGGTCACTAATTGAGGGCTATTACCCCACTAATTGGGAGGTGGGGTAATTAGTGGGGGAGGTCCGTGAGGATTTCAACAAAACGATGGAATTTTTTTTTCTGAATTTGAAAAATAATGGGAATCCTAGTAGATGGGGAAAGCAAGGAGGACATCTCAGAAGAGAGGGACTGATAAGATGTATAGAAGGATGTTTTCAAGGTGCTCAGGGGCCAATGAGGAGAACTGCTTTGACTTTATAGAAGTATACGGTCTTTTTGGTTTGGTTTTCTTCCACTCACCATTGTATCTGTGAGTGTTGTTACCTACATTGTTACCTATAAAACAATTTTGTTTTGTTACCTATAAGAAGTTCAAAAACAGGTAAGATTAATTTACGGTGTGAAAGGTCAAAATGATTATCAGAGAGGTTTGGAATTTAGAGAATTCAAAGAGAGGTGTGGTTCAAAAGAATATCAAAACATCAAATACCTAAGAAATGCCCAGAGAAAGATATTCAAGACTTCTACCTTGAAGATGACACATAATTACTGACAGTAAATGGAAGGAAATACCATGTTCATGGATTGGAAGATTCAATGTTGTTACTATATCTTGTTTTCCTGAAACCGATCTCTATATTCAATGCAATTCCCACCAAAATCCCACAGATCTTATTTTTGTGGAAGCTAATTCTAAAATTGATGTGGAAATGCAAAGGGCTAAGAATAGCCAAGATCAGAAAGAGAACAGATCATTAAACATTATGAAGTAACTAAGACTGTGGTTTGCTAATATAAGGATAGGCACGTTGATCAATGAAATGGAATGGAGGGTTCAGAAACAGATTCATGTGATTATAAGTCATCTCATTTATAACAAAGTTGCCACTTGCATTACTGGTGACAGCGTAGGTTGGGCCACTCACCTTGAAAAACACTTTGATAGTACCTAATAAAATTTAACGTATAAATACTCACTTACCTAGCATACCCATATTTACGTAAACCAATAGAAATGTGTACATGTGTGCATCAAAAGCCATGTACAAGAGTGTAGAACATGACATCACTGTTTATTGTAGTCCCCAATTGGAAACACCCCAAATGCCTATCAACACTTCAGGAGATAATAAATGATAGTTCATTCATACCATGAAACACTGTGCAACAGGTGTCTTGGTGCATTCAGGCTGCTATAGAAAATACTACAGACAGGTAGCTTGTAAACAGAAGTTCATTTCTCATGGATCTGGAGTCTGGAAAGTCCAGGGTCATGGTGCTAGAAGATTTGGTCTTTGGTGAGGTTTCACTTCCTAGCTATCCAAGTTTCCAGCGTAGCCTCACATGGTGGGAGGAACTAGGGGGCCTCTTCCTTAAAGGCACGAATCCCATTCACAAGGACTCCACACTCATGACCTCGCCCCCTCCCAAAGGCCCCACCTCCTAATTCTATCACATTGGGCATTAGGATTTCAACACACAAATTTTGGGGACACAAATATTGTGCATCAAGTTTCCATAAACTTTTTCGGTACAGAGTCAGACAGTAAACATTTTGGGCTTGGCTAGCCATATTGTGTCTGTCGCAACTACTTATGTCCACTGTGGTAGTGTGAAAGTAGCCACAGACAACCCATAAGTGAAAGAGCATGACCATGTCTCTAGGACTTTTTTTATGAACACTGAAATACGCATTTCAGACAAGTTTCATGTCACAAAATATTATTCTTTTAGAATCCTTTTCCAACCATTCAAAATATAAAAAATCATTCTTGGCTCATGGGCTGGACAAAAACATTTCCTCTCCTTGAGAGAGAAAGGAAGGGCAATATGGATGAGCATTGTGAGTGGATGAGAAACTAACGAAAACGAGCATATATGTTATGATTTCATTTACATAAAGTTCAAAAACAGGAAAAACTAATTTATGGTGATCAACATCGAGATTATCAGAGAGGAATAATCAGGCAGGGTTCTTGGCTGTGGTAGCTAAGGTTCTCTTTTGGGATCTGAGTGATAGTTAATCAGGTATGCTCACTTTATAAAAACTCATCTATTTGTACCATACACTTGCTATATTTGTAGAGAACAGTTTTTAAGATTACCAGGCCAGGGTTAGTTAAGAGACAGCATCAAGCACTGGGTCAGTGCATAGATACCGTAGACAGAGTGCTGGGTCTAGGTCTCAGTTCTATCATTAGCTGTGTGTGCTTGAGTAAGTTCCTTCTCCTCTCTGTTCCTTGGTTTTCCTGAAGTGTAAAAAAGGGGATAACTATGGCATTTACCTTGTGGTGCTATTGTAAGAATTATGAATTAATCCACATAAAGCCACTTGGAACAGTGCTGCCATTCCCTAAGCACTCAATAAATGTTAATTAGCATTACTGTGGCCAACAACATTTTTTTGCTTTGGGTCTTACACTCCAGCCTGTTAAGATGTTTATAAACTCTTGATTCTGCCCTATATTCTGTTTACTTTTAGATTATGACTTGGGCGAGGAACACAAAGAAGTCTTTCGAACTCATATGGGGTCCAGCCCGGCTCACCAGGAACACGGTTCTGGAGAAGAGCCTAGGAAGGAAGGCGCGTAAGTCATAAATAAATTCTTATTTAGAATGGACATATTGCCTGTGAAAAGTTCGGTGTCAGGAGGTGCTAGCTGAAGACTCTGAGATCTGGGATTCCAAACAAATGTACATTTCCATTCTGAACTAATCATTTTTTATAGGAAACAGAAGGGGCTTTTTGGACAGGTACACAGACAATATATTCAATTACTCACCTCTTCTTCTAGCCTAGGGTCCTGTATTTAGGCAGTGCCGGAGGCAGGATCCCTCAACATCCAGGAACTTTATAAGGTGTAATTCTGCTCAAGCACTCTAAGTCTTTTCCTGGAAAAAAGGCTAAAAATAAATAAAGATGGAAATAAATACCCTCTATTCTTTAGGTTCTATTAAGGAAAACCAGACTGATAAGCACGATGTTTCATGACTTTAAAAAAAAAAAAATGAAGCAAAGAACTTTTTCCCCCCCGACTACATATATATTTTGTTTAGTCATTTAACAGATTTTATTGGGTGTTTAATATATACTGCATAAAAGACCAACGAAATTCCACATTAAAGAAATCTTTTTGACTTTGTTCTTTATTTAAAGTGATGTTTCTTTAAAGTCTGACCACGGAATGTGGAAACCTTTTTCTTTTTTATCCAACCCCCCCGCCCCCATCATACCTATTCATGTCACAGAACACGCTTTGGGAAATGCTGAGTTAACCAGTCTTTTCCTGCTGGATACTGAGGTTTTCCAGTTCTTCGTTGCCATAAATAACACTGCGGTGAACATTCTGATACCCCTAGCTTTGCACACACGTGAGATTCTCTCTTTAGGAGTAAATTCCTAGCTGTGGAATGGTTGAGGCAGAGGCCTGTTTCTTTTCGCGCGCACAAAAGACTCTGTTGGTTTTACAAATACTAGGTAATCACTGACTCGTAAAACACCGGAGCTGGAAGGGACCCAGAATACCATCCCAAGCCCTCCCGCAGCACCGCGCAGACCCCGGGCTCGATGCCAGGTCGGGGCGCTTCTCAGAGCTGCTCAGGGGAGGAGAGGTGTCCTGGAGGGAAGCCAGGGAGGCAGTACTGGTCCCAGCGTCTGCATCTGCAGCCTCAAGCCCCTCGCCTCTCCTGTCTCACGAGCTTTCTCTTTCAAGCCAGGGTGTCTTATTTACAAACCACCGGGCGTTGACCAAGAATCAGATGGCACCCACTCTTCCCCTTAAAGGACAGCCAGGAACTCCCCAAGGCACCTGTGTGGGTGCTTATGCGCATGCGCAAGGGCACACTCCTGCAAGGATTGCTTTGGGGAACTTAGGATGGGGGGAGGGCACGCATGGTACCACATGATCATTGATTTGCCTTTGGCGCAACTCTGACTCTGCGGCTTAGATTGCCTACAGAAAGGAAGAGGCTGGCAGTCTTGGGAATGATTGCCCACACTTGCCCCCTTCTTGCCCTTGAACTGGCCTCCATGTAGGGAGCGGACTTGTTCTCAGGATTCTTGGTAGGAGGAGGTAGGGAGCAGCTCCGGTCGCTCACCTGAGCAGCCGAGGGCACGGGAGAGAATCAGAGCCCAAGGAGACCCAGGGTGGCTTCAGAAGCTGGAGCACCTGCCAGCTGGCCCCTGGACAGGGACTCACGCTTTCCTGGCGTCTCCCTGGTGTCCCCATCCTTCGTGTGTTTGATTTGAACAACACCCAGCTTTTCTCAAGAGGGAAAAAGGGAGGAAGCTCCTGAGATGCCGCTGACTTTAATTTGGGGAAAAATAATATCAATCCCTGTCAAGAAGACACACACCGCCACATCAGAGCAAAGGCCCCTGAAGCGTCCTTCTTATTTCTGGCTTGGACAAGTTCTTGATGTTTGGTAGAAAACCTTCCCACATCCTTCCACACCCGTCTAGTCCCTCCACACTGCCACGACATCTTCTACCTCATGACACAGGTATTATTAATGGGATGGGAAGTGGGCTGGCCAAGAAGTCTTCACCAAGGGTTGGCCAGAGCTGCCCTACGGATTGACTGTCAGGGATCTCTTGGGGATCTGGGGATTCCTTGGATTTTAGGCTGCGGTTTGTGCTAGGAAAGGCAGTGCACTGGGGTTTAGGATATGGGAATTCTTGGGGTTGCCCTGGTGGCTCAGTCCCGTAAGCATCTGTCTTTGTCTCAGGTCATAATCTCAGGGTCTTGGGATTGAGTCCTATGTCGGGCTCCCTACTCAGGGGAAGCCTGCTTCTCCCTCTCCTTCTGATCGCTGTTTCCCCTTGCTTATGTGCTCTCTCTGTCAAATAAATAAAATCTTTTTTAAAAAGTATATGGGAATTCTCTGTGGCGCACACTAGGGTCCCACGAAGCCTGAGGTCAGCTCTAGAACCAAAGACGATGTCTTCATCTCTTCCTCCCATGGTACCTACCACCACACTGCTTATGTATCAGGGATCCCAAACAGGTTTGTTGAATGAAGAAGTGACTGATTCACTTCAAGTTGTGTAGGCTTTCTCAGCCCACTGGTGTGGACACATAGGTATGTGTGCTGACCTTAGCTGCCAGCCCAGATAAACACTGGAGGATTTCATGGTAAAGCAGGACAGGAAATAGGACACTTCCCCAAAGTTAGAAAACCCCCCTCTCCCTCTTCATTGGGCCCAGCCCACCGTCCAGCCCCTGCTGCATGCAGTGACGGTCTAGGCCATATTAAGAATGACAAACCAATGGTTGGCTTGACCTCTGGTAAGGACATGTTTCAGACAGCTTCCCCCTGAGAAGCAGGGACAGACAGACAGAAGGTGAAAAGAGCGAGGCCAGGTGACTGGCTTACTTTAAGGTGTCATCAGAGATGTGAGTAGGGGTTAGAATTCATCCCACACTCTTCTTGACACCCCGTGAACTTTACCATCGACTATGTTCACGGATGAAGATGCCTCGGGAGAGTATCACCCAGCAAGCCAGGCTCCTGCCAGGGTTACTTTCTCTACTTTGTGCAACACGTCATGGAAGGCAGTGTGGCCTGGGAACTCGGTTCCATATTGCTGTCTTATGTCTCCCTGTTCCCGTTTTAAATGTCCTGGATGTGTGAGCAGTGAGTACGAGCTTGCACGAGTGTGTGTCCTCATTGTGGCTTTGAGGGCTGACTTGAATCGCTGGGGGCAGGTATTGAAACAAGTGTACTTGCACCTCCACCACCATGCCCTTCCCATTTCCCCTGATGCTTGAGAAGAGAGACAAGCTTCCGGCCAGGAATCTGTCCCCTGCGTTCTCTGGCCTACTGTCACGAACATGTAACCGCTGCTTATCCAGTAAGGCCTCCCCTACCCCTTCCCAGCTCCTGTCCCCTGACTTTGCACAGGAGGCAGGAAGGCACATAGATGGGATCTGCAGGGTCTTTCCCCCATTGAGGTCTGGAGAGGTGGGGAGGAAGTTCTAGATGTTCCAAGGAAATCCACCTCCCCATTCAAAGGGTCACATTACCTCCCATGACTTCTGATCTTCCCCTCCTGGTTTCTAGGGAAGGCTCTCTACTGCTCCTAATAAATGCACTATGAAGCCACCGGTGGTTCTAAGTTCTGGATTTAGCCTGTAAATTTAAAGCCCGGAAGACCTCCTGCAGGTAGTTGGTTCCACAAGCCTCCATTTTCCCATCTCTAAAATAGGGACACCCACGGAGCACCCCCTTGAACAGCGGGAGAGACTTGCAAGAAGCCAGTGTAGTCTGCACAGTGCCTGGGCTCCGAGCTGCCTCACATCACAGGCATGGGGCTAGCAGAGCCTTTGAAGCCCTCCCTGCTCTGTTCTTCTCTTGTTTTACGAGCCGTAAATCATCAACGATTCAGGCCTTGATCCTTTAAGACATCGCTGCTCACCCTTTGTGCCCCCACCCAGATCCTTCTTTTCCTCCTACCTAATTTATGGACTTTTATGTAAAAAGGGCTATAAACAGACGTCTCTAAAATGATCTTCCATTCTTTAAATCAAACTCCAGGCCAGCGGTATCACGTGATTTCAGGGATAATTCTCCCCTCGTGGTGCGGGGTCTCTATCAGAGGAGATTAAGCTTGTAATATGGAATAAAGCTTGATCCTTATGTCCTCTCCACTGCCTCCCCACATAATTTAAAAGCAACATTGGTTTCTTCTGGATTTGAACAAAAATCCCTTCAATCGGATCTCTTGAATTAATCATCTTCAGTTAAATGTGAAATTGGAGTGAATGACAAAAAAACAAAAGCAGGTCGGTGGACCAAGAGTTCATGTTCCTTGACCTGAAACCCAGGTAGGTTCCACCCCTGAGACATCCTGATGTGTGTGAGTTCACATAGTCGTAGAGTCAGAAAAGTTTCTTTTTTTCCTACTCACGTCCAATGACTGGGGGAAAATATATGGAGAACTCCATATATTAAAAAGAAAACACTTCGGAGCTAACATGTCAAAGTAGACTAGCTTCAGAGAAATGAAATGTCTTATATACTTTGTAAATGTCTTTGTAAATGTCTTATGTGCTTTGTAAATGTCTTATGTGCTTTGTAAATGTCTTATATACTTTGTAAATGTCTTTGTAAATGTCTTACGTACTTTGTAAATTAAGGAAAGATAAAATTACGTTAAATGAGAATAACACATCAGTGTATCACTTAATTCTATATTATAACCATGTAAAGAAGAATGAGGGGGAGAAAGGGAGTCTGAAAACAGGAGGAATGTTCTAGAAGTGGGGGAGGGGAGGTGGAGAGTGGGGAGAGGAAGAAAGAATGAGACAGAAAACACAGAGAGTGCACAGAGACTCATTCATTTAGTCCCCAAACCTTTATTTAGCACCTGTTGGACAGGAGGGTGGACCCGGGAAGACATGCGTCCAGTCTAAAGAGTTCTAGGCTCCCAGGTGCCTCCCATCACAGGTGTTGGGCTTCATCAGGTGCTAGATCCTTTCCCATGGGTTATTTCTATGAGTTCTCCCCTGGAGCCAGGGGAGCTGGTTGAAGGAACCAGCACATACATGGGGCAAGGTTGGGACCTGAAGTAGGCAGAGGTAGGAAGGCAGACCCCCAAGAGGGACATGGTAAGACTGAAGGTGCTGTGTGAAGAGAGTCTCTGGGCATCATTACCTGTCTGGTGGAAGGTGCTCGGGGCCATCTGGAGACTGTGGCATCCTTGGCCAGCATCCCTGCTAAGGTTAAGTCCCTGAGATTTTACCTCCTCGCTAACACCGTCTTCCACCGATCTGCTGGTACTCCAAGGGATTGCGAAGCTGCTGGAGGTTTTCGGGGGAGCCGACGGAAGAGCACAGTATTTTTTAGGGGTTTGTGGTGAAGCCTGGGGTGGGGCCAGGAATGTTGATTTTTAATAGATACCCTCCAGGTCATTCTGACTGGGCTGAAAGCGAAGAAAACCTCCCCCACTGAGTATCTCAAATCCCAGCTTCCTGTTCTAGGTTCCACCTTCTATGGAATCATTAAAGTTATAGATGGGGTCAGGTGTTGTTACACGGTTCTCCAAACCACTGATAGTTTTAAGGCTATTTCCCCCAGATGGCTTCTTTGTGTGTTACACTCCCTTCTGCCCCGCCCATAGACCTTGGCCCGCTCTGCGCATAACCACACCTCCATTGGCACCTTCCTTAAGACCTTGCCTCTTTAGGCCTGTGGGTTTTGTCTGGCTCTGGAGTGTTCTTAGTCTGTGCTGCTGTTGACCAGAAGCACCAGGGACTGAGTTCTTAGGAGAGTCACTGAAGCAGGGACAGATGGCTGTTGGTAACAAAATAGCCCCGCCTCCTTGCTTCCTGAAGGGACAATTTTGAGGCACCTTTGACACAGTCTATAAAAGGGCCCCAGGAAGGTGGAGGCCTGGGTCAAGTACTTGTCTTGTCTTCCTTCCGAGGCATGATCCCCACACATCCTCATGGAGCCGCCCAGATTCATGTCCCAGACAAATGACCTGCACCCAAATCCTTGTCTCAGGCCCTACTTACAGGCAACCAAACTAAGATATTTTTCTTTAAAAAAAAAAAAAAAGTGCTTCTTGGTAGGGAGAGGGGGGTTTGGTTACGTTGGGGATGGTATGTGCTACTATGAGTGCTGTGAAGTGTGAAAACCTGGCAATTCACAGACCCGTACCCCTGGGGCTAATAATACATTATATGTTAATTTAAAAAGCCAAAAAACAATAAAGATTTGATTAGGATAGATGAAAAAAACAATGCTTCTTGTATCCTTGGGTAAATTCTCAAATACAACCAAGATGTCTGCCAGGAAAAAAAAAAGGCACAACAGAATTTTATCAGGAGTCAGGAAAAAAAAAAAAAGAAACAAACACAACAAGGGAAACAAGGGGAAATTTAGTAATAGCCTGAGAATTCTCTCTCCACCATCCATCCACAGTTCTTACAATTCAGATGCATACTTGCTACCTGCCAAGTTAGGATTTCTCACATTTCATTATTAAAATGATTCACTGGGGTGCCTGCGGGGCTCAGTGGGTTAAGCCGCTGCCTTCGGCTCAGGTCCTGGTCCCAGGGTCCTGGGCTTGAGCCGCTCACTGGGCTCCCTGCTCAGCAGGGAGTCTGCTTCCCCCTCTCCCTCTGCAGCTCCCCTCTGCTCCTGTGCTCTTTCTCTCTCTCAAATCAATCAACAAAATAAAAAAAAACAACAACAAACAGCAAGAAAACCACTTCATTAACATCTCCTTAAACTTGATCTAGGGTCCACCATTATTTGAACCTAACACTGCCTGGGGCAGTGTCCAGAGTCCCCTTGGCGTATGTGGTGAGCAGAATTTCCAGTGCTTTCTGTACCCTGAGCTCTTTGCTCTCTGCAGTCATCTGGCTCAGAACTTCCCACAGCCACAGGATGGCACCATCTGCCTACATCACATCCCATCATGCTTGAATTTGGCTTTGCAGTTGACCCCGGGCTTCCACATACATGATCTTGTTTGAGCTGAACCACTACCCCAAGATACAGTCAGGATACAGTGCTTTCTTCTGTGGTTAAGAAAATGGAGGGTTGGGGCTCCTGGGTGGCTCAGTGGGTTAAAGCCTCTGCCTTCGGCTCAGGTCATGATCCCAGGGTCCTGGGATCGAGCCCCGCATCGGGCTCTCTGTTCCGTGGGGAGCCTGCTTCCTCCTCTCTCTCTGCCTGCCTCTCTGCCTACTTGTGATCTCTGTCTGTCAAATAAATAAATAAAATCTTAAAAAAAAAAAAAGAAAGTGGAGGGTTAAGGATGGTCAAGGGTTTGGGCTATGTCACAAAATGAGGACATGCCATCCCCAAGCCTAGACGCCACCCATTCTCATTCCCAGGCCCGTTATGTTTTCCGCAACACTTCCTTCTCTCTGCAAAGAGCGACTTCTATACACCCATTCATTTACTCATTCATTCACCAGACCCTCAACACTGATTTTTGAACTGGGTAACTCAAGCGAACATTTCCCCCACCAAAACAGCCTCTTCTCAGCCCCAAGGAGGCTCCATCCCAAACTGCCTTCAAGACCTTTCTTCCTCCCTTCCCATTTAATCGTTGGCACCTTTTGCTATACAAATTCACCCCTCGCATTCCTAGTCCTTGCATTCCTATTTACAAAGTGCAGAGAAATAAATCACCTCTGCCCCTTGCCCTCTAAAGAATTCCAGATTCTGAATTCCGGAGATGGGGAACCAGAGCAGCCCCTTCCCACAGGCAAGACCCAACCCTCAGGCCTCTTCCTGCCCCAGCCAGGCAGGGGGAGGGGGACTGCCAGTGTCACTGTTCTTGCTCTCTGGCCCCTCTCTGAAGCAATAGCCGTTCCTGGAAATCCACTCGCAGCCTCCACCAAGCTCTCCACAAGGAGTGTTTATAGCTAAGGCACTGCAGCTGGGAACCATAAGGCATGAATGAACGTGTGTCCATATTTTGGAGCCGATTTTTGTCAGGAATGTACTAAACACTTCATAAATTAAGTCCTTGGCTGTCAAGCCACCTCTGATATTAGATTAGTGATTGCTAGCCATTCTCCACACAAAACCCTGGGGACAGATACACCAGATAGTGCCAGAGCTTTTCTTTTTGCTTTTCTTTTTTTCCTTTTTATAATGGAATATGTGTGCAGGAGAAAAAGTACCGGTCCCATGCTGTACAATTGCAGATGGACCTTCCTTCTGGCTCTCCCAGCGCTCTAGTCTGACCATTGTCCTCCCAACGCATTGTGTGCATGGAGTGGCTTTTGGTGGAGTTCGGGAGTCTGGCCCACCACCCCGTGTGCTCCTGATTTCCCTCAGGTTTTGTGTGTGCACCAGGCACCATTGTCAACACTGTCTACTCTTAGAGGAATTCAGGGCTCATGATGATCTTAGGGGGGAGGAAGCACCATCCCGCACCCAACAGCCTAGGAAGCCAAGATACTTGCGAAACGTGACCAAGATCCCATAATAGGTTCCCAGCAGAGTTGGGATTCACTAGACATGCCATGCCCTGAGCCACCACGGCTTTCCCTCTGGTCTACTACCCATGTCACACGCACACCACAGAACTCTGTTGGTACATGCGCAGAAGACGTTGGGCTGGGGACGCTAACCTCCGTTCTTGAGTACCTTACCCACTGGCTTATTTATGCAATAAACATTTACTTGACATCTGCTACCCTAGAGGGTCATAAGCAATTATTTTTAGCAATAGTTTCTCCTAGTATATTATAACATATTTCAGGGTATTAAGTAATGGTATATTCTAATATATAAAGTAATTCAAAGAAGACCTTCCCTGGTGGACCAGGGGACGGGGGCACAGAATTCCAGCATCCCCTATGTCTCGCGATGGCCCCACCCCTTGCAGTCCTCCTCAAACAGGGCCCCTTCGAGACCTGTGGGCATCTTCAAATCACTATTCTTTCGTGTACGTTTAGAAGAGGCGATGGTATTCCGTAGGAAGAAGGGCAAAGAAGGGTGAGAGTAGGTTGTCTTCCATTTTCTGGAACTCTCCAGCGCCGCCACAATTCTGCATGGATCTCAACGCGCAGCCGGGAGTTAAAGGACAATGAAAGTTGAAACAGCGTCTGGCCGTGGACCATGGAATATTCCTGTGTCATTTGAACCACATGTGGAATGAGAATAGGTGGGCGGGAAAAACAAGGTGAAGTAACTCAGGTATATGGCCTTTCTCTGGAGGGATTTACAAAGAAAGGTGCGGTGATAGATACGTACGGTCTATGGACAGCTGAACTTGAAAGCCCAGACATTGAATTCCCCAGTACTCACTTTGGCCTGCAAGTGCCAGGCACATAAAAGAAACTAGCCTAAGCTGAAAAGGCAATTTATTGACTTTTACAAGCGGGAAGCAGTGGTTGACCTGGCCTGGGCCCTGCAAAGACCAGAGGCTCCCACGTTCTATCCATTTTCCCTCTGCCTTGCTCCTGTTGGCTCTCCCAGGACAATGCTTCCCAGTGTCCGCTGGCTGGCTAGTTTCCTGGTCTTAGGGTGGGTGATGACCTGATCACACATAGGTTAGGTGACTACCAACTGCTCACCTTTCCCACACCCGGATCCCCAAGACAAGAATCACGCTCTCGCCGAAGTCATGTCCAACTCTGAACTAATCCCTAGAACCAGTGGTTCTCCTGATGGACCTGCCTGGGCAACACACTGGTCCCCATGGGAGGGCAGTGGGTACCATGATTTCTGTCCTGTTGGGAGTACAATAAGAAGGAAAGAAGTTATCCCTCTGAGGAAAGGAGGCAACATCACATATTCTTCAGAAATTACATACAGACATTTTGTGACTTGGGCCACACAATAGGACCCCATTCTCTAGTTTATCAATTCATTTATTCATTCATAAAATCTCTGTGGGCATTTAAGAGGAGGTGGGCTATGATCTGGTGCCTTGGAGACCCCAAGTTCATGCTTTGGTATCTGGATCATTCCGAGAACCGCAACTCACTGTTCTTGAGGCTACACGTTTCAAATGAAGGGGTGAGCAGGGCTGGTTCCTTCTGAGGGCCATGAGGGTCGATCTGTTCCCTGCTTCCACTGCAACCTCTAGTGGTTTGCTGGGAATCTTTGGGGGTCCTTGGATTGTAGAAGCATCACCTCAGTCTGTCTCCATACACACATGGTGTTCTTCCAATGTGCGTTTCTGCTTCCAAATTTCCCCTTTTTATGAGGACACCAGTCGTATTGGATCAGGGACCAACCTAAGAGCTTCATGTTGACTTCTGTACCTACATAAAGATCCTATTTCCAGTCAGGTCACATTCTGAGATGGGTTAGGACTTCAACATAGGAACCTGGGGAGACACAACTGAGCCCCTACCAGCATCCTAGCCAGAGGATAAGTCAAAGCAGGTAAGGATGGTGTCCTGGGAAAGTTGTGGAGGAGGCTCGGGATCAGATTTTCCAGCCCTTTACTTCCCAGAAGAGATTTCCTCTCCAGTTAGGCAAATTCCCTGCTTCCCAAGGAAGGGAACAAGAAAGAATCTTGGCCCACTTATTATTTTAGTCAGTGAGTTTTGAGCAATAATAGTGATCCATTTTAAACGTGCATGTTAGCAGTCTGAGTGTGTTGGCTCTACAGGGGGTCCTCTTGACCTCAGTTGTTCTTTTGTGCCTTGAGATGGACATTCTCATGCCACTGGCATTCTTTATTTGGTTTCCCAGTATGGTAAGAAGTTACCGTCCCAGCTCACTCTCCACGCATATTCTCAGCCTCTGGTGAAAGATCCCCAAAGCCTTATTCTTCCTGAATGCTTTCTAGCTGATGGTGTAGAAGGAAGAGCATATCTGACTCCATATTGCTTGGATTTCCCTTGCTGCTGTGACCTAGTTAGAAACTTGGTTAGACTTGGTTAGAAACTTCTGCTTAAACTTGGTTAGAAACTTCTGCTTAGCCCTGCACGTAAATATGTTAATCATCAAAGGAATTTTGCTTACAGCTAAGATTTGTAAGAAGCGCTCTTTTATCCAAAACCTACCTCACCCAAGGAGGTAAGGAAATAGCCAGAGTAGTTGGTCAACATCCCAATTCCTCGAGATTGAAGAACAATTAGAACTCAGGGTGAGCGGAAACCGTGCCCCAGAGGGTTAATGAGGTTGACACTAGCAGAACATTCAAAGCCTGTTTCTCAGAGAACTGTTTCTCCCCGATGAGCTAGTGTGTCTTTTTAGACAGACCCACTAGTTGTCTCTGCAGAAGTCTGGACTCAAGGTCAACTGGTATGGCTCCAGCCTAAGAAAAAACAAGACCCTGCATTCCTCACCAGAGATAAGGAGCTCAAGAACCCATCCAATTTTTACCAGCTCTTGGAGAAGGTGCACTGCCCATCTTGCCCTAAGGGAACTTCCTGAATTCAGGGGCTGGATATTGCCTTGTTCTAGTGTTAAGTCTCCATCCCAAAGTGGACGTGGGTGTATATTACATATCTGTTTGCTGGATGAGCATGTTCCATCTTTCCTCATGAATAATCACAAGTTTCCCTGCCCCTTTCATCAATATGCATCTAATCTACCCTGAATTTCCCCTTTAAAAATCCTGTTTCTTAACCCGGAACTTTGGAGATAGTCTTTGGACATCAGTCAGCTGTTTCCCCTCCTGAATAAAGCAACACTTCCTTTCCAACCGACACCTGTCTCTTCTCTCAAATATTGGCTTTCAAGTGGTGAGCACCTTGAACTTGGATTCCGGTAACAATGTCATCATTAATTTCTTCAGCTCAGACTATCAGCTCAGCTCAAGGCTATCTTACCAGGACACGATCAAGCATCTCCTTTCCCTCTGGAACATCAAGAACCAATAACCTGGTAACCTGTTCCTAATACGCTGAGGAAGGCTGGAGTTGATGTGTACTAGTTCATCCTGGGTCACCAAGGCTGGCTACCCATATGTCTTCCCAACTCCACCTCCCAAGAAGTCACACTGGGAGCTTGAAATTGGCCATGATGGGACTGTTTATGTCATGGAGCAAGCCAATGTTACAAATCAAGGCTCTCCACCACCCCACCACCTCTCCCAGAGTGGGATGCTCAACACACAACCTAATTGCTTGGTGTCAATTTCTGTTTTTATCTGGGACATCTCAATTATAAGAAACAGATAGTTGTTTAAATTAGCTCCTATGAAAGGGAGTTGGATTATAAGGGTGCAGATCTCAGAAATACCCACAACCTCAGCATCTGTAGCTTTCAGGAACTATGCGGTGAGTCATGGACCTTCACCTTGGTATGCAGTTGTCAATCTGCGTGGCTAATAGTTCCCCTATCTCTGTATCTCTCAGTTCAAAATCTTGAGCGAGTGAGCTTGGTCCATGGACAATTCATCCAACAAGGACTGGAGGACAGCAGGAGAACGGCACAGTATGAACAGGGCACCAAGGCTGTGTGAATATGGGTTGAGGTAGGGAGACAGTGATCGGTCTGTCTCATTAGTGTGGCCTTTGAGACTAGAATCTGGCCCCTAATACCTTTTCAGTTCTAAGTCCCTACTCTCCACTTAGGATTCTGATCTCCAGAAGTACAAAGGTACCCTCCATTCTGGCTCACACCGCATGCTAGCTCATGTCTGCATCTTTGCAGATGCTGTCCTATCACATGACAGCGTTCCTCTCCGTATCTGTCCCTTCCTTAAGCCTCAGTTGTATCCCTTCCTGCTGGAGACCTCCCTGATCACCTCTTTATGGATAACAGCAGCTACATCACCTTGCTGGCATATAGTAATAAATGGTTGCTCCCTGAGAGTCTGCAGATTTCAGCTGTTCTGGGTTGGGCACAGCTGGGCAGTGCTGCTGGTCTCATCTGGGTTCATTAATTGTTCATGGCTCGGCTGAAGGCTCTCTTCCAGGTTAAGCTAGGTGGAGGTCCCTTGGCTGGAGCAGCTCTACTGTATATTCTTCACCTCTTCCAGGTATGAACAGACGAGCCAGGGCATGTCCTTCCCACAGTAATGGTAGAAGTGCAAAAGTGAGCGAAACCAACCACACAAGACCCTCTTAAGATGCTGTTACAGTGGCTCTGTTAATATTCCAATGGTCCAAGCAAGTTACATAACTGAGCTTAGAGGTGCAGAATTATGCCTTGCACCCCACGTTAGGGCGCTGCAAAGTTACATGGCAGAGGATGTGAATACAAGAAGGGTGAAAGATGGGGCCATTAATTAATCAAGGACATCTGCAAACACAGGTCAGTTTCTGTTTCTAGAGAACTGTTTAGACACTTTTTCAATTGACTTACTTATGTTAATAATTGACACCAGCATAATTTCTTATTCCCGTGATAAACAACACAGACCCCAAGCAAAAGTAACCTGCTAGCTCTAGGAATATCTGCTCCAGTAAGGAGATACTGAGAACCAACCGTACCGTGTGCTTAAGGACTTACCCATAGTGACAGTTGGCTCATCAAAACTTGCTTCAAATGCCTCCCTTTGCTGTGCCCACCAATGCAAGGCTCTGCTCAATCCCAACATGTTCTCTGCCTCACAAATCTCCTTAAAATCACCTCATCCAGTCCCTAAAACCCGGGAAAGACCCTCCCCTCATTTCTCCATTTTGAGTTACTACCGGAACTCTGTACCAGATCTAATAAACTAGCTTTGCTTAACCAACCGACTAAGCCAGCTCTGTATATGCCTAAAAGCAGGGCATAAATCTCCCTTTGAAGAAGGTACCTCTCTCCACCCCCTACCCCTTCCCCAACACCAGAAAAGAACAGATCTTACCATTAAAGGTGTGGAGTTAACACCAGAATGAGTGTTAATAGACCTTCCTGGAATAACCTTTATATTCCGTTAGATCCCTATGTATTTCCTAGTCCCTTCCCTATAATTTATCATCACTCGGAGCTCAAATACTCTTGTCTTTGTTGAAAGGGTGTATGAGGCACCTGGGAGGCTCAGTTGGTTAAGTGTCTGATTCTTGGTTTCAGCTCAGGTCATGATCTTATGGGTCCAGAGATCAAGCCCTGTGTCAGGCACACTCGGCAGGGAGTCTATGTGGAGGTTCTCTCTCCCTCTGCCTCCCTCAAATAAATAATTTTTTTTCAAATAAATAAATTTTTAAGGGTATATGAGCCCTTGAATCTAACCACTTCATTGAATTTCATTTTTTTTTCTGTGAACTCCCATGCATGGAAATATGAACAAACAGTGTGCTTTTTTTCCTGTTAGTTTGACTTTGTCTCAGGACCCCAAGGACTACATTTATTGGGGCGCCTGGATGGCTTGGTCGGCTAAGCATCTGACTTTTGATCTTGGCTTGAGTCCTGACGTCATGGTCATGAGTTCCAGTCCCATGTCGGGCTCCATGCTGGGTGGGGAGCCTACTTAAAAAAAAAAAAAAGTAGAGAGCTCTTCCTATGTCCATCCATCCAGATTGCCTCCAGTTCCAAATGATCCATATACCAAAGTGGTATATTTTGGGGTGGCATATATTTTCTGATTTGGCATATTTCAATTCTAATCAGGGTCCAAGTATCAGGAACATAAACAAATGAAATAATTACAAATGTTGGCATGTCTTCCAACGAAAACAATGACAGTATGGGGACAAGGTGGGGAGGAAAAATAAGGAGTGTATTATGGATAGGCTGGTCTGAGAGGGCCTGTCTGAGAAGGTGATGTTTCGTCTGGGGAAACAGGAAAAAGAACTCATCATGAGCCCTGGGGAAGGAGACTTTATGTAAAACAAGTAGCACTTCCAAAGGCCTTGAGGTATGACAGATTGAATATCCAAATAGAAAAACCAAGATCTACAGTAACTATTTCAGGACCCAGCCAGCCCATAACTTAGCCCTGTAGGAAGTCAGACCACTCACTACCTGTAGCAAAGCCAAGCAATGACAATTGACCCAAATCTGACTGATAGCTGATAGCTTCCCTAATGTTTGTCCCCATCTTCCAATTTAAGACTAACCAGAGAAAGCCATACCTGAACCCTTAACCCATCACAAAGGATGCCCCACTTGCAATGAGCCCAGCTACAGGTTCCCATGCCAACAGGGCACCCTTTTCCCCACTGTAGATCCCTCCCACCCCTCTGCCTGCCTTTGAGTCTCTGTCAAAACACAGGTGATGGTGGCTGACCCCACCCGGCAAAAGTGAGCTCCGAATCAGTAGCCTCTGCGTCTTCTTCTTCGATGGTTCTTCATGTACTTCCACAGGTGGGAAAGGGAGTTGAAGAGTTAAGGCACTGGACACTCAGAGGGGCTGGAAGATAGTGGGAAGGGATACAGATGGGGAGAATGGAGGAATGGGAACCAGAAAAGGCAAAGCCATTGTAAAGTGCAGAAATAATATTCTAAGTGAATGCGAAGTCACTGCAGAATTTTAAACAGATGGAGAGTTCCAATTTGATTTATATATATATTTTAAAATATTTTACTTATTTATTTGACAGAGATAAGTAGGCAGGGAGGCAGGCAGAGAGAGATGGGGAAGCAGGCTCCCAGCTGAGCAGAGAGCCCGATGTGGGGCTCGATCCCAGGACTCTGAGATCATGACCTGAGCTGAAGGCAGAGGCTTAACCCACTGAGCCACCCAGGCGCCCCCAATTTGATTTCTATTTTAAGATCATTCCTGCTCTTGTGTGGAGCAGGGATGCAAAGGGGAAAGAGCTGAGAAGAAAGAGAGGGAGGACAGGAGGAGGGGAGGACGGGAGGTCTCCCCGTCCCTCCAGCTGGAAAAGCACACCAGAGTGCACCAATTGTTATTCTGGCATACTTTGGGGTTTGCTCTAATTTTTGAAAAGAGTAAATTATAAACTTAGGTATTTAATTATTTTGTAATAAATTACAGGGTTTCCATTAGCTTCCGGTTGAGGCAGGTGGCGTTAGGGTAAGTACTTCTGTGTTTTAATCCGGGTCTCCGGGAAACAGCACCATGTGTGGGAGGAGATGGTTCTGAGGCTCTGTGAACACCAGCGGGAGTTACTTTGGTGGGCAGGCCTTTTGGACCTGAATTCCTCCTTGGATGTAAATCCAGCCCTGGAGGTGTTTGTAACACTCAGCCATATAAATCTATCCCTATCCTACTGGTTTCTGAGACCAAGCCCCACAGTCCCCTAGACCTGATGTAGAGGTTTGTTTGCCTCCCATTTCCTAAGACAATAACATTTTTAAGCCGTTGTCATGGAAGTCTTTCAAGAAAGCCTTTAAAGTATTTGTAGAATAAACAGCCCTTGTTTTCGGTTTTACCTGGACACTTAGCATCAAGGAGATTCTCAGTTAAGCATGAAAGGAAACTTGATTGGACGTCTGGGATCTGGATGGTAACAGTTCTTTGAAATTTAGATCCCTCAGCTCCAAGTTGAAGGGGTGAGATGGCTCCAACCTACTTATCAGGTCTGACTTCTGTGGTGTTAATAATGTTGGTGACCCTTCCTGCCATGACCAGGTGCTCAGTGCTAGGCTTGTACTAACTCATGGGCTCCTTTCAACAACCCTTGGATGGAAGGAATGTTTTCACCTTCATTTTACAAACGAGGCCTCGAAGACAAAGACTCTGAAACCTCCAAGTTCACTTGGCAGAAACGGGATTCTCATCCTGGTGTCATGGGTCTAGAGCCTCGCTCTTCACCATGACACTTGACTGCCGACTTCAGCAGGTCGTAACAGAGATAGGGAGTAAGGCAGTGTGGGAATAAAGATCATTTATCATTAACAAACAAGTAGCAGATATTTATTTTGGGTAAGTATGTAACATTTTCTTTTATTTGGAATACATTTACCCAGCTTACAGACTTGAGTTCCGCAAAGTTATTTTCTTAGCAGAACTCACTTCTTCTTTTTTTTTTTTTTAAGATTTTTATTTATTTATTTGACAGAGATCACAAGAGAGGCAGGCAGAGAGAGAGAGGTGGAAGCAGGCTCCCTGCTGAGCAGAGAGCCCAATATGGGGCTCGATCGCAGGACTCTGGGATCATGACCTGAGCCGAAGGCAGAGGCTTTTAACCCACGGAGCCACCCAGGTGCCCCAGAACTCACTTCTTTAATAAGAACAAAACTATGGGGCTATTAAAATTCTCTTTTTGCATGAGATAAAAAATAACTAAATCTTAAAAAAAAAAAAAAAGTAATCTCTACACCCAACTTGGGGCTCAAACTCACAAATCCAAGGTCGAAAGTCACACGCTCCACCAACAACTGAGCCAGCCAGCACCCCGATATACAGAATTTTGCTGGAAATACGTGGACTGTCAGGTGGGGCTTAGGCAGGTTTTCCTTCTTTGTTCTTTATAGTATTAATTGGTTATTGCTACCAGTTGTAGGTGGGAGAAAAGAGAACTGAAATAAAAGACATGTATTGGGGGTCTCAGGATTGCAATTTGGGGGGTAGAGATTTGGGGAGCAACCCATGTGAAGTATTTTTTTAAAAAGATTATTTATTTATTTATTTGACACAGAGATCACAAGTGGGCAGAGAGGCAGACAGAGGGGGGGGGGGAAGCAGGCTCCCCGCCAAGCAGAGAGCCCGATGCGGGACTCGATCCCAGGACCCTGAGACCAGGACCTGAGCTGAAGGCAGAGGCTTAACCCACTGAGCCACCCAGGCGCCCCAAGTAAAGCATTTTTAAAAACAAAAGGCAATGCTTGTACATACTGTGGACAAAAAATTTCGATTGGTGCTGGTGGCAGAAAACACATCTAAGGGGCACATGGGTGGTGGCTCAGTCATTTAGCATCTGCCTTTGGCTCGGGTCCAGGGTCCTGGGATGGAGCCCCACATCAGGCTCCCTGCTCAGCGGGGAGCCTGCTTCTCCCTCTCCCACTCCCCCTGCTCGTGTTCCCTCCCAGTGTCTCTCTCTCTCTGTCAAATAAGAAAATAAAATCTTGAAAAAAAAAAAAAAAAGGAAAGAAAACACATCTTAGCTCAACAGCATTGTTTATGTGCACAAAGATTCCATAGTGAAGTAAGTGTCGCTGAGAACCATCCAGAACAGGGCGGAGAGGACATGGAGGAGGGAGCCTTGTGCACATCTCCTGTTACAATTCTCAGAACACCGTGGACTTTTGACTTTTGTCAGTTGCAACTTGTCCCTCGCACCTGGTTCCTCTCCTGGAACACATCCTTCTGCTTTGGATTGCAATAGAGACAACGCAACACCTGCTAGCTAAATTAATAGCCAATCGTTCATTAGATGCTCAGTTTAACTCTGTCAACACCAATCATAATGCCTTCAAGATAATGCAACCTTGTGGTTTTTGCCCTTCTAAGCCCTCACTCCCTGCTCCCTTGGAGCGTGCTTTCAGTTTCTAACCCCCTTTGAGTCTCCTGGGTTGCGACCCCAAATAAATGCTTCTGGTTGCTTTTCAGCCTAGTGTCCTTCTTGGTTCACAGTTGCCAAAGCAATCACGAAGCAAAAGACCATCACTGTAGTAAGGTACAGATGTTCTTGCAGAGTCCTTGGAATGTTCTAGGCTTGGCCTATTTTAAAAGTGCACGCTTCCACCCAGGGAGGACACGCATCAGGTCTACCTCCTTAATGGTCTCCAGGCTCCATTTAAAAACGCACAGACGTAAGGGGTTCTGGTTTATTTCACCTTTCACTGAGTTGAACTGATATCCACTGGGTGCTGGGTTTTGCCCCGCACCTGTAGGCTGGAGGCTGCTCTTGGGGCCGTCTGTAGGGTGTGCTTATCAATGTGGCTCCTCCAGACACTGGGAAGGTTTGGGGAGCTTTCAGTGAAAACAGAGCTTGAAGATTTCAGTTTCTCTCTAAACACGTGAGTCTGGACTGGGCTGCGAACAACAATTTGCCATACTCTATGCACAGTGACTTCTGTCCTCGGATCAGGAAGTCCTTGTCACGTGGTCACACAGTCTCCTGGACACTATTCCCTTCAGTTCAATTCTCCCTAGAACCGTCCTCAGGCTTCATGAAAATCCACGTGTGGCCAGCAGCCTCCCAAGGGTGTCAGATGCATGGATGCGCCTGAACTTGAAGTAGCAACAGCCTGGTTCCAGGCTGGGGATAATAGACCAAATCACATCAAGCCAATTCCCTAAAAGGCACATCAGTTCGTTTAAAATTCAATCCCACATGGAGGGAATTTGCAATTCTAGCCTCCCCTGCCAGGCCAGTGAGGCAGATTTTGGATGCATAAAGAAAATGTAAAAACCTATTTTTCTAAAGATGCTTTGGATTACACTTAACATTTTTGACAAGGACTTTTGGTTTCTTTAGAAAAAGAGATGTTCAGGATTTTTTTTTCTTTTTTCTTTTTTCTTTTTTTTTGCCCAGGGGATAAAAAGGAACCCCTTGGGCTCTGCATAGGAGTTGGGGGCTGTTGGTGCCAACAGACCAGCCAAGCACAGACCTTTGTGAGCCTCCCACTGCCCCTTCCCACCCCCACCTCCCCCACTCCTGGATTCATATTTTACATGAAACTTCCCACTTAGGGAGCCCCCTCTTCTCTCTATCCCCTCACGGCTGCCCCACCTGCATCGCCTGTCAACAATCTTACACTTTTCCCACATCTTCTGGAAATTCATGGAAACTGGTGGTTCTCCCCCTCCTATTCTTTGATTTGTTTATTTTCTCCCTTTTTGAGTTTTTATTTAAATTCCAGGTCGTTAACATGGAGTGTAACAGTAGTTTCAGGTGTGGAATATAGTGATTCATCACTTACATATGACACCCAGTGCTCATCGCAACAAGTGCCCTCTGGGAATTCCCATCACTCGCTTCTTCCTCCCCTACCCACCTGCCCTCCAGGAACCCTCACTTTGTTCTCCATAGTTAACAAGTTCATTTTCTGGTTTGCCTCTCTATTTTTGTCCTCTGTGCTTATCTGTTTTCTTTCCTAAATTCAGCACATGAAGTATTAGTATCCAAAATATATAAAGAACTTACAAAACTCAACACCCCCCAACCAAGTAATCTAGTTAAAAATTGAGCAAAAGGGGGCACCTCGGTGGCTCAGTGGGTTAAAACCTCTGCCTTCAGCTCAGGTCATGATCCCCGGGTCCAGGGATCAAGCCCCACATCAGGCTCTCTGCTCAGCGGGGAGCCTGCTTCCCCCTCTCTCTCTGCCTGCCTCTCTGCCTACCTGTGACCTCTTTCTCTCTGTCAAATAAATAAATAAAATCTTTAAAAAAATTGAGCAAAAGACACGAAGAGACATTTTTCCAAAGAAGACATCCAGATGGCCAACAGACACATGAAAAAGTGCTCAACACCACTCATCATCAGGAAAATACAAATCAGAACTACAATGGGATACCACCTCGCACCTGTCAGAATGGCTAAAATTAACAACACAGGAAACAACAGTTGTTGGAGAGGACATGGAAAGAGGGAAACCCTCCTACACCATTGGTGGGAATGAGAACTGGGGCAGCCACTTTGGAAAACAGTATGGAGGTTCCTCAAAAGGTTAAAAATAGAGCTACCCTATGACCCAGCAATTGCATTACTGGGTATTCACCCAAAGAATACAAAAATACAGATTTAAGGAGATACACGCACCCCAATGCTTATAGCAGCATTATCGACAATAGCCAAATTATAGAAAGTATACTTTTATAGAAAGTACCCCTCCTGGCCCCTTCTCTGGTCCTCTGGAAATCCGAAAGTATGGAAAGCCTGCCTTCCTGGGCCGGCTGCTGGAGATGAGAGGTTGGTTTCCTGGGCTGGGTGCCAGGCTATGGGGCAGGGTTCTGCTTTTACATACAGTCTGGCCATTTCCATTTGTATGTTTAGTCTCTCAAGACTATGATTTGAGAATTTTATTCTTCTTGCCCTTAAGGGTACTATAGATCCTTAAAATTCACTCTTTCTTTCCTTCCTTCCTGCCTCCCTTCTTCCTCCTTCCCCTCTTTTTTTTTTTTTTTTTTTTTTTAAATTTGTTAAAGCCAGGCATTTCACACATCTCATCCACTCATCACTTCAGTCCCTTGGGTTGTATGTATCTCATTCTACAGACAAAGAAACCAAGGCAAAGGGAGCATGTATAGCTTGCCCGAGTACCAGGATAAAGGTAGAGAGAAGATTTGAACCTAGTCTGATTCTTTCAGAGCTTACCCCTCCCCCTACCAGTATGACGTAATTTCTAAGGGGTAGTTCTTGCACAAAGCAGATTTGCCCGATTATCCAGAGACCAGGTGAGTTCAGTCCTCCTTTGCAGCTGACTGCACGTGCCAGGGCTGGCCGGCTCATCTAGTTAACTTTGTTTCTCCTTTTTATTTTTTAATTTTTAAAATTATGGCAAAATACACATAACATAACATTTACCATTTTAAACCCATTTATTTTCAATTGTTATTTAGAGATTTATTTTAGGGGCATCTGGGTGGCTCAGAGGGTTAAGTGTCTGCCTTCAGCTTGGGTCGTGATCTCTGGGTCCTGGGATCCAGCCCCATGTCCAGCTCCCAGCTCAGCAAGGAGTCAGCTTCTCTCTTTCCCTCTGCCTCTCCCCCTGCTTGTGCTCTCTCTCTCTCTCTCAAATGAATCATAATAAAAAATATAAAAAAATAAAGATTTTAGATAGAGCAGGCAGTGGGAGGGTCAGAGGGAGAAAGAGAAAGAGTCTTAAGCAGGTGACCTCGGAGCCCATATGGGGCTTGAACTCACAAGAGCTGAAACCAAGAATCCCACGCCAAACTGAGTCACCCAGGTGCCACCACTTAACCCCCTTAAAGTGCAATTCTGTGGTATTAAGTACCCCCACAATATTGTACAACCAGCAACAGTGTCTAGGCTCAGAACTTTGTCGCCATCCCAAATGGAAACCTCTACCCATATGCATTCACTCCTCATGGCCCCTTCCCTGACTCTCTGGAAGCCCCTTTATCTGCTTTCTGCATCTAGGGACCTACCTATTCTAGATATTTCATCTAAATGGCATTATAAGAGGCCTTCTGTGTCTGGTTTCTTTCACTTAGCAATGCCTTCAAGGCTTATGCATGTCCTAGCATCTATAAGCCCTTCACTCCTTTTTAAAGCTGTAAAGCATTCATTCCATCCTTTGGATCTGTCCCATTTTGTTTATCCATGCATCCATTGGACAATTTGGGTCGTTTCCTCCGTTTGCTGCTGTGCATTGCGGTGCTGTGAACATGCATGCACAAAGCTTTGTCAGGACTTTTGGCCGCCTTTGCTCTGGGCTCTAGAGAGTCTCCTGGATAATCATCCCTGGTTCACAGACTGAGCTTAGAATTCCACCCTGGGTCAGTCCATCATGTGGAACAGGAGGGGCCGGCTGTGGAGAAACAAAGTAGGTAGCAGAAAACACTGTGGGTGATCTCCTGGACGCTGGATGTTTTCCTAGGCTGGATGTCCTGGCTTTTCTCTGCCTCTCAAACCGCTATTGGTCTTTTCTATCTAATTCCTATGTCACTTCTGACATGTTCTAGGCGGTGATCTTTTGGGGAAAAGCCACTGGGAATAAAAAATACAAAATATATCCTAAATTCCTTCCCGGGTACCTAAGAACAGAAGCTGTTGTAATGTCAACTGCAAGCAAGGCGTTGAGAGCTCCCAGGACCCAGAGAGCCACTTTTTCTTTCTTAGTCCCTTCTTGCCAGCATAGGGTTCCCAGGTCCCATAGTGATAGCAAGGGGGTCAGCCCCCCAAAAATCAAAGGCACAAGCAAGACCTTATTGGGCTACAGCTCAAAGCTGCAGGAGAAGGGCGCCTGGGTGGCTCAGTGGGTTGGGCCTCTGCCTTCAGCTCTGGTCGTGATCTCGGGGTCCTGGGATGGGGTCCCAGGTCGGGCTCTCTGCTCTGCAGGGAGCCTGTTTCCTCCTCTCTCCCTGCCAGCCTCTCTGCCTACTGGTGATCTCTGTCAAATAAATAAATAACATATTTAAAAAATAAATTAAAAAAATAAAAGCTGCAGGAGATCCAGAACTAACAATGTTACCCTCCGTGCAAACGTGAGGTTCTGTTTAAATAAAGTTTCCGCCCAGGTTCCAGCTAGGGGTCCAATATGCTAATAAGGAGAACGGAAAAACGAAGTGTCATCCTGATTGGCTGGAAGGGCCTCCTCCCTGATTGGCTGGAAGGGCCTCGTTCTGATTGGTCAGAAGGGTCTCGCCCTGATTGGGTGAGATTGCCAGGCCGCTCAGGCAGCTCATTGGTCCTGCGGCTTAGGTCCGGCGTGTAGGTGGGCTTGTCTGCAACTGGCTTCTGCTCTGGGAGAGCCGCGGTTCAGCGGGAGCAGCCCCGGGAGAGCGAACGTAATTGCCTTTATCCTCCTCCTTGTCTCATCCCTGCCAGCTCGTCAGTATTTTACACTTTATGCAACTAGGCTTGATTCACGCGTTCTTGGGAATATGGGTGCAGTGAATTGCTCTTGCTTCTCCCTCCCCTCCATCCACCAAGTGGCCCTCAGCCGCCACTTTGGGGACGGCGGACTGTGCTGGAGACAATGGCTTAGGGAAGCCCGCTCACCAGTCTTCTGGAGCCACGCAGCGGGGAGGCCAGGAAAGCCTGGGTCTGGCTCGGCGTCAGCTCCCCAACCAATGTTGAGGTAGGGACTTGAAAAGAAGCGGGTGTTTTTATTTTATCTTGTTGTTGTTGTTGTTGTTGCAAATTATCGACTTTTCTCATTTCTAGTTGTATTCTAGTACTTTTCCTAAATTTAATTTTTAGGCTCGAGGGCATTGTTTTGCTCTTATCCCATGTTCTGCTTGAGGGCCTCTTCTTTGCTTTTGACTACATAATTCTTTTCAAGTGATGGTACTGATACAAAGTTTCCTTTAAAAATACATATAAGGTGTTTTTCTTTTTTTTAAATTTAAGGTAATATGTTTTAAGAAAAAAAATACTGAGAAATGAAGACTATCTAGGCAGGAATGTAGTGCTTGGCGTATCCAAGTGTCATGGGAATGGAGCAGAAATCTTGAAGGTGGCACAGAGAACGAAATTAGGTGAACACAGATTTCCAGAATTTACCTTTGTCGGTCACCTTCTTCCACACCCCCTCGCTTTTTTGGAAACTCTGGGTGTCTGTATCTTAAGCCCCAGAGCAGGTGTTCCCTCTCTGAAGTTACTCAGCAGTAATGTCTGTCCCTCTGGTTCTCATTGGGTTCTTACCGTAGGCGTCCTGTTGGGCTGGTTGTGTTTCTCTTTGGTTAAGGCCTCCCTTCCCAACAAGTTCTAAAACTCTTTGGGTCTAATGGTCAATCCACTCCCACCGTTCTGCAGCCAGTGGTGTGTGTGTTGCTGCTTAGGGACTGGAGCAACTTTCTCATTCTCTCCAAGCTTTCCGGCTGCGAATGGGGATAATAAGACTTTGACTTCATTATTGCCAGGATCAAGGGAGAGCATGTTATCAAGCCCCTGGCACAGAGCCTACAGCACCTGGCACTTGGGAAGCAGGCAATAAATGTTGGGAGATACTATGAATATTACCTTGCGGGACCATGCCGATGGACATAGCTCTGTTCTAGATCCTGAAATGTTAGTTTTAAATAAAGAAAAGGAAAAGCTAAACGCTTTTAGGGACCAATTTGAGAAAGAGACAGTAACAGTGTGTTTCTCGGAGGGCACAGCCTCCCCACAATACGGGCAGGAACTTACCAGGTCACACACATACATACACACACAGGGCACCTTTGGAACGACCTAGCTGCATATTAAAACCTGGGGGCTGTCTGAGTTGCTCTGAGCACTGAGTGTGCTATTGTAGACACGGACACAGTAACAAGCGCCTCTGTAAGGAAACAAAATGTGTCCTTTCTCTGGGTTGAAATTCCCAAACTCCTGTTTTAAAGGGATCTCGCTTTATTGTTATTTTCTTTAACAGAAGACTTTGAGGTGTGAATCGAAAGCTGTTACTCTCCCCTGAGTCTGACTGCAGGATTACCGAGCCACGGCCGGTACCCTGAAATGAATGGGCATATTATGCCTTCCATTAAAAGTTGTGGTTCTTAATTAAAAACGTGATCGTGGGTCTTTATGGAGACATTGTTTAGGTTTTCTTTAGCTGTTAACACATACTAAATCATTTTAAAAGGACCTTTCCCCCCATCGCTTAATGGTTAGTGGTTAGTGTATTTTTAAAAAGCGATTCAAAAATAAAACTGGGATTAAATTTAGTGTTTGACAAGGTGCTAAGGGGCTCACCACCTTGGCTGGGCTAAGACAAGAAGGCTTTACTTGATCTGCTACTGACCTTATTGTCTTAACCACCTCCCAACCTGGCTTCCCTGGTTCAAATGGCAAGGTGACTTTGGTGTCAAAAGTTTAGCTTGTGGGGACCAGGAAGAATTGCAGACAAGCTTCCCTTTATTATCTTGTAATTGCACAACACATAGCTCTGCTGAGAAGAAAAACTTGCTTCTTTTATGAACTCTCCAATTAAGCCGTAAAGCGAGGGATGGTGTGGGTCGCGTGCAGGCACACATGAATAATCCATAAATACTGAAGACCGTGGCTTCATTTCTTCTTCCTTATATGGGTTCCTTGACAGTGGAGTAAATGGCTTGAGACCTCGGTTTCCAGTCCATGAAGGGGTTCTGTGCTTACTGAGACAGGAACCACCACGAATCGGAGTGATTTACTGGGTTGTTCCTGGGGCCTTTGGGTTGGATGGTACAGTGGTGACAAGGTGGAAAGACAAGCCAGGAGCTGATGTGGGACCTTAGTTGTGCAGTGGACCCTTTGGGGATGCCTGTGGACTGCATTCCTCTGCAAAGGAGGAAAACCGTTCTTCATAGGGACTTGATGAGACAAGAAGTGTCCGAGGTTTTGTGAACTTCTGGTCACCGGACCAATGAAAGAGGTTTGTCATGAGGATGACAATTCTGACCCAGTTTGTTTGTTTTAAAGATTTTATTTATCAGAAAGCGAGCACACAGGCGGGGGAGTGGGGGCAGACGTTCGAGGGAGGAGTGGGCTCTCTGCTGAGCAAGGAGCCCAATGCAGGACTCCATCCCAGGGCCCTGGAATCATGACCTGAGCCCAAGGAAGATGCTTGACCCACTGAGCCACCCCAGCATTCCGAATCCCACCCAATTTTATCAGTCATTTTAAAATATCATTATTCTGCAAAGTTTCTAGTTGGCTGTGAAGTTAATTTTGGCTTCTTGTGTTTCCTTCCCTAGTAAAGTGTCCAGGTGGAGAAAGGCATTTTCTTGTTTGCTGCTAGCCAAGAAGCTTGCTAGTCACAAATGTTTTCCTTGATGTGAGGTGCCCATGGGGGCTGTGGCTCAACCTCAGGGCCTCCAAGTTGCAGTGCTCCCAGAAAGCCAGTAGAGGGCAGGCTGCCACTCTCCTTTTCTTACCTGGGACACCAGGGGCCTCTGGGTTTCTCCGGCCCTGTCCTGGCTGTGACCTTCACTCTTGTGGCCATGGGGACCACACACAGAGCGGGCAGTGGTTTTCCTTGTGTTTACTGAAAGGAAAGGGAATTTAGAAGGAATTCTTCAGAAACTCCAAAATGCCAGACTTCTCATTGCTGGTTATAGTTCATTCCAGAGTTTATCCCTGATTCAACCTGTGGTCCATCCCCTCCGTCCCACCACCTGTGGGCGGCAGCTTTCACCTGACTTTGCCTGCCTTGTGTCTGCCTGCCTGCTTTCCTGGCTCTCATTTTCAGTCCTGCCTCTGACTTTCCCCCGCCCAACCCAGAATTCTCTTTTTGAGTCTCAAGAAGATTTGTCTTATTCTCCCCATCTCCCAGGAGAGGTATTGTGCTGGTGTCCCTTTCACAAGTTTTGACCAAGAGAGGAGCTTTCACCCAGCGTATGAAAGATCCCAGCAAAATTCATGATTTCAGCATTTAGCTTGGGGTGTTAAGTGCCAATGCCTCACTTCCCACTCTGGCTTGCTGCCTTTGACTTTGAAGAACAGGGTCTCATATTAAGGAGGTCTTTAAGGTTGTTTTGAGCAACAATCCTCAGGGCAGAGCTTGGAGTCCACAGTGGGTGACGGTGATGGTGACAGTGAGTGGGTCACTTCTAGAGGCGGCTCATTTCATTTTGGAAGGGCTGTTTGTCTCTCCTACAGCATCGATCCGGGGCTGTAGTCCTTCGCCTTGGAAATATGCAAAGTGAACCTCGTTATTAGGTCCCTGAAGAATTGTCTTTAGGTTATTTGAAGACAGCCATGATGTCTTGGATTCTTGTCTTTTCCAGGTTAAAAAAAAGTCCCCATTTCTTTCAACTGTTCCTTCTGTGGCATGGTCTCACGGTCCTGGCTGCATGTTCAGAATGCTAAGAGCACTACCTAACTTCTTTTTCTTTTTAAAAATTTTATTTATTTATTTGAGAGAGAGTGAGAACCGGGGTGGGGGGGAGGCGGAGGGAGAAGCAGACTCCCCACCCAGTGAGGAGCCTGATGTGGGGCTTGACCTCAGGACCCTGCAATCGTGACCTGAGCTGAAGTCAGACACTTACCCAACTGAGCCACCCAGGTGCCCCAGAACACGACCTAAATTCTGTTGAGTGCTTACTATGTGCCAGTACTAAGTACTCCATAAGTATTAATTATGATTCTAGTACTCTTCCTAGTATTACACAGTTTTATTTAGCTGACCTTGAACAGCTTGGGTTTGAACTGTATTTGTCCTTTTTTTTTTTTTAATAAGTATCGGGTTTTATTTTGATACAGTACCATAAATGTATTTTCTCTTCCTTATGATTTTCTTAATGTTTTCTTTTCTCTTGTTTACTTTGCAGTGACAACGCAGTATATAATAGATATGCTGATATGTACAATCTTTGTTAATCAACTGTTCATGTTACGGGTAAGGCAGTAGCTATGAGCAGTTAAATTTTTGGGGAGTCCGAAGTTATACATGAGTTTCCAGCTGCATGGAATGGGGGAGTCATTGCCTCTAACCCTCCTGTTGTTAAAAACGCTACTGTATGACCATCTGATAAGTGCTCAGTCGAGAGAAGTATGAGGCATGCACTATAAAAGGCAAAATAAAATCTGCTTTGCCCTCAGTCCTCCAGTCCCATCCTACAGAGGCACCCACAATGATTTTGAGTGTATCTTTTCCAATATTTTCTATGTATCACAAGTATCCATTTGTAATACCTCTTTCCGCCCTCCCCAAACGAGGTTACACTAATGAGTACAGCTCTGTCCTAATGTTTTTCTATGTGATGATAACCTTGTGACACCCTTCCAACCTTTGCATCTCAGGAAGCAGACGTTTTCCCCCATTGGAAACCAATTTTTATTATATTTGCACAAAATACGATTTCTCATAAATGCATGGGTATGACATATGTGCTATTGTTTTTAATAGAAATGGTTGATAAAGCCGGAAGCACCATCGCAATACTTGTAAGTGCATATCCGTAATTATATGCATGATAATAAAATGATGACTCTGATAATAAAAAGAATACTGTGACTCGCCTCCCAAGTTCAGAAGCAGGACAAGAGCAATGGTGTTGCAGCTCCATTTGTGTTTTGCCGTTCTCTCTCCCCATCTCCAGGGCTCTCTACTTGTTCTCATTCCCTTGCTTTTCTTTAATAGTTTAGTATGTATGTGTTCATCTCCCAGGTAACATATTACTTGTTTTACCTGCTTTTATCAACTTGAAAATGGGATCCTGTTGGATGCGTTCTGCAGTTTACTCTTTTACTCAGTACCACGTTTCTGAGAATTCATGTCCATGTCCTTCGCCATAGTTCTGTTTGCTCTCTTGTGACTTGTGTCACATGCAGCAATGTCTACCTGTTTGGGGTTCTTTTCAGGTTCCTGCTATGGCAAACAGTGCTGTCAATATTGTATATATGTCTCCTGTGTTTCCTAGTTTTATTTATATTTTTTATCATTTTTTTAAAGGTTTTATTTATTTGACAGAGACAGTGAGAGAGGGAACACAGGCAGGGGGAGAGAGAGAGGGAGAAGCAGGCTTCCTGCTGAGCAGGGAGCCTGATGTGGGGCTTGATCCTAGGACCTGGGATCATGACCTGAGCCCAAGGCAGACACTCAATGACTGAGCCACCCAGGTGCCTCTCTCCTATTATATTTTTAAGAAACGGTTGTGTTGTGGGGCGCCTGCATGGCTCAGTTGGTTGTGTCTGCCTTCGGCTCAGGTCATGATCTCAGGGTTCTGGGATCGAGTCCCACATTGGGCTCCTGCTCAATGGGGAGCCTGCTTCTCCCTCTCCCGCTACCTGCTGTTCCCCCACCCCTGCTCATGCTCTCTGTCTCTCTCTCTCTGTTAAATAAAGAAAATCTTAAAAAAATATATGGTTGCGTTGTATGGCGGACCAGTATTCCTTTATTAGCAGGTGTGTGTGTGTGTGTGTGTCTCCTTCTGGGTGTTATCTCTATATAGAAGAAGAGTCCCTTTATGCTACCAATTCTGGGTGAATCTACTGTAATTGCTGATGGTTGTCTTTCTGCTTGACAGGTGAAAATACTTGCTGTTTCTCACCACCAACCCTGTCCCCTAAGCATGGTGTATTTTTGTCACCAACCAGCACACCTTTCAGTAACACCTGCAGATTCAGAGTTTATCCTTCCATTCACTTCTTTTTTTTTTTTTTTGTCTAGCAGCTGTAAGACCTCTTTCTTCTGTACCTGTAATTTGTCTCCCCTTGTCCTTGACGAGTGTTCCTCCCAGCCTACCTCCTAAACTCTTTCCACAAAAACTTAGGTTGATAATATTTTGTTATGTAAGTAGGGTTGCCTCCCATGATGGCTTGAGTTGATTCTAAAAGTTGAGAGCTAATCCACAGGTGTGTATCCTGTTATCAGTATGTGATGATTGTTCTCTGCAGAACCAAGTAATGTGCTATGATTACATTTCCGTTAATAAGTGTAGGATGTGATAATCTGTCTGCCCCTCAATGGACAATCTTCCTCTACCTTTAAGTCTGTATGGGGTCTTCTTTCCCACCATCTCTGTTCCAGTAATTATCTTTATTATTCTCAAAATATCCCCAGTCCTCAGTCTTAGGAAATATTTTATCCATTTCTCATATTCTGACTTCCGTCCTCGAAATCACGGTCCCTCTGAATTGTGATTTTTAGCTTGATGCTGTCCTAGGAATTCTCTTTACTCTTCTGCTGGGTCAGATTCTTTGTAGATTTTTGTAGATTTCGCCTCTTCCGCTATCTTGGCTTATTTTCTTATTTTGCAGGTAATTTCCGAAGAATAAGTTGATTGGATGTAAACGTTCTGAGATCTTCAGGTCTCAGGCGTCCCATTCTCTCCCCATTTGTAAAGATGAGGAACTGAGGCTCAGAGAGCTTGAGTAAACTGCCCAAGTTCTGGGGAACATTGTTAAAAACCAGACAGCAGGTCCAAAATGGAGTCCTATTTGCTAAGTCCCACATCACCAAAGCAAGACTAACTTAATTAGGGTCTCAGTTCTTCCAGAAGTGGAGTCTTAAACCAGTCCTCAGGAATAGTCTGGTTAGCACTAGTTAGGTCATCTGCTAGACTCTGGCCATCCCCTAAAGGGAAGTGACCTTGCACTAACCCATGCCCTAACTTGACTTCCTTGTTCTCCCTCCCTTATGCCTATAAAAGTCTTTCATTTTATAGAACTTCTTAGAGCTCCTTTCTGTCTCCTATATCTAGTTGGCAGAAAGAGAAATTAAGAAAATAGTCCCCAAAGAGTAAAATACCTAGGAGTAAACTTACCCAAGGAGGCAAATGATAAAGTACTGATGAAGGAAATTGAAGATGATTCAAACAAATGGGAAGATATTCCATGTTCATGGATTGGAAGAGCCAATATTGTGAACATGTCCCTTCTACCCAAAGCAATCTACAGATTTAATGCAGTCCCTATCACAATACCAACAGCATTAAAAAAATACATGGAAAAAGAGTTATCATGCAGACCTAGGTAACTCAGAGTTCGCCGCCTTAATCATTCCATTCTGCTTCCCAATAAATATTCAGTAAAAAAAGATGGACTGTAGCTCGGGTCCTTAGAGGTGGCTTTCTGGAGAAGTTGAGGAGGGAACATAGCCTTGAGGGATTTTTTATTTGAATAAACATCAAAGACACAGGAGAGGATTTCTAGTTAAATTCCGTTCTGTGGGTGATGCTTGGGTGTGCAAATAGAGTTTTTTCTTGACCTTTAGAATAATTTTCCAAGGTCAAGTCTATTTCTTAATGTGGGTTTCTTCTCTCCTCCAGGTCCCATAATAATCCTGGGCAGTCAGCTGCCCAGAACATCAGAGAGGGCCCTCTCTCATCTCTCCTCTGTGGTTATGGCTGGGATGGCCATCCTTTATGTCCAGGTGATTTCTGGAATTTGGCAGCTCTGCTGGTATTGTGCTTCCTGGAGGCTGGGAACCTTCTTGCATAGTTCCCTGAGATTATACACATAGCTGTCCCTCTGGGGTCTGGCCACATCCTGGCCCCTGAGAGCTGTGAGGGTCCCCACTGCTCCATGGCTCAACCTAGCCATCTGGGGGAAACTTCCCTTCTCTTGCCTCTAAAAGTCGGCCTCTGTCTCTGTCTCTATCACAAATGCCCATCAGGAAATAAATGCATTGGTGCAGATATTTACATATATGTAGATACATAGATACATAAATACATTCCTGTATGTATATAGAAAGAGAGTGAATGAAGGAAGAATGTGTTACATGAAACATTTATGAAGATTTCTTAAAAACTACAAAACATAACGTTTGCACGTATACGTACACACACTGGCATGTAATTTCTTCTAGAAAGGGTAAGGGAGAGCCCTGCAGATGGGAACAGAGCATACCCCATCCAGAATGTTTTATTTCTGTTGTTCAAAAATACATTCTAAAGGCAGAGTGGCAAAAGAGTTAACATTTGTTAATTCTGAGAGTGGGTACACTGGATATGTCACTTTCTCCCCCCATCCCCCTTTTTTCCCTTCTACTTTAAATACATTAAAAAAAAAACAACACTAAAAGCTTAGCAACTTCTTTGGAATGCAGGCAGTGGGCAGGAAGGAGGCAAGGGGAAAAAAAAAAAGAAATACAAATTAATGATCCCGGCACCTTCTTGCCATTTCTTCTCTGGGTTCATTCAAGCTCAGTGACTGAACACAGCTGGGAGGTCACCCCTCAGCATCCTCCCTCTGGAGGCTCCCGTAGGCCAGGGTGGTGGTGGGGTGGGGGGGTGGTTCCTGAAGTCCTGCTGCTTTCCAACAAGGATGGGATGTGGTTTCACAGTGAAGGCCTTTGACCTCCTGGACTCTCTGTGACCCCAGAGGCAGACTTTGCCAGTGGTTTGCATGTGATCAAATGGCCTCTGTGTTTAAGAATGGTCACTGGGAAGCCCCCATCCTCTGTGAGCACCCTGTTGCTTTCCAGAGCCCTGTGTGGGGGGGGGGGGGGTTGGTGTTGGATGCAGTCTTGCCTCTCCTACCCTTAGAAACGCCTGTGGGACACTTTCAAACCGGTCAAGTGAAAAACCAATCAGGATTGGTTTTGTAAGAGCTCTTCCCGAGGCCTAGTGAGACTCTCGAAATTTCTAGAATTGTTTAATGCGGTTAGTACCAGTGTGAGAGAAATGGGTACCGGCGTAGGCCTGCTTTATACCTGGAACTATGAAACAGGAAGGTTTTCTTTAAAAAAAAAAAAAAAAGAGAGAGAGATTTGGGAAATCTCTTTTGGACTTGAAAAGTCCAAAGAAATGAGGTGTAGTGAAACTGCTGTTTTTTTGGATCAACTTGGATGGAATGGTTGGTTAAGCAGAATGGACGGAAAGCTTTGGGAGAAAGAAAGCTTCTCATCTCACAAACACCAAAGGGGTGCATTCGTCAGTCGTGTATACCAGCCCCACGGTCTTCAAATTTCAAAAGCTTTTCAGAAAAAGGAGCCATTATTCCAAGCCTGAAATCATTACAAAGGACTCTGGCCCACAAAGGACGAAATACTCTCAAAAATTAAATTCTGGCAATATAATTACAAATGATTTTTTGATGAAAAGGGGAAGACATCTATAAAAATCAATGTGGCTAGACTTTCTGATTAATTCCATTTTAAAAGAACATGTACAAGGATGCAAGGAGAAGCCTACTGCAGAGGAGAGATGGACAAGACAGGCTGGTACGAACGTGGGAAAGTAGCAAAGTGCCAGGTCTTGGCGAAAAATGTCAAGAAGACTGGCTTTCTGAGATGCAGCCCGAAGGTGAATCCTATCACCAGGGGCTGTGTCTCGCCGTACCCTTGGTGAGTGGTCTAACGGTTCAGAGACAATGCAGAAAAAAACCAGAATGACTCAGATATTTTTAAAATTTATTTTTAGTCTGTAGTGTGTGTTTCCCAATCTACATTTGAACAAATCCTAAGAATTACAATTCTTTGCCAGAGTAATTATATATACAATGTCAGTATTTTATTATATATTTTTTAAGATTTTATTTATTAGAGAGCATGAGAGCAAGAGAGAAGCAGACTCCCCGCTGAGCAGGGAGCCCCATGTGGGACTCAGTCCCAGGGCCCTTGGGATCATGACCTGAGCCGAAGACAGATGCTTAACCAACTGAGCCACCCAGGTGCCCGAATATGAGCATTTTAATTTTTATCCTTTGCCATGTTTTTCTCTGCAGGATTGTTCTCGTTTTGGAAAACAAGTTTAGTGCGTTCTTTTCCTGTGCTCCTAAACTGCTTTATCAATGTGAGTTAACTATTCTTTGAACATTTGAAATGATTTGTTTGTAAAACAAGGACTCTGGTGTATAGATCTTTTTTTTTTTTTTTTTAAGATTTTATTTATTTATTTGACAGAGATCACAAGTAGGCAGAGAGAGGAGGAAGCAGGCTCCCCGCTGAGCAGAGAGCCCAATGCAGGGCTCAATCCTATGGGATCATGACCCGAGCCGAAGGCAGAGGCTTTAACCCACTGAGCCATCCAGAGGCCCCTGGTGTGTAGATTGTTAACTTTTTTTTTTACTAAATTTTTTTATTTTACTGATTTTTTTTCTAAATTTCTTCTATCATTAACCTTTTCGACTTTCCTATGTATTTTGTGTCAGTTTTAGTAATCTATGTCTTCCTAGAATATTTCCATTTCCTGAAATAAAAAGTTAATATTACAGTGTTCAGTGCAGTTTAAGAAATTGTCCCTCTATCCATGGCTACAAATGGCTATAAATGATAATGTCTCTTTCTTAGACTTTAAACTGTGTTCTTGTGTTTCCTCTTTCTGATTCATTTAACATTGCTCTGTTTTCTTTCCTTCTTTTTTTTTTTTGGTTTATCGACACTTTTATCCTTATTATTCCTCTTGTCTTGTGGTTGTATGTGTCTATGTTCATATTTTTAAACCTCCTGAATGTACACGGTTGAGTTTTTTGTGTCCATTCTTTTTAATAACAGAAGGCATTTACGAGTTAGAATGTCTCTTTGAGTTTAGCTTTCGCCTCACAGCAAAACTTCAGACATTATTTTTCCTTTCTGATGAGACCGTGGTTGCAGTTTTTAAAAGCTTTTTATTTGGAAATATTTTTGGATTTACAGGAAGGTCACAGAATTAGTACAGAGCTCCCTGGCGAAGGGATGTAGCATCTTACATAAACTTACTATGGTTTTCAAAGCTAAGAAATTGGTACAATACTGTTAAGTAAACTACAAGCTTTAGCCAGAATTCATGTGTTTCGACTAACGTTTTCCAACCCTGGGCTCCATATTGACTCAGTTGTCATGTCTCCTTGGCCTCCTCCAATCTGGTCTGTTCCATGTCTGTCTTTGTCTTGCAGAACTCTCACACTTTTTAATAGTACTGATTATTTTGTAGAATGTCCCTCCATTTGAGTTTGTCTGATGGTTTCTTTTATTTTTAAAGATTTTTTACTACTTATTTGACAGAGAGATCACAAGTAGGCAGAGAGGCAGACAGAGAGAGTGGGGAAGCAGGCTCCCCGCTGAGCAGGGAGCCCGATGCGGGGCTCTATCCCAGGACCCTGGGACCATGACCTGAGCTGAAGGCAGAAGCTTAACCCACTGAGCCACCCAGGCACCCTGTCTGATGGTTTCTTAAAATTTGACTGAGGTTCTAGATTTAGGGCAAGCATACCCACACAGATGATGCGTCCTTTCCTTAGCACAGGGGATACGTGATGTCTGTGTGTCTCGTTACTGGATGTTGATAGGATGTTGACTTTGTAACTTGGTTGAGATCTGCTAGCTTTCTCCAAAGTAAAGTGACTGTTTATTCTATTTATTCTATTTTCCTGCATCTTGAGGGAGATACTTGCAGACTCTTCAAATCTCCTGTTTTGCCTCAAACTTTGGCCACGGAATTTATACATCCATTCGTGTATCCCGTCTCCATTTATTGCTGTTGATTTTTTAGTTTTTAATTTTTATTTTTTTGCTATTCATTGCCCTTGCATTTGTTGGTTGGAATTCTCCTGTAAGAAGTAGCTCTCTCCACCCACCATTTATTTCAGGCTCATGGATATTCATTTTCTTCTATTGATTAGGACCCCAGATTCTTGCTGTTCACTTCGTTGTTCAGAGGAATCCAGGTTTGGGTATTGGGAACTTTATCAGATTAGCTCCTTTCTCAGATTGATGTGGCCCTAGTCTTCCTTCAGCACTTTATCTCACTCTCTGGCACTGCAGGATTCTTGTGGTTCATCATGGGTTTTTTCTGCTTCAGCCCTGGAGGTAGCCCCTTTTCCAAGAAGACCGGCTCTTTTTAATAAAGAATGATATTTAGAAACCAAGATCTAGGCACTGGGTGTGCTCATTGCTACTGAGATTTTATTGCTTCTAGACTCTTTTCAGTGGAAAGAAATCAGAAATATGTGAGTATATATTAACCTGTGTATAAACAGAGATCTCTCTCTGTCTCTTTTTGTCTCTGTCTCTCTCTCAGGTTATCTATTTTTAAAAACCCCCTCTGTTCATACTGATACCTCTAATTCCCGTACAACACCACAGGACTTGTTCCATCCTCCCTTCCCCTCTCCTTATGTATGATTTTTCCCGCCAGCAGGACAAACTCAGCTTTCGTTGTACACAATATATTTATTTGTTCAACTCTAGAATTCACGGAAAGTATTTATAGAATTGCTAATCCATACACCTGTGAGGGGAAAAAAATTACTAGCTAGGGTAAAATACCTGTACAGTTCATTTTGCCTTTAGCCTTATGATATCTACTCAATACGGTTTTCCACAGTTACTTGGGTTAGTTTTCTTCTTTAACCCCTTCATGGTGGTTACCTTATTAATTTGTAATACAGTTAGGTTTATTTTTTAAAAGCTCATATTCTTTTTTGGTTGTTGTTACCCCCATATCTTGATTTATTTTTTTTTGAAAACTCACATATAGTAAAGTTTACTCTTTCTGTTTTATGGCTTTTGACAAAAACATTGAACTGTGAGTCCGCTACCACAATGGTGATACAGAAACCAGTTTCATTATGCCCCAGTCTGCTCCTACTAACCTGGTGTAGTTGACCCCTCTCCCTTACCCAATCCCTGGCAACCTCTGATCCGTGCTTTTGATCGTTGGCTCTGCCTTTTCTGGAATAACCTATGAATGTAACCATACAATATACAGGCTTTTGGTTCTGGCTTCTTTCCCTTAGAAAAGTGCACTTAAGTTTCATTCATTTGTGTGTGTGTTGAGGGGGAGGGGATCAGCAGTTTGTCCTTCTTATTGTGGAGTAAAGTTACATTGTATGGTGGTACCACAATTTGTTTACTCTTTAGCCAATTGAAGGCTATTTGGGTTGTTTGCAATTTTGTGCTGTTATGAATAAACAATCACATGTAGGTGTGGACATATGTTTTCATTTCCCTTGAATAAATCCCTGGACACGATATTGCCAGGTCAAATGACAGGGTCACCAATACTTTCTAGGGTGTTGCCAACATGTTTTCCAAACTTGTCTCAACAATTTTCCATTCCCATCAGCAAGGTGTGAGGGTTCCCATTGCGCTCTGTATCCTTCCCAACACTTGATATCGTCAGTCTTTTTAACCATTCTAGTAGATGAGCCGTGGTGTCTCATTTTGGTTTTAATTTGCATTTCCCAAATGAGCAATGCTGTAGTGTGTCTTTGGTATTCATCTATTGTCTTTGGTGAATGTCTGCTCAAACCTTTTGAGCTTCCATTTCTTCTTCTATCAAGTTATTGTGGTGAGATGGTTATTCTGAATCTTTTAACTGGGGACTTTTCTTTGACCTATTAAAATTTTCACATATCGGGGTACTTCTTTTTCCCTTCACCCTGGAAGAGTCCGTGGAAACAGCTGCAATGAGGTGGTCAGATTGACACTGGTAGTCTTCATTCCTTTCTAAAACGGTTGAAGGAATTGACCGTATCTTTCCTGGAGAAGCGAGCAGTTGAGGGTAGTGATTGGTGCTTTTGACTCTTGTGTTTTATATCTAGAGAAATGGTAGGCTTTTTCTGTATAGCTCTAGACCTTTGAGCAATGGACAGTAGGAACTCAAAGGCAGGCTGATGTCAGATTGTACATGGAAGAGTTTTCTAATAATCATCAATGGAATGGAATGAAATGGAATGAGCTGTCTATGAGTAAAACTGGTTCAGCTTCAGACATCGGCAGATAAGGAGAGTCAACTGGTAATGTTGTTGGAGGTAACCTATATGGGCTAGGGGATTGGGAGCAAGAGACGGCTGTGGTCCTATTGGACGTGAAGATGTAGTGATCCTCATGGTCTTGCATCAGCAGTTGTGACAAAGCTGTAGACATTTCTGAGGGCTCAGCTCTGCATCGTGTGTTGTGTCTGAGCTGTGTTATGGTGACATCATGCTTAAGAGCATACATCCTCCAATCAGCTGTCGTGGGTCATGTCCTGGCTGTGCCTTCTGCCGGCTCAGCTGAGCATGGACAGGCTCCTCACTCAGAGCTCTGTGATGTGTGCTGGAGTGTTTGCACGAATGAAACGTTACGTGGTGTGCCTGCCTGGTGGTCAGTGTGGCTACCCTATACTATTACAATGGCTTTCCCTCCCAAATGCCTCAACCTCTATGCCTTCATTTTCTGTTTCTTTCTTATTACCTGACATTCTCTGCCACATTCAGGAAGGTGTGATGTCTTGGTTTTTTTGCTTTTTTGTTTTTTGTTTTTTTGCTCAGAGGCTGGGTATTTTGGGGCTCTCTTTTGGGGAGTTCCACCCCTGGGGCACTTTCTGACCTATTCAAGTCATATTATTTCAGCTCTGCCAGATGAGATATTGTGGTTTCCAAAACTGTGCAGAGAGGTGAAACTGTATTCTCTCCTTCATCTTTCTAGGTCAACAGGGAACCCCGATTTACCCAGCCTCGTGAATATCTGCCAGCGGTCTTCCCGCCTGGCTTTACTCACGTTGCTATCTGATCGAGCACCAGATAATCACAGTTATGACACTTGACCTGCCCTGTTGAAGCCAGGCTGTCCCTCATTCTCTCCTCAATGGGCTTTGTTGTCAGTGTTTGCTTCGTAGGCAAAGAAGATAGCCTGTTTAAATGCCCAGTCAAGGTTTAGAGCCATGGGGATTTGCCTTTTTCGAAGCTGACTGCCTCACCCATCATCCCCTGTTTCTCATGTTTAGCCTATAGCCCCTTCCCTGCATTTACCGTCAATAGAAGCTCTGTTTCAGGGCAGGCCAGAGTCTGTTTCCACTTTTGGCACTCTGGCTGTCACTTAAAGGGGAAAGGTCCCCCACACAACACACTGGCAAGATATCCTAACAGCCTCTTCTACAGAGTGTTTCATAATAATGCCCAATCACCTGGAGTTGAGTTGAAGAGGGCCAAGACTGGGAATCTCTACGTGTCTCCATGCTTTCTCAGAACTCATAACTCCATGAAATGGGGAGGGAAAGGTCAATCTCTGCAGGTCCTTGCTTTCAAGTTTTACTGCAAGTCATTCACAATGAAAGTCAAAACATCTGTATTAGAATGGTCTGAGCCTTTTCTGAAAACTTGTCTTTTCATTAATCAAACACGCTATCCTCTTCTCCACTTGGAAAACTGGAATTGGAGGATCTTAGCGTTAGGTGAAATGTTGGGAATCATCTGTTGCTAGCCTTCCTCAGGGTAGGGATTTCTTTAAGAACGTTCCAGATGCCTCCAAATTCCTTCTCTTTTTTGGATGGAGAACTTCGTGCTTTGTAAGACAGATAGTCTGAGGGCTGATTTCTGTTTTTTTTCTTTCTTTTTCCTTTTCTTTTTTTTTTAGATTTTATTTATTTATTTGACAGACAAAGATCACAAGTAGGCAGAGAGGCAGGCAGAGAGAGAGAGGAGGAAGCAGGCTCCCCGGTGAGCAGAGAGCCCAATGTGGGGCTCGATCCCAGGACTCTGGGATCATGACCTGAGCGGAAGGCAGAGGCTTTAACCCACTGAGCCACCCAGGCGCCCCTCTTTTTCCTTTTTTGAAAAAGATTTTATTTATTTGTCATAGGCAGAGAGAGCAGTAGGCAGAGGGAGAAGCAGACTCCCCACGGAGCAAGGAGCCCAGTGGAGGACTCCATCCCAGGACCCTGGGATCATGACCTGAGCTGAAGGTAGACACCCAACAGATTGAGCCACCCAGGCATCCCACGGAGGGCTGATTTCTGTTGCTAGAAATCTCTTTTCTTTGGCAAAATGTCACTGATGACCTCCTATGTGTTCCACCTGACTCTCTGTGTTATGCAGAATTTTGGCCCCTGTGACCTTCGCCCCCCGATGTTATTCCTGTAAATATGTTACATTACATGGCAAAACCAACTTTGCAGATGTAATTAAGGTTACCACTCAGCTGACTTTGGGAGATTATCCTGGATTATTGGGTGACCCTAATCTAATCACATGAACCTGTAAAAGCAGAAATCCTACTCCATCTGGGAATATAAAATCAGAGATTTAGGGCAGGGACAGGATAGGATGTAGGAAACCATGTGCCAGGGAAACTGGGACCTCGGTCCTACAATCGTGAGGAACAGATTTCTGCTAGGAACTTGAAAGAGCTTGGGCCCTCTGATTTAAGCCTTGTTGAGACCCCAAGCGAAAGAGCCCGCTGAGTCATGTGGTACTCAGACTGCTGACTCACAGAATGTTAGGTAACGAAGGGGTATCATCGTTACTTATGATAGGACCTCAGAGGTATCAGTGACCCTTGGCTGTCCTTCATGCTTTATATCCCAATGTTAATCATGACCGGTCCATTCTACTCTGGAAAGCTCATGGGACAGTCCCTGTCCCCATTCCCAAGTGCATCTTACAGTACTTAAGCCCCGTCCTGAATTACAAGCATCCCCTTACCACCTGTTCCACCCAACCCTGTGTGTGTCCACTAGGACAGATGGGGGACAGCATCCAGTTTTCTCAGGACTGAGGGGTGTCCCAGGACATGGAGCTTCCAGTATTAAAACTGGGAAATCATAGCAAACTAGGATGAGTTGGTCACAGTACTGTTGGCTGCCCACTCATGAGTGAGGCTGCTGCTTAACATAAAGGCTGGGCCTACCAGATAATTGTTCTTATAGCTTTCTTTGCAGTTTGTGCTTTGGTGTATGGTCTAATGTAGGTCAGTGGGGTCAAAGGGAAATCTGCTGGGAAGCTTCTGAGAAGCCATATAACAGAGAGATATGGTCCATCTTACTGCCTTTGAATGTCTATGTGTGATGCTGTGATGCCTGGCACTGTAGCAGCCTTCTTGTGATCATGAGAGGGATCAAGTCAATATGCTGATAGAGGAGAAAGGTGGAAGGAGCCTGGGGCATTGAAGACATGGCTAGCCCACTGCACTTATCCCACAGGTAGCTTTTTTTGGCCATCTTGTTATGGGAGATAATATTATTGTAGTCACTTTGAATTAAGAGTTTCTGTTTCTGGCAGTTGAAACCATCCTCATGGATGAGATACTAAGGCTATGGCTCACTCTGCTTCCTGAACACCTATCCCCGCATCTATGAGAACTTTGGAATCCTCTCCAGCAGCACTTTGATCACAGTGCCATGACATTATGAGCCCCAATTCTTTCTAAGTTGAATTCTCAGTGTATAAAGATGAGTTTTCTCTCAAACACATGGGAGACAGAGAGGGTGGCATAGAGACTTTGACAAGGGAGCTTAAGAGAGAGAAAGGCAGTTGAGGGAAGGCAAGGTGGGAATTGAGTACTGTTTTCTTATATCTTTGAGCCACGAAGGCATCGGGAGATGGGTAACGAGTTGACAATGCCTGCTGTGGCAAGGACATTATCCGGGGTGGTACTCAGGAGATGCAACCCGCAGCTTGCAGGGTAGAGGGGGTGGGAGGCGTGGGAAGTGCTACCTGGCACCATGTGACATATGGTTACATAGTCAGCATGTCTGACTGCGCCACTCTGAGTCCGAGAGGCAGGCAGAGTTAGCTGAGGAGCCACGAATCTGGAATCAAACATCGAGAAGGAGAGTTGGTGCTGTTGACATGCAGCTCAGAACCATCTGTCAGTGACAAGACCCAGCAAGTCTCACTGCTCTTAACAGATGTTGACACAGTGTAGGGGTTGAGTGAAAACGAGTTCCCACTGATTTTAGAGAAATGCCATTGGCATTCTTCATTCTCAGCGGAAAGCCTTTGTCGCTGTGACCTCGAACATATTTTGACCAGTTTCTGTGGGCTCATTCGTGTCTCTGACCTTCTCACCTGATCAGCAGGTCTTCAGTTTGGATACTGTCCAATTTTCCCAACCTGAGGTTTTTGGGGAGCTCATTCTCCCAGTTGGGGGTTGGGTTGCAGGGCAGAAGATGGGTATGTGTGCTGCTGAAGGGACAGGTACATCTTCATGTTCTCCGTGCCCACCAGGGACAAGTGAAAGGTAATAGCTGTTTTCGCAGATGCGAATCTAATCTTGTTGCTTCGTTGCTCCAAAACTTCAAGTACCTTCCACTGCCTTTAGAATCAGCCCTTGCCATGATGTACAAGGCCTTTCGCAGACTGTCCTTGGTTTACCCTTGACCTTCTGCTGTTAACCTCCAACACCTGTCGATAGTGTACCAAGAGGAGTATTTCCCAACCCAGCTCCGACTTTCTCACTTATGTACCTTTACGATAACCATTCCCCTCTGGATTCCTGGTGAAGTCCTCCCGTGGGTATCTCCTCAAAGCCGGTGCCTCTCCACGATTTCCCTTTGTATGTGCTCCTGGCAAGCAGGTGATCACCTGGCAGAATGCCTGGCACCTACAGTGTGCTCAGTAAGGGGTCTTTGGACTGAGTTCAGATGACCTGAGTTCAAGTCCACATCTTTGTAATTTGAATATGAATATTGGTCGTCTTCTCTGAGCACTCGTAGACCTATCTATTGGTCTTCCACAGGACTGATTAAGTTTTGAAGGATAGCCATGGGCACCTATTTTTTTTTTTTTTAAGATTTTTAAAATTTATTTTTAATTATTTAAAATTTTTTTTAAGAATTTATTTATTTGACAGAGAGAGAGATCACAAGGAGGCAGAGAGGAGGACAGAGAGAAGAAGGGAAGCAGGCTTCCTGCTGAGCAGAGAGCCCAATGTGGGGCTTGATCCCGACTCTGAGACCATGACCTGAGCCAGAGGCAGAGGCTTACCCCACTGAGCCACCCAAGCGCCCCAAGATTTTATTTTTAAGTAAAAACTATACCTAATATGGAGCTCAAACTCAAAACCCAAGATCAAAAGTGTCATGGCCCCCTGACTGAGCCAGCCAGGCACCGTGCCTGGGCTCTTATTTCCCCTTTGCTTTTTCATTCTGCGAGTGATCACAATAATTACACAGATTCCTGATGAGCAGCCCTTACCGGTGTGCAGAGCTTTTAAAGCGTTACTTTGTTTGACCCCCAGATGACTCCATAAGGATGGTGAAGCAGATATAAATCTGTCATTATCCCCATGTTAGAGATGGAGAACTTGAATTTTAGCAGGGACAAGCGACTTGTGCCAGGTCACATAGGGGGATTTGAATTCACCTGAATCACATTCCCATGTGTTTTTATGTGCTTTGTGGCATTCTGGCCATCTTGATGCCTCTACTCTGAATCCCCTCAAGCTTAAAGAAGAAATTTCACCTTTGGTGCTCAGGTTAGGAGAGCGTTTTATCTTCTGTGCTGTGGTTGTCTTATTTTGTCAGTGGTTGGAAGCTGAGTGGAGTTACAGAGCTTGGTTCGGGTAGGGCACGACATACCCGAACACAGAACGGTAATCATAGGACACATGAGTTTCAGGGAGTTTGCCGAGTGTTACTGATCAGGCCCTAGGAATATGAAGTCTTGCTTCCCAACCCCCAACACTTGGGATCTCCATCTGAGAGCTGCCAGGCTCTGCTTCAAGCTGACCTCTGGCAGAGCATAAAGTTATAAGCACCCTAATTGTTCACAGGTCCTGCAACAAAAGTGTATAACGTTGGCCTGCTGAGTCCAGTGGCCTCCTAAACTCGGAGAATCACTCTACCAGATCTGTGGAAGTGCCACTTTTTGATGAAACCACCACAAGGCTTGCATTCCTTTCTTCTTTTAAGTTGTGTATGTGCAACAACATGTGTACTTTGTTGTATATGTGTTGTTTCTCTGTGGGTTGGGTGTGTCGGATGTGTGTGTTGGGTGTGTTGTGTATATTATATCTCTGTGTGTTGTATCTTTGTGTTGGGTGTGTTGTATGTATTGTATCTCTGTGTTGTGGGTGTGTATCTATGTGTTGGGCGTTGTATCTCTGTGTTGGATGTATGTGTGTTGTATTGTGTTGGGAGGTGTGTGTCAGGTGTCTTTGTTGGTTTGGTTGGATATATGTATATTGTATCTCTGTGTGTTGTGTGTGTTGTATCTCTGTGTGTTGGGTGTGTTGGATGTGTGTTTTGGGTGTGTTGTATCTGTTGGGTGTGTTGTTGTATGTGTTGTATGTTGTGTATGTTGTATCTCTGTTGGGTGTATTGTGTTGTGTGTATTGTTTCTCTGTGTTGTGTGTGTTGTATCTCTGCTGTGTATGTTGTATCTCTGTGTTGTGTGTGTTGTAACTCTGTGTTGTGTGTATTGTATCTGTGTTGTATCTCTGTGTTGTGTGTGTTGTAACTCTGTGTGTTTGTGTTGTATCTCTGTGTTGGGTGTGTTGTAACTCTCTGTGTTGTGTATATTGTATCTGTGTTGTGTGTGTTGTATCTCTGTGTTCGGTATGTTGTATCTCTGTGTTGGGTGTGTTGTATCTCTGTGTGTTGGGTGTGTTGAATATGTGTGTATTATATCTCTGTGTTGTATTATGTTGGGACGTGTGTGTCCAGTTCTGTGTTGATTTGGTTGGGGTGTGTGTGTGTGTGTGTGTGTTGTCAGGAGAGGGAGAAGGGATACAGGAGGAAGGAATCAGTCCTCTCACCAGGAATGGCAGGGATGTTGAAAAATCTTCTCTAAATCGCTAATCTCTTCACCCAAGATTAAGCAAATAAAATTGTTGCCTCGAAGATGCCAGATTCTTGATGACTCCAAAGAAACAGCAGCAAAGTGAGTCAAGAAGCTTAGCTTCCGATCAGCAAAGAGATAAAGGGGGGCTCTGAGTGACAGTTTGAGCAATATACCCTAATCCGATTACCAGGGGATTCGGTGTCAGTCTATATTAATGGTGGGTTTTTTAAAAATGGATGCTGAAGAGTTAGTGTTCGTCCTCCAAAAAGTTCAGTTCTTCCTCAGGGAGAAATAAGCCTACCCTGGAACTCAGGGTAAAGGGGCAGAAGATGGCTGAGGCTGGGTGAGGGGCAGCAGACTCCTCTCTTACAAGGGTCCTTTGTTCATTGGGTCCTTTGTTGAAGCTGTCAGCTTGTCCTCAGCCCAGAAGAGAGAGAGGGGTGGGGGGAGACAGAGCCAAGTCAGGGGGCTGGATTCAACACCAAGTCAATTCTGCTTTGAGTTTTCTAGGTGGAGAGTTTTCACGTTGAGCACTTTTACCGTGTCCTTTCCCCTCCAGGCTGAAACAATCCTTCGTTTAAAGACTGTCCTCTGGGATTTAGCATCTTTTAATGCTTTATTTATTTGAGAGAGAAGGAAGGCAACGTGGTGTGAAAGAATAGAAAAGGTGTATTTCCGTTACAGATTAATTAATCTCTGGGGGCTTCGGTGGAAATCCTGGTGTGAGGTTAGGCATGAGAATGCAATTTACAAATAACAGACGCGCTCTGGAGTCCCGAATTCCAAGGAGCCTTCTGACTCCTGTGTTTCAAATCCAAACCAGGTCCTTTAAGACTGAGGCTTTTTACTTAGCTGGAACACTGATGTTTTGTGTACTTCCTCAATGAGGGGCTTATTTCTTAAGCAGATACCCAGAATTTGTAGGGGCTGGATTATATTTTGAATCTAATTTCACCTGGAAATTGGCTGGCAAATAATTGAAGAGTATCCACCCTTAGCTTGGACAGGGAGGGAGTACCTTGTGATTCCTTAAGCAGCAAGCCTGGATATAGTCTTAAGGTAAAAGATGCCGGATGTTCCTCTAAGAATTGAGAATGACATCCAGTGTATACTGAGAACTCTGTTAACCCACCTGAGTGAAAATGATTGGCCTCTAGCTCTGTTTAGAAATCAAACTTAAAGGGACAAGGCAGGAGCCCATTACATTTCCACGGCACCCCTTGATCTCCGAGAACCCATAAATGGGAGTCTGTTTTTCCTAACACATACACAAAGTTAAGGCCATTTCACGTGGAGGGTTTTCTTGTTTTGGGAGCTTGGGACTAAGGGACAGGTCTTGGGTAAAGGCATTGATCACTGCCTGCGTTCAGAGGATTCTCCAGAAGGTTCTACAGGTTGGGTAATAATTCCCAAACCTAGTAGGAATTCAGAAGCACCTTGGGCCTGCTTATTGGAAATCCTGGCCCAGTTCTAGACTGCATCAGAATATCAAGGGGTAGGGCTCAGGGACATGGAATTATAATGGTTATACATTTAATGCTGGTTGCAGCAAGGTTGACCAGCAGGTCGTCAGTGAGGTTGACCAGCAGGTTGTCATCCACTGGTGTAGGATATCTTGGGGTAGAAAAGGATCCTTCAGGGAATGTAGCAGAGGGTCTCAAGATGGTTTGGCCCTTTCTTACTACTGAACGATGGCCGACTTTTTCTTTTGTTAAAACCACCTTTTAAGATGTACGATGGCTAGTTTGAGACTCGATCTGTCAAGAGTGTGGCTTGTGTCAGAAATGTAAATATTTGGGTTGTTCAGATCCTTTTATATTCTACAGCTGACAAATGTGAGGCTAAGATAGAGTAAATGATTTGCTCAGGCTCACCCTTCGAGTAAGCAGCAGTAAGGTTCAAACTTTGCTTTCTCAGATCCCAGAGTCCATGATCTTTCTTCTACAACATGCCTCCCAGGAAAGAGAAAAGACACAGGTCTTTTGTTCCATGGTTTCTCTCATTTAGATGGATTTTCAACCAAGAGCATGTCTTGTTATCTTCAAGTCTTTGTTGTAGTTATTTGGGAACACAGATTGCTCTGGAAAGGAAAGGGTTTAGTGTTTCAGCATTTTGCAGGCACATCCTCGACAATCACTGAGCACTGAACCAGAGCCTGTGGGCCGCTGGAGTTCTCTGTGGAAGCCTGGTCCACTGGTACAGGCTGTTTTCCTGTTTATATATGTGATTGGCTAGTTTTCTTATCTAAAATGCAAGATTCGTGTTACACACAGAGCCATTTAAAGAAGCTAGGCTCCTTCAGGAAGAACCTCTTCCTCTCTGTGGAGTTCAAAGTTGCATGCGGCTAAGGATATTTGAAAAGGGGTGGAGTGTGCTGCATTCAGAAATAAATGTGGGGTCTCGAGGCAAGGACGGGAGAGGCTGGAAACACAGATGTACATGAGACGTGTGCGGTTCTGCAGGCTGGAGTGGAAATGACTTTGGGGGTGGAGAACTGCTGTATGGTCTTGAGTTGATGATGAGTTGGTGGCACTGATTGGGGACCTCATTACAAAGGCAGCAGGAGTTTTAGAACAGAACAAACGTAGCGGAAATGGGATTCGAGGAGAGGGGAGCATAGAACAGCCCGTGCTTCAAAACAGCCAATGTAGAGGGGTGGTGAGGTATCATTGACATTTGGAAGGTCTCTTCCAGATCTATGTCAAGGGCTGTGCCAGGTGCCAAGAAAGAACTGGGAGAGCCTGAACCCGGGGTGTAGCTTCTGATAGAATCCTTGCCTCCTTCCTGGTCTCTTGGGGGTGGGGCAGGAAGGGAGGCAGTCCTTGGAGGGCCCCATTTGAACGGATAGTGGGTTTATTCCATTGTGTTGAAAAAGCTATGTATAAAAACCTCAAAATATAGGAGGCTTTGGATAATGGGTATCCGAAGAAGAGAAAAGAGCCCAGCTGAGTCACAGCCCGTAGATGTCAGTAGCATCAAAGGATCTGGCTCTCAGAAGTTGAATTCTGAGCTGGCTTCCAGGAGCAAGAATGGGACTTTTTTTGATTCTGTTTCTATTCTTTGTCTGCAGCCAAGCTGCATAAGCCCATTCAAGGAAGGAATGCACCCTTTGGATTTCCATATCAAAGACGGACTGGGGTTCTCCGCTGGCCTTGGTGGCCCTTTGACAGCCAATGTCCCACCTCAGATCAATGCCTTCTGCCAATTACCAGGACGGAGACTTCCTGACTTATCTGCCTTGGCAGTTTTATTCTTTTCAAACGATGTGCCAGGGAAATCTTAGGGAGGAGAAACCCATAGCCTTTGGGCTCTAGAGGTGCAGTGCGGCTTTATTACTAGCCCAGCACCTCCCTCCATGTTTTCTCTTGGCATCAGAATTAAGTGCGGTCTACAATGAAAAACTCTGAAAACAAGATATGTGGGCATTTTGAGTTGTAACCATTGCCAGCTCTTCAAGTGTTTTTTTGTTTTGTTTGAAGATTTTGTAACCAACAAAGGCTTGAATTGGGGATAAATTATTCTCTGGATGCAGGCTACAGTCAGAAAAAAAATCTAGTCCATCCTTCCTTTGCATCCATCCATCCTTCCTTCCTACCTTCCTTCCATCCATCCGTCCCTCCTGTCCTTCTGTCCTTCCTTCTTCCTTCCCACTCTATCCCCTCCTCTTTCCATTTCTTTTTTCCTTCCTTCCATTTTTCTCTTCTGCATGAGCAACAGGCTTGGGAACACAAAATAAACATCATCTAAATGTCACCAGATTATTCCAGTGCCATTAGATGTCTTAGTCACATTGGGCTTTAGCTAGGAACCAGATGGAGAATCTCCGTTCCTACGGTATGACCAGTGCCACTCAAATACACTTTCTTACTATTGTTAAGGCTCAGATTCTCACTGTGGATATAACTTCTAAATGTCTGAGTAAGAGAAGATGCTAGCCTTTCTAAGAACTCTGACTGTGTTTGGATGGTAAAGAGGCCTCTAAGTCATTCAGGGGTTAAACCATGCATGTCTGTGTATGGTTATGTGATGACTACTCACACCCATTTAAAATCGTTTCCTCCTTTGGTTGCCATATGTGTACACCAGTGTTTCCGACTCATTCCGCTGAAAAATCAACGGGGGTTTCACTCTGAGTAAGTGTTCTGTGGTCTTCTCAGTTTTGGAAATGCTGCAACATGGTGTAGAAGCCCAGACAGATATCTGGACCTAAGATTCTGGAGTCCATAAATCTCTTGATTAGGTTCATCCTTGGTTTTCCCTCACGTAGTTGAGCAGAGAATGTTATTTTGCGTATCATTTATTAATGGTTCTGGTTCCAGAGTTGGCTGGTCCATCCGAGTATTTCTTTTACCTCATCAGGCCTCCCTTGGCATCTTGGATTCTTTCTTCTTTTCCTTCTGGGTCTGTCTTCTTGTACATTGTCTTAAGGTTTTCATCCACTTTTATGGATTTGTACAGAAAGTAACCTCAACTCTATGGAAGGTCATGGTCTTCCTCCAGTTTCTTGTCTTTCTCAGAAATCTATGTGGAAGTCTGTCTCCCTCTACCCCCCCACTCCATTCCCCTCAGCTGCACTGATTTAATCTTTTTCTGCAATTCAGCTTTTACTTCCACTTTCTTTACGTGTTGATGACACTGACATTCTCCCTCAACCAAAGGAAATCTTGAAGTCGCATTTATTTATTTTTTTTAAGATCTTATTTATTTATTTATTTATTTGACAGAGAGATCACAAGTAAGCAGAGAGGCAGGCAGAGGGGGAAGCAGGCTCCCCGCTGAGCAGAGAGCCCGATGCGGTTCTCGATCCCAGGACCCTGAGATCATGACCCGAGCTGAAGGCAGAGGCTCAACCCACTGAGCCACCCAGGTGCCTCTTGAAGTTGCATTTAACACCCTACCCCTCCCCACCCTTGGAAAAATAATTGCTGACATTTTCATAAATATCTTGAGAACTCTTGCTTCTCCAGAGAAACATTTCACATTCAAAGGGTGATACAAATAAGAAACATTCAGTCTGTGGATTTCACTTGGTTGGTTGGCTGGTTGGTGTCAGAAAATGTTAAGTCTAATTGGGGTGACATTAGAGAACTCTGCTGGGATTCTCCTCTCCCCATTTTATTTATTTATTTATTTATTAAAAATTTTTTTTTTTTTAAGATTTTATTTATTTATTTGACTGACAGAGATTACAAGTAGGCAGTGAGGCAGGCAGAGAGAGAGAAGGAAGCAGGTTCCCCGCTGAGCAGAGAGCCCGATGTGGGGCTCGATCCCAGGACCCTGAGGCTGTGACCTGAGCTGAAGGCAGAGGCTTTAACCCACTGAGCCACCCAGGCACCCCTTTCTTCCCCAATTTAGAGCCAAACAAGCACATGGGGAAAAAAATGATCGGGGGAGTTAAAAGAGCAAGAGATACTGTTACCCAAACTGGAAAGAGGTGGAAGGTCGATGAGGGGTACATGCTGGAGAATTCTGGGAACAGTCGAGTTGGGGATGTATCCAGTTATGTGCAATGCCCACCTATGACGTGCTCTGGCATCTGCAAGGGGTCCTGGTGTCTTTGGCTCAGTGTTACTGTGGCTGTGAAACTGCTATCGAAACGATGGATGGAAATTCACGTGGACACACAAGTGCTTCAGCAAGGTGTGACTTCTTGAAGCCTCCCTCGCCTCCCCTTCTACTTGTTTTTCTGTAGACTCCTTTGTTCCAGGAACTTGGTATCGATGTTGACATCTCGCTGACCTCAATGTATACTTAGTAACGAGATTCTGATGGCAGGTGGCAGCGGTGGTCATGAGACCACCTTGACGTGACTCAGGGCTAGCAGCGCATTCTAGATTCCCATGGAAACTGCCCAGATCCTGTATTTTGCTATAAAACCCCTTAGCCTTTTATCCCGGGTGGGCGTGTCCTCTTGGAGGCATTAGCCTGCTCTAGCCTCCTGTGCCTGGCAAAGTAATAAATTTTCTTCCTTCTTTATACCCAAACTCTGTCTTCTCGTTACATATTTTGGCTTCGGAGCACCGAGGTCAGTTTTCAGTGACAGCTGCAATGCTTAGAATTGAGGTTCATCATATATGAACCCCCTTTGTGGTCTGGTGAATGGGGGGGTTCCCAGCATTCCCACCATCTTGCTCTTTAAAAGAAACATTGAAGGGCACCTGGGTGGCTCAGTTGGTAAAGCATCTGCCTTTTTGGCTCAGGTCATGATCCCAGGGTCCTGGGGTTAAACCCCACATAGGGCTTCCTGCTCAGCTGGGAGCCTGATTCTCTCTCTCCTCACTTTCTCTCTCTCTTGCTATTTCTGTCTCCCACTCTCAAATAAATAAATAAAATCTTAAAAAAAATAATGTAAAAAAAATAAAGTTTGACTGCAGTAGTTACACTGGCCATAGAAATGATTTCTTTGAATTCCCTCCCTTAGCTCCTTAATTGTTTTTCCTTCTTACAAAAGCAGGATATGCTCATCAAAGAAAAATACAAATAGACCAAGAGTATAAATAAATAATACCTATAATTCCATGCAACCAGGTGGCTTGGTATGTAGTATGTATCTTGCCATTCAGTTTTATTCACACACATACGAGTGCATACGCACACTTCTTTACAAAGATCATTTTTTTTTAAGATTATTTATTTATTTGACAGAGATCACAAGTAGGCAGAGAGGTAGGCAGAGAGAGAGGGGGAAACAGTCTCCCTGCTGAGCAGAGAACCCGATGTAGGACTTAATCCCAGGACCCTGAGATCATGACCTGAGCCGAAGGCAGAGGCTTGACCTACTGAGCCACCCAGGCACCTCTAGATGAAATTTTTAAAGTGGATTTTCTAGGGTGAGGGGCACGTACACTTTGAAATTCTAAAACAAGTATTCTGACAAAATTACTCTTTCCAAGATACGAACTACTGTTGTTCCTTCTTTCTGTTAATATAAATTTTGTGTAGATATTAAATTAAAAATCTCATTTTATGGTGATGTTTATATTTGTTTCATTAGTAATAAGGTTGAATAAATCATTGTCTTCATTGATTATTATAACATTACCAACTAGTAGCTCATGTGAGCTCCTAGTTCCTGTGTTTTTCTGTTAGAGTATTTAATTATTTGTTACTCAGTTTGAAAGACCCTTATGTATCCGTGGTTAACATTTCATTGTGGGAGTGCTTGTTTGGCATTATGCTGTGCTAGACACTATTCTAGGCTTTTCTGCGCATTATCTTTGTTAAGCCTTATGACTTTTTTTTTTTTTTTAAAGATTTTATTTATTTCTTAGAGAGAGAGAGACAGTAAAAGAGGGAACTTTCCACAAGCAGGGAGAGTTGGAGAGGGAGAAACAGGAGCCCTATGTGGGGCTCGATCCCAAGACGCTGGGATCATGACCTGAGCCAAAGGCAGATGCTTAACAAATGGGCCACAGAGGGACCCTGTGACCATTTTTTAATCAAGGAGACAATGAGGTGGTAAAGCAATTAAAAGTGTATTTGGGATGTTAGCGATTGCAATCCAGCAGACACATTAGGAATTGAAATTGACAAGTACTCTAAATTGGGGGAGGGGAGGGCAGGCTGATGAAGGCAAGAACCACAAGGTTACAGTGGTTCATAAGTTATGTAGTAGGAATTATGATCAGTGCTGGCAGAGTTGAACTGACTAATACAGGATTGTTACATTATGTCTATTTTAGCCCAAAGTGGAGGGATGTGTTCCAGGAGGCTTCTGAGGTTCACTGACAAAAGTCCAAGGTCCACCAAGCATTGGGAGAATTGAAACAACAGCCTACTTCCCCAGTGTCTCCACACCCTGTCCTGGATGGCTCCTTACCTCCCTTTGGAAAACTCTTTCATGCCGTCTGTAAGGTAGGTACAGTGATTATTTCCATTGGTTTTTGCTGGAGAAACTGAGGCAGCTTAGGAAATTTATCCAAAAAGGTATGTGGTTTGTGCATTTAAGAGCTACGATGTCACTAAAGAAATCTGGTTCTAAACCTCCTTAATATTCAGCCTTCAAAGGGAATTAATATTAAAGATATTAACTATTTGTGTGTGTTCTAGTTACATCTGCATCCTTTTTATCTGCCCACAGAATATTTTTATTTTATGTAACCAAATCTATTAGTCGATTTCCTTTCTGTTTTGTGCTTTTGGTATCATAGGCAGGCTTCTTTTTTCCTAATAAAATTTGCAATGCCATTTCTTTCATTCTTTCATATTTGTTTCATTTATGAATGCTTTTGTTGCGTCCTGTTCTATTAATTTGCCTATTTCTTTGCTGGTGCCTTTTTTTTTTTTTTTTTTTTTTTGGTAGTTTAAAATACATTTTAACACTGATAAAGAAATTGTATAAAGAAAACTTTTTTTTTTTTAAAGATTTTATTTATTTATTTGACAGAAATCACAAGTAGGCAGAGATGCAGGCAGAGAGAGAGAGAGGGAAGCAGACTCCCTGCTGAGCAGAGAGCCTGATGTGGGACTCGATCCCAGGATCCTGAGATCATGACCTGAGCCGAAGGCAGCGGCTTAACCCACTGAGCCACTACGGCGCCCCTAAAGAAAACTTAGAGAGTCTTCTTCTTTCTGCTGGTATGGTATCTTCAGGCATTTCTAAATATTCCTTGTATTTATTTTTAAGTCCTTAAATTGGTTCATTATTGTTTTGAAGCCAGTCTTTTCTTTTCCGTTGCATTTTTTTTTTATTGGTTCTCATTCCGATACTTTGGCGAGGGATGGGGGAGGCGCTGATCTCCTTTGTGCCAGTCATATGATTTAGCGGGAGCTGCCATGTTTTAATACACCCCACGGTACAGTTGACTGGACAAGGGGTGGGCATCCCCCACCCGACAAGGATAGCCAGTGTCTTTTCCCCTATCTTGAAACTTGGGACCTAGAGAGCAAGTCTTTTTTTATGGTAAGTCCCACTTCCCAGGGCTCTCGTGGGAGGTCAGAAATGGGAGTTAGGATGCCATGTTTCAAACCAGGTGGAGGAACCCAAGTTCCGAGGCAAGACATGGAAGTTGGTGCACAGATCACAGCAAATAAGAGGTGGAGAGAGACCATCCAGGCTAGGAGATTAGTGGCCTGGGGCTCCTAGCCATTCTTGAGTTTCCCTGACAGCTCATAGGACCAGAGGACCAAAGCTCACCCGGGCTACAACTTATCCGTCCAGTAAATTCTTTTTTGCCTGACTTTGTCCAGACTGATTTCAGTCATTGGCCACCAAAGCAATCCTGAATGATACACTGGTTATTAGAGGAATGTAAATTGGCTATTGATTTTCATAGGTTTCTGTTAAAGTGACCAGACCAAAATCATGTGTTATATTCAAATTTTTTCATTTGGGTTTTTTGGATTTCTAAGAATTAATGCATTTTATTTGTGAATGATGAGAATTTTCCGTAATTCTAACATATATTCATATACACGCATATTTACATATAAATATATGCATGTACATATGCAGAAATATTTCTTTCTGAAAGTATTTATGAAGACTTCTGAGTTGACTTTGACTAACAGGATTTCTGCCATCATGCTATTGATTTTAATAGAAGGTCTCTAGATTCCCGGAGTTAAGAGTATTTGCATTTGGTTTCAGATAGATATAATGTATTCAATTAATTGAATTCTTATAGCTTTATGCTACAAAAAGCCAAGCTTTTAGAGAAGTTAGCAACATATTTTTCCATTAAGAAAATATTTTTAGCAACTAAAAGTATGATTATATGTTTTAGAAAATCTCCTTTAATCCATTAATATAGTTAATTATGTTCATAGATTTTTCCAAGGAGTGATTCATTTTCGCAATTCTGGGGAAAGAGTATAGTGCTTTTCATTGTGTGTGATTTATTTACTCTGTGGCTAAGTTTGCTTTGCTAATATTTCTCTTACCGGTTTCCCTCTATATTCATAACTAAAAATTTGTCTAAAAATGGCTTTAAGGCAGTGTTTTTCAGATTTTGGTATCAGATTATGCTAGCTCTCTGTTGGTTACTTGCTCTGGGACAATTAAAATGCCACTTGAACAGTCTGCCTCTTGATGTTAGCTAGAACTCGCTGGTGAACTTTCTGACCCAGCATCATTGAAGATTCTTTAATATCATGAAAAAAAAAATTTTTTGGTAACTATTTCTGTTTTCAAACTTGGGTCAGCCTTGGAACTTTAGTTTTTTTTTTTTTTTTTTTTTTTTAAAGATTTTACTTTTAAATAATCTCGACACCCAATGTGGGGCTTGAACTCACGAAACCCTGAGATCAAGAGTCACGTGCTCTACCATCTCAGCCAGACAGATCCCCCAAAACTTTAGTTTTTGATGGAAAACATTTATCCATTGAAGTTATCAGTTTATTAGTAAATGCATACATAGCAACTTGTATTTTTCCTCTATCTGTGGCTTCAAGCCTCTTTCTCACATACGATTTTATTTTAGGTTCCTTTTTTTTTTTTCTTGAAAAATTTTATCTTTAAATAATGTCTACACCTATTGTGGGGCTGGAACTCACAACCTTGATTGAGATCAAGAGTTTCACACTATACTGACTGAGCTAGCCAGATGCCCCTTATTTTAGATTCTTAATTCCGTTAGAGCTGTGTTCATTTTATGGCCAGACCAGTAAATCAGCTCTTGGATTTATTAACCTATCCAGCTTTTATTTCTAATTCATGCATTTTACTTTTATTTTTGTTAGTACCTCCCTAGTACTTATCTCTATTTTGTTCCCTTTTATTAATTTCCTCTGTTGTATGCCTAGGTCATATATTTTCCATCTGTCTAGTTTATAATAAAATAATTTAAAGGTTTGAGTTTTCCCTGGAATTTGGCTTTGTTTATGCCCAATTTTTTTAAAAAGATTTTATTTATTTATTTGACAGACAGTGAAAGAGGGAATACAAGCAGGGGGAGTGGGAGAGAGAGAAGCAGGCTCCCCGCTAAGCAGGGAGCCCAATGTGGGGCTTGATCCCAGGACCCTGAGATCATGACCTCTGAGTTGAAGGCAGACACTTCATGACTGAGCCACCCAGGCGCCCCTGCCCAATATGTTTTGATGTTTAATATTTACATTGTTATTTAACTCTTCCATTTTGACTTCCTCTTTAAATTAGGAATTATCACGGTAGTTTAACTTTTTAATATGGTTGAATTCTTCATTTAAATTTTTGTTTCTAACATCTAGTTTTATTGTTGTAATGCCAGGGAATATGGCATGGATTATTTGTTTTGGAGGGTATTTATTTGTATTTTCTTTGGTCTAAAATATGGTTAATAGTGCTAATTAATAAAAACATGAATATCCATCTCTTCATTTAGACTCACTAATTATATTGTTCATGCTTTCTCTGTGCTTTTTGGGGGGAGTTACTTAATCTTACAAAGACTTAGAGAGTTGAATCAGAATTTTCTACTTCTTTGTTGTTGTTGTTGTTAGTGTTTTCAAACATTACAAGTAATTTTAACTTTGTATAATTTTCAGTCTGTCCCATCCCATGCCACCTTATCACATCCACAAACATTCGAATCAATTGTGACTTCTCTGTCATTTATAAACTTTTTGGAGCCCTTTGTCAAGTATGATACAAATGTGGCCATTTGAACTGGCAACAGATAATCAATCCATTGGCAATCATGAGTAAGAGAGTTTCTGTGACAGAGCTTGGATGTGCTGGACATTGTGGGTTAAGTGTGGTGGGCTGCCTGGGCAGCTGCTGTGGGCAACTCTTCACACATGTTTGTCTGTGAAAAGGATTCGAAGTGAGAATGAGATTGGATGAGGGACAGGTGTTCATGAGAGTTTTGAAATCAAAAAACAATTTTTTTTTTTTTAATGAGTGAGAATTAAGCATATATAAGTGCTGATGGGGGAAAAAAAAAACCAGGATAGAATGCAGTGTTGAAATCTCCAGTGAGAAGGGAGATCATGGATAGAACAATATCTTTGAAGAAAATGGTGAAAATGGGATCCAGATCATAAGTGGAGGGATTAACTTCTTGTAGGAGGAGAGACATCTCTCCTGTTCAGCTATTAAGAAGTGAACATGACCTTGAGGGATACTGGTAAGTTTGCAGAGGGGCTGGCAGGAAAGTTTTCATCTTATTACTTCCGTTTTACTGAAGTAGGAGATCAGTTGTCTGTTGAGAATGAGAAGGAGTGTGTAGTGTACATTTTCTATGGTGTGGGTTTGAGATGGTCACAGGAGGTACATTTGATGTGTAAAACAGACAAATTCTCACAGAGTGCTGATGCTGAAGACTGGGGAGACATTTCTTGTGGATTTGAGGTCCTACCATTCCAGGTTATGTGATTTCGTTCACTGTTCCTTAGAAGTCTAGAAGTATGAACAACAAGTACAAAGGTAAGCTAATCCATGGTGTGAATTTTGCTGGGCTGATATAACAGAATAACAACACAAGAGAGTTGGAGATTTTTCTATGGGTAGCTGAATGAGTAATAGAGGAGAGATACAGAAGGAAGAACCAGGAATGGGCTGAAAGTAAGCAGATGTGGAGAAGGTCCAGCAATTTCATTCATCATGAAATCAAATAACATGTCCTGAGTAATGAGGAAAAAAAAAACAAACAAACCCCAAAACATTCTATTGAGAGAAAATGGAGAGGTTGGGTTGACAGAATAATTTGGGGGGACAGGGACATGACAATATATACATGAGTGTATTGGAAAGGATAGATGAACCAAGTGTCTTTCATTTTTTTATAGTGATTAAGGATAATTAGGGCTGTGTGACATTGTGTTATTATCTACAAATAGTTCTTGACTGTCTTTGTTGTTGTTCTCTGTGATAAAAGGCCTGACTGTATAGTCTTCGAAATAACAAATTCCCAACACTCACCCAAGAAGAGATAGAGAATTCAGAAAGATGTACATAAATTAAAGAAATGTAGTTTGGGACAGGAACTTCCCACAAAGAAAACTTCAGTTCTAATTTGTTTGGTGAATGACACAAACATTTTAGATAGAAGTAATATCAGTCTCACACAAACTCTTTCAGAAGACAGCTAATTCCACAAGGCCTTTGGTACTATGATGAAAAAAAAAAAAACAAAAAACAAAAACCAAAAACCAGAAAAGTTTTACCAGGAAATGAAGGTGCAGATGAATATCTGTTGAAACAGATGAAAAAATTCCCACAAAGTTTTAGACCCTGAATGCACCCAATCGTGTCTAATTTTGGAAGCAAAGTGAGGTTGGGCCTGGTTAGTATTTGGATGGGAAAATCAAATCCAATAATACATGAAAAGAATAGAACATCGTGACCAACAGGTATTTATCCTGAGAATGCAAGGTTGGTTTAAATCTGAAAATCAATCAACATAATTCAACATATTAAACCAAAAAAGACCATCATAGTTTTCCTCATGTAGAACCTGAGCATATTTCATTAGATTTATACCTAAGTATTTTATTTTATATAAGTTTTTATTTACAATAGATTTTTATTTTAAAAAATTATTTAAAATTTTTAAAAAATTATTAAAAGTATTTTATTTAAAATTTTATTTTATTTAAAAATTCATTTTATTTAAAACTTTATTTTATTTAAAATAAATTAAAATAAATTTTTATTTATTTCAATTTTATGTATTCATTTCAATTTTATTTATTTTATTTAAAATAAGTTAAAACAAATTTTTATTTATTTCAATTTTATGTATTTTATTTCAATTTTATTTATTTTATTTAAAATAAATTAAAATAAATTTTTATTTTATCCTTATGTAATAAATTTTTATTTATTTCAATGTAAATGTGATGTTTTTTCATTTTATGTTCTGCTTGTTAATTGTCAGTATATAGGAAAGTAACTGGCTTTTGTATATTACCCTTGTATCTACACTTGCTATAATTGCTTATTACTTCCATTTTTTTGTCTGTTTTTTTTTGATTCTTTACATAGATGATTATTTGTGTACAAAAATAGTTTATTTCTTCCTTTCCAGTCAGTATATTTTTAATTTCCTTTTCTTGTCTGATTGCATTAGCTTCCTTGCTCAGTACTATGGTTGACAAATTGGTAAGAGGGGACATCCTTGCTTTTGTTCCCGATCTTAGTGAGAAAGCTGTTTTCCACCATTAAGTATGATATTAGTGGTAGAATTTTTGTGGATATTCTCTCTCTCATTGAGAGTCCTCTTATATTTCTGGTGCGCTGAGAGTTTTTACTGTGAATGGGTGTTGGGTCTCATCAGCTGTTTTTTCTGTATCTATTAATAGGATCATGTGATTCTTTTCCTCTTGAGCATGTTGATTACATCAACTGAGTTTCAAAGGTGGAATCAGTCTTTCATACCCGGAATAAATCCCACTTGGTTGTGGTGGATAATTCCTTTTATAATAGTTGGATTTGATTTGCCAGTATTTTGTGGAGGATTTTGGTATCTCTGTTCATGAGAGATATTGATCTTACGGATTTGCTGCTTGCTTGATCTATTCTTTTCTGATACAGGGGTTTTGAAGTCTCTAGCTGGTACATGCATTCAGTGGGTTCATAGTGGATTCGTCTTTTCTTGCAGTTCAGTTAGTTTTTGCCTCCTGTATTTTGACACATGTATTTTGATTCCTTAGAGAATTGACACTTTTATCCTTATGTAATACCCCTCATTATTCCTGGTGCTAAAGTTCATTATTTTCCTTGTGCTGAAGTTCATTCAGTTTGAAATTAGTGTAGCTACTCTGGCTTTCTTCTGATTACTGTTAGCATGGTATATCTTTCTCCATCCCTTTATTTTTGATCTCTATGTCTTTATATTTAAAATGGCTCTCTTGTAGACAATATACAGTTGGGTCTTGTTTTTTCATCCACTCCGACTTTGTTTTTTAAGATTTTATTTATTTATTTAAGAGAGAGAGAATCAGAGATAGAGAGAGCAGAGGGAGGAGCAGGAAGCCCAAGGTGGGGCTCAATCCCAGGACCTTGGGATCCTGACCTAAGCCAAAGGCAGGTGCTTGACTGACTGAGCTACCCAGGCACCCCCATCCACTCTGACTTTTAAATTTGTATTTAAATTGGTGTACTTAGACCATTAGAATTTAAAGTTATTAGTGAGCTCACTGGATTCATATCTACAGTATTTGTTACTGTTTCTATTCATTGGCCTTGTTCTGTTTTTTTTCCTACTTTTGTCTTCTTTTCTGCCTTTTGTGGGTTTAATGGAACATTCATAAGATTCTACTTTCTCTCTTTTCTTGGCTTATCAGTTATACTTTTTACAAAGTTTGCTTTAATGTCTTGAGTTGACAACATACATTTACAACTAATCCAAGACCACTTTCTATTTTTTTAAAATTATTTATTTATTTATTTGGGGGGGAGGGGTGAAGAGAGAATCCCAAGCAAACTCTCTGCTGAGCATGGGGGCTGACATGGGGCCCGATCCCACAACCCCAAGATCATGACAGAGCTAAAATCAAGAGTTGGGTTCTTAACTGACCTAGCTACCCAGATACCCCTCCAAGTCCACTTTAAATATAATATAATATAATATAATATAATATAATATAATATAATATAATATTATACCTCTTCATGAGAGTTGAAGTACCATATAGTAACAAAATGTTCCTAATCTTTCTGTCCCTTGTATCATTGCTGTCATTATGTTTTCTTATACATAAGATAGAATCATTAACTATGTTGTTGCTATTGTTATTTTGAAAAACAACAAACTGTTACCTGTTAGATAATTTAAGAAAAACAGAAGTTATTTTTTCCCTACACTTATTCCTTTTCCAGTGTTCATTCTTTCTTTCTCTATAAGATCTGACTTTCTTTTTTTTTTTTTTTAAGATTTTATTTATTTGTCAGAGAGAGAGCGGGAGAGAGAGAGAGCGAGCGAGCACAGGCAGAGTGGCAGGCAGAGGCAGAGAGAGAAGCAGGCTCCCTGCCGAGCAAGGAGCCCGGTGTGGGACTCAATCCCACACTGTTGGGATCATGATCTGAGCTGAAGGCAGCCGCTTAACCAACTGAGCCACCCAGGCGTCCCAGATCTGACTTTCTGAACTACAGTATTTCCCTTCTTTCTGAAGAACTTGTAACACTTCATGCAAGGCAGGTCTACTGATGACCCATGCCCTTGGATTTTGCTTGTCTGAATGAGTCTTTATTTCCCCTTTGCTTTCGAAAGGTAATTTTGCAGCGTTACAGAATTCAAGGTTGGTGGGCTTTTTTCTCAACACTTTTAAATATTTCATTCCACTCCCTTCTTGCTCTCACGGTTTCTGAGAAGTCAGACATAATTCTTACATTTGTTCTGTCTGGATAACGTGGTTTGTTTGTTCATTCTAAGTCTGGGTTCTTTCAGGATTTTTTCCTTTATCTCATTTTCTGCTGTTTGAATATGATATGCCTAGGTGTAGTTTATTATTTATTTATTTATGTATTTATTTATTTTGGCATTTATCTTGCTTGGTGCTCTCTTAGTTTCCTGGATCTACGGTCTGGTGTTGACATTAATTTGGGGGGAATTTTCAGACATTTTTGCTTCATATATTGCTTCTGTGCTGTCCTCTCTTTCTTTTCCTTCTGGTGTTCCCATTAGGTATGTGTTACACCTTTTTACAGCTTCCCCACAGTTCTTGGATATTCTTGAGCTGTGTTTTTTACCTTTTGGTGTGCCTAGTTTTTACTTGATAGCTGGACACGATGTGTTGGCCAGGCAGTACTACGGCAAACAGACCTTTTAATGATGTGGCAGTAAGGTACATGGAGGGGAAGCGTTGCGTAATTCTGTGATTAGACCTCAGCTCTGTAGTGAGCTTGGGTCCCTGTCCTATGAATTTCACCAGTGCTTTTTCACTTTTGTTTTTTCCCTTTAGGTGAGACAGAATGGCCAAAGTGGGCTGGAATTTGGTATTTCCCTTTCTGCACATGGAAGGATAGAGAGAGGTAGAATTGGGTGTACTCCTTCCACCTGGCCAGTAAGGCTCTGGAAAAAACATCAGTAGTCAAGGCTTTGGGAAGACAGTTTCTCTCTCTCTCTCTCTTTTTTTTTTAAATTTTTTATTTTTTTAATTTCACTGTACCAGAATTCATTGTTTATGCACCACACCCAGTGCTCCATGCAATCCGTGCCCTCTCCAATACTCACCACCTGGATCCCCCAACCTCCCACCCCCCCTACAACCCTCAGTTTGTTTCTCAGAGTCCACAATCTCTCATGGTTCATCTCCCCTCCAATTTCCCTCAACTCCCTTCTCCTCTCCAACTCCCGATGTCCTCCGTGTTATTCCTTATGCTCCACAGAAAAGTGAAACCCTATGATAATTGACTCTCTCTGCTTGACTTAATTCACTCAGCATAATCTCTTCTAGTCCTGTCCATGCTGGTACAAAAGTTGGTTATTCATCCTTTCTGATGGAGGCATAATACTCCATAGTGTATATGGACCACATCTCCCTTATCCATTCATCTGTTGAAGGGCATCTTGGTTCTTTCCACAGTTTGGCTATTGTGTCCATTGCTGCTATGAACATTGGGGTACAGATGGCCCTTCTTTTCACTACATCTGTATATTTGGGGTAAATACCCAGTAGTGCAATTGCAGGGTCATAGGGAAGCTCTATTTTTAATCTTAAGGAATCTCCACACTGTTCTCCAAAGTGGCTGCACCAACTTGCATTCCCACCAACAGTGTAAGAGAGTTCCCCTTTCTCCACATCCTCTCCAACACACATTATTTTCTGTCTTGTTAATTTTGGCCATTCTAACTGGTGTAAGGTGGTATCTTAATGTGGTTTTGATTTGAATCTCCCTGATGGCTAGTGATGATGAACATTTTTTCATGTGTCTGATAGCTGGGAAGACAGTTTCTCTTGAAGGCAACCTTTGCTAGGAAGAACAAAATGCTCTGCAGTGTTTAAAAATGGTTACTTTTTCCCTTTTTTCTCTGATCTTCATTGTAAGATGATGACCCCAGTTAGGCTCCTACAGAGTAATATTTAGAAAAGTGTGTGTGTTTGTGTGGGGGTGGGGCACAACATCTGGGTGGCTCGGTTGGTTAAACATCTGCCTTTGACTCAGGTTGTGATCTCAGGGTCCTGGGATCGAGCCCTATGCCAGGTTCCATGCCTAGTGGGGATCCTGCTTCTATCTCTCCCTCTGCCTGCCACCACTTGCTCATGCTTGCTTTCTTTCTATAAAATAAATCAATAAATCTTTAAAAATAAATAGATGTAGATATAAATGTATACATGTACAGATACATGTGTATGCATGCATATATCCATATCTATCCATTTATGTACATATATGTATATATTTGAATTAATTTTTTTCTCTTTTGACTATAAAGCATTAAGTGTTAAAGGTTTATTCTGCAATGAGCTATCATTGTAGTTAATAGCAAGTAATTGATCAAATAAGATGCACATACTGCAATTTAGATAAATAATTATTAATCATGAAAACTAAAATTTTCTGACCTAAACCATGTCAATCCAATCATTTGCCATTTACTTTCTCAATTTCTGGGAGGCACAACAAAATACCTTTACTGAGACTGACCAAATGAAACAAATTTTACTTGTGACACGTACAGGCATCTTTGGTGGAAGCTAACATTAGATGGGGCTGAACTGAGACAACCTTATGAAATCTGGAATCTCACATTTTCCCATTTCCCCCTTCTAGCCTGTGAGCAGTGAGTGAGTTGTTTATTTCAAAATTCAACTTTTCACATTAGGTCAAAATACCTTTATAAATGACAGACTCCTGAGAACGTATGTGCACACACAGATATTCTCAAGTTCATTCCATGGTTGAAAACAGTTTGATAGAATTGAGATAATGTGCACGGTTTGAGAAGGAGGATGTACTTCAGATGTTTTCTAAATGTTAGGGTGTCAGACGGCATTTTGGCGTACTTTGTCCATGCACCCTTTCATTAGAAGATGTTCTCTGTGCGAAGGAGGGGTTTAATCGACTTGTACAAATAAATTACAAATGAGGAAGAGTTAGGGTCCCCAGTAAGTTAGCAGGTAGGGAGCTCGTCACTGGCATAGTCATGGGTGTGGTGAAATGCTGTGTTGTATTCCAGTGACACTAATACAAACCTGACAGGCATATTGTCCAAGTGAAGGCACAAGCAGGTGTTACAGAACACAGTGGCCAGAAGATCTGCCCCCAGGTAAAACCCAAACACGAATTTACAACAGCCTCCTGACCAAAGGGAATGAAATGATTTCTCCCATGAGTCTGAGCAGATAATGAAGACGAGATAAAATCCTGTCTTACTCCTGATCTATTTACTCCTTTTCCTCAATCTGCTGAAAGACACCAGGTTTTCACTCCCTCCCTCTTGAAATGGTGCAAAATAGGCAGCTGATACTTTGTGTTTTTCCCAAGGACCGAAGGTGCAGAGAGGACGTGCCTGTAACCGACTGGGATGCTCCTGGTACCTGTGTGTGTGTGTTTAGCTCCCAAAGCATATGACGGGAAAGACAGTATGTCTTTCAGCAGTATGATAGGGAAAGACAGAAGTGTGGATTTTTTTTAATATAATTTTTAAAAATTTTTATAAACATATAATGTATTATTAGCCCCAGGGGTACAGGTCTGTGAATCGCCAGATTTACACACTTCACAGCACTCACCATAGCACATACCCTCCCCAATGTCCATAACCCAACCACCCTCTCCCTACCCCCCACCCCCCTCAACCCTCAGTTTTTTTTGTGATATTAAGAGTCTCTTATGGTTTGTCTCTCTCCCGATCCCATCTTGTTTCATTTATTCTTTTCCTATCCCCCAAACCCCCCACATTGCATCTCTACTTCCTCATATCAGGGAGATCATATGATAGTTGTTTTTCTCCAATTGACTTATTTCGCTCAGCATAATACCCTCTAGTTCCATCCAGGTCGTCGCAAATGGCAAGATTTTGTTTCTTTTGATGGCTGCATAGTATTCCATTGTATATATATACACCACAACTTCTTTATCCATTCATCTGTTGATGGACATCTAGGTTCTTTCCATAGTTTGGCTATTGTGGACATTTGCTGCTATAAACATTCGGGTGCACGTGCCCCTTCGGATCACTACGTTTGTATCTTTAGGGTAAATACCCAGTAATACAATTGCTGGGTCATAAGGTAGCTCTATTATCAACTTTTTGAGGAACCTCCATGCTGTTTTCCAGAGTGGTTGCACCAGCTTGCATTCCCACCAACAGTGTAGGAGGGTTCCCCTTTCTCCTCATCCTCGCCAGCATCTGTCATTTCCTGACTTGTTAGTTTTAGCCATTCTGACTGGTGTGAGGTGATATCTCATTGTGGTTTTGATTTGTATTTCCCTGATGCCGAGTGATGTGGAGCACTTTTTCATGTGTCTGTTGGCCATCTGGATGTAGAAGCATGGATTCTTGGCCTCAGCGTGTGGCCTTGTTAAACTAAGCTTCCATTGCCTTCAGCGTTTCACACAGACAGTCTCACCAGACGCTCCCTAAGGAGTGATGTATCCATCGACAACAGAGGATAGGAGAGGTCCCGTCATCAAATAGCAATGACCGTCTGTCCTGCTACCTGGTCCACAGTATATCTGACTGTAGACCGTCTCCATAAAGACCAGAGTGTCATGCTTGGACTCCACCAGAAATAGTATAAATATGGCACATATCCCATAACGGAGTGTTTACCGTGGCTTGGTTAAGAGAAGTGTCTCAACACCAACATCTTGAATATTCCTTGGGATGAGTTCCCACCCTAGGGTGCTGTCACACTTTAAAATTCGGGGTGGGTGTGAAGTGTGTCTTTTAGTCTTTTATAAAGGGGGGAAGGTAATACTAAGAAGGAAAGTGATAGATCCTTTCAGCCCCCCTGCCACAGCACATTTTTGGGCAAGTCAGTTTCAGGAAAGAGTACCATTTTACAGCAAGTGTTTTGTGTACCCGAATCTGTTCCCTCAGGCTGCTGTAGCAAATTTCTACAAGCCTGCTGGCTTACATCAACCGAAACACATTGTCTCGCAGTTCTGGAGGGCAGGAGTATGAAATGAGTTTCCCTGGGCCCCAAAGCAAGGTGTGCACAAGGCTGAGTTCCCTCCATGGGCTCTAGGAGAGAATCCACTTCTCTTCCAGCTTCTGGTGTCTTCTGGTGTTCTTTGTCGTGGAGCATCACTCCTGTCTCTGCCTCTGTAGTCACACTGCCTCCTCCTCCTCTTGTCCTTTGTCCCTCTGCCTCTGTTTTATAAGGACAGCCATGACTACATTTAGGGCCCATCTGGACAATTCGGGACATCCTCCCCAACTCGGGATCCTTAACTTAATCATACCTGCAAAGACCCTTTTCCTAGATCGGTACCATTTACAGGTTCCAGAGATTAGGACCTGATACCCGGGAGGGGTGTTGTTCCGTTTACTACTACACTTAGTAAATATTTCTCATTTGCTTTAAATTTAAAGCATTTAGGCTTCACTTTTAGCACAGAAATGGTGTATACCAAAAGAGGGTAACTAATGGTCTTGGTAACTTCTTAAATTCCAACAGTGGTGAATTGTCTTGCATTCTGGAAAAATATTGCTGGTCGATCTTTATTTTAAAGCAGGTATGAATTTTGGGGTGTGTGTATGTGTGTGTGTATGAAATATCCTGATGGCACATTGGCCAGTGCAGTATTGGGGTATTAGATGTTCTTTGTGGGTGCCTGGGTGGTACAGTTGGGTGAGTGACCAGCTCTTGGTTTTGGCTCAGGTTGTGATCTCAGGGTCGTGAGTTACGCTCAGTGTGGAGTCTGCTTGAGATGATCTCTCTCCCTCTCCCTCCGTTCCTCCCATTGTGTGCTCTCTCTCTAGAATAAATAAATAAATCTTTTAAAAAGGTGCCCTTCAAAATTTTGGAGCACAAAGCCAAGTGAACCACCCAGTTGGAGGACAGTGTTCATTGAGTTGCTGTACCTTTTTCCAATTTCCATAAAAACTTGAACACTAAATTCTATCTCCTGGTGCCCAGTCTCCTTTATTTACTCTGTGATTCACTCCCTCCCTGATTGGGGAAACCTCAGGAAATACCAATGAGCCCAGCTGGCTTGGGACTGATAGCTAGTTCTTGTCCGCATTAATGCAACTGTAGATCCTGGACACCACTTGGCCCTGAATTTGGGGGATTCAGAGCTATTCACCCCATAAAGCTCACATATTCCAAGGAACACCAAACTCTCCAAGACAGAGAGATGATAAAAGCAAAATGAAAACATTGTTTGAGCAAGGAAGGGCCACTGAGTAGCTCAGCAGGCCCACCACATGCCAGATGGAGCACGGTGATGGTGTCTCAGCACACGGACAGGCCCAGGAGTAGCTATCAATGATCCGTTGAGGTCCCTCGGAGTGCACGTGTTAAAAAACTTCCAGATATCCTCAGAGGCCGACCCTGTCTTCTGTAATCTGGTCTCATCCACCATATGGTGCTGATTTGGTCATCGTGATAGAGTGGTGTGGGATAAACCATGGGCTACTTACAGGCGCCCAAAGAGTTGGGGGGATTGTTTAAGGCCTCATCATCATCAGGTTGGAGGTCCCGATGGCAAACCCTTCCTGATGCCGTGGGACGGGGAGATGTGTAAGGCACACTCGTAAGAGCAGACTGTGGGTGAAGAACGTAAATTATTATTTCAGTGCCCTGGAATGACCCCAGGTGTTTTGGGATCTTTGCAAAGCGCTCAGTCCATGGCCAGAAGTCTGGGGCTAGCTGCAGTTGTGAGATGACAAGTGGTGATTAGAATCTCATTCTGGACGGTCTTGTTTCATGACTGAAAGCTGCTTGCTTCCCTTTGATTTAACTGATGGCCACTCCCATGGCAGCCTTTCAGTGAGACTTAGAGAGCTGGGATCAAACAGAGTGGTTTGGAGAACATCTATTCCAGCTCTGCTATTTCCCAAGTCAGGGAATAAGTACTTCATCCCTGATTCACAGGTTCCAGCCCATGCCTCCAAATTCCTGGTTCAGTACCCTTCTAAGTCCCCGTGGATGGCCTCCCTGTCATGGCTGTGCACTTAAGCAAAGTCCTCTTGCCTTGAAAGCCAAAGGAAAGTCCATTTACTGGAATGCTTGGATCAAGAGCTGTAGGCAGACACGCCTGGGTGGCTCAGTGGGTTGGGCCTCTGCCTTCGGCTCGGGTCATGATCTCAGGGTCCTGGGACTGAGCCCCTCATTGGGCTCTCTGCTCAGCGGGGAGCCTGCTTCCCTCTCTCTCTCCCTGCCTGTCTCTCTGCCTACTTGTGATCTCTTTCTCTGTCAAATAGATTAAAAAAAAAAAAATCTTAAAAAAAAAAAAAAGAGCTGTAGGCAGGTTGGGTCAGACATGAGCACTGGGAGGAAAAGCCCTTGCTGAGCCACCAGGAACTGACATTGTGTCTGCTCTGTTAACTTTTCCATAACAGCTGTTCTCCTCAAATGTCACTGTCCGTGTTTTCAGGCGAGAAAAGTCAGGACAAAATTGAAGAGGGAGGGACCAAAGATAGCAAAGGAAAGCCTGAAGAAGAGTAACAATTTTATTTCATTTTATTTTTTATTTTTTTTTAAAGATTTTATTTATTTATTCGACAGACAGAGATCACAAGTAGGCAGAGAGGCAGGCAGAGGAGGAGGGGGAAGCAGGCCCCCTGCTGAGCAGAGAGCCTGATGCGGGACTCGATCCCAGGACCCTGGGATCATGACCTGAGCCGAAGGCAGAGGCTTTAACCCACTGAGCCACCCAGGCGCCCTGAAGAGTAACAATTTTAAAGGGGCAAGGACAGCCAAGGAAAAGCTGAAGGAGGGCTTCTCGAATTCTTTAAATGGGAGATTTGAGGCTGTTTGGAAATTAAAATATGATGTGTGGGGGTGCCTGGGTGACCTAGTCACTTAAAGCATGTGACTCTTGATTTCATCTCACGTCATGATCTCAGGGTCGTGAGATTGAGCCCCCCTTTGGGCTCCATGCTTAGCAAGGAGCCTGCTTGAGATTCTCTCTCTCCCTGTCCCTCCACACTCTTTCTCTTTCAAAATAAATCTTAAATATATTAAAAAAAATAGAATATGACATGTGCTTTGTTTACACCCATGCAAACATGCAAAACATAATCATGGCTCATGTGCAACTCAGAGATGACCTATGTAGCAAGAAATGGGGGCCTTGGCATCATGGAATAGAGATGCTTTGGCCAATAGGAGGGTAAACTGGGGCCTGATCGTCCCTGAGTATTGCCTTCTCTCCTGGTTGCCAGCCATCAAAGTCTGGAAATAAAGTTCTGACCCATCTGCCTGCCTGCAGGCATATATTCCTCTAGCCTTTTTTTAAAACATTTCTACCAAAAGTAATGTTCTCTGTACATCAGTCTTCCCCCTCAAAAGCCTTCAGCAGCTTCCTGCTGCCTGTTGACTAATGACCAAACTTTGTCTTTCGGCGTCCGTCTAGGCTGAGCACCAACATTGATGAGTAGGTTGCAATTAGCACACCAACCTTGATGGCTTTTGTCCTCTTTGCCTGGAGCCTTGTGTTGAAGAGGCTGCTGAAGGCACATCTGAATTCAATGAGAAGGCGTGTGGTGATGGATTGGGGATGCCTGCCATGACTGTGGTGTCGGGGGTGGAGGTCCAAGGCCACATACTTCTTCTCCCTGCCAGACGTGATCCAGGGCTCGCTGTCCTTCCGTTTCTCAGTGCAGTAGCCAGGTCTGTTCTCCAGCGACTCCAGCTTATCTTGGGTTCAGTGGTGGAGGATATAACCATGTCTTCCTCATGAGATTATCCGATATTTAGGAATAATCAGTCTATTTCACGTCTTAAAGACTTTTGTGTCCGTCCCCTTCATGCCATCCTCAGTGCTGGGCCTTAGTTCAAACCCCCCATTCTCACATGGCCTATTTCATTGTCCTCCTTTTGGATCATCATTTTATTGGGTTTCAGACCTTTGGTGCATTCCATTTCAGCCCATGTTCAGGGCTCAGCTTGGCTTAGAAGGCCCCTCACACCCCTCTACCACACCTTCAAATGTAGCCCGTGATTCAGGTCAAGTGTAATGTTATTTCAAGCTCCTTGAGGCAAGGGTCCTCATCATACTCCTCTTTGTACCCACATCACCTGTTTTGTTGCTTACAACGTCATAGATAGTCAGTGGATTAATGAATAAATAAATAGTGACCATCTGAGTGTTAGTAGTCCTGTTGGGAGTGTAAGAAATGCTTGAATGCATTCTAGAACCTCCAAGATTTGGGAGTGGACAGGTAATTGGAGAACTGGGGCCCCCCAGAGACCTACTCACCAAGTATGAACTGAAGTTCTTTTTTTGGGGGGTTGTTTTTAAAGATTTTTATGTACATATGTATGTATGTATGTATGTATTTAGAGCACATGAGCAGAAGGGGGTTGGGCAGAGGGAGACAGAGAATCCACACTGAGCATAGAGTCCAATGCAGGCCTCGATCTCATTGCCCTGAGGTCATGACCTGAGCCAAAATCAAGAGTCGGATGCTGCACTGACTGAGCCACCCAGGCGCCCGGAACTGAAGTTCAGTATAAGCCAGATTCAGATCTGGCTGCCTAAGGAGCAGCTCTAACCTCTGGGAGGAAGGCTCAGCTCTCAGACCTTTGCAAGACCACCTTCTTCCTTTCATCCAGGTCTCAGCTCAGATGTCCCCTCCCTCTACCCATTGCACTACCCTATTTATTTTCTTCAAGGAAGTTTCCATGTATCTTGTATTTTTGACCATGGATCTGTTTTCCATCTTTTGCAACAGTATGTATATAAACAATGATTTGTGTGTGTGTGTGTGTGTGTGTGTGTGTGTGTGTGTGTGTTTATTACGGTGTCGTCGGTTCCTAAAACACTGGTACTTCCAATTTGTTGAACCATTGCATCAGTGAGTTCTCAGTACTGTTATCCACTCAGATAGCAGAGAGGGGCAAATGGAGTGATCTGGTTGGTGGCTGAAAATGGGGTGGGTAGCAAGAGAATGAGAGTCAAGGGAATTGGTCAGTGCACACTTGTGCCTCACCTAAGGGAAGAGGGCTGGCAGTAATTAAGGCAACTACCTACGAGTTTTGAAGTTTGGGAAGGGTGAGGGTCAGGATGCTATGAGAGAAGCAGTATGTTGGCAACTGCGTGGGGGCCAGGGGTTAATCTGGGGGTATCGGATTCTGAGTTGGGTTGGTGGCCTAGAAGAATACCAGGGATGGATCCTGGCTCTGGTTGTCTTCCAAAAACCATGAGACCAAAGAGGGGACTTTAAAGTGGGTGACCCTATTGTGTAAGTCTTGATCTTGGTCTTAAGTTGGGAATTGGGCAAAGTCTAAGTCCACCAGCAGGGCCATGTGCGTGCAAGCTTCAGGACTTGGGGAAGGCTTAGGAAGGAGAACAATATTGAGGAGATGAGGTTCAAGAAAGTCAGTTAGTTGCCTTTGAAGTCCTAGTGTGTGCCAGTCACTGTACCTGGTTGCCTACATGAGCCATCCCATTTAATCCAATCCAACCCTAGAAGGAGTTATTATCAGCTGCATTTTATAGGTGAAGAAAGTAGGTCCCAGGGAAAGTAAGGAACCTTCCAAAGATTACACATGTGATGGAGAAGCCAGGGTTTTAAACTCAGGCCTACATGACTCCCTAATGCAGGCGTGTTTCCATTCTGCTACAGTAGTTTTCTATAGAGCAGTGGTTCCAGCCCTTTCTGTTGTGTGATAAATGTGATGGACAATCATACAGTGATATGCTTCTTTATGAATATCAATGCTTTTGAGGTGTCATCTGTAACCTTCTGTCTTTCCTTCCCATTCAGAAAGGCATTTCAGACTATGTTATCATGGGGATGACCTGAAGTTGGGGTTCAGAAAGTAAATGATCATTAGGTTTACAATCTTCAATAAAAACTGATTGTGAGACACCAGGATAGGGGTGGGCCAGGGGTGCCAAGGGTGGAACTGGAATGTTTTATTTGTTCAGATCATCTTGGGTCCCCCCTATCTGGTATGGAGTTAAATTTTCAGAAGGAGCTTGGAAGATGCATTTTGCTGTCATTAAAAATCTACTTTAAGAAGGTTCAGTGAGAAGGACAATCCATGTGAATTTGGAATTTATGAGTCAATGAGTGGGAAATTAGCTAGACTGAATCCATAGTTTGGAAGATTAGTGGAGAAAAGCTCCTTTTTGATAAATGGGAATGTATCCTATGGAATTAGAAAAATCCCAGATTAGTCTTGATGTAAAAATGTAAAAATAAAATTTATCAACTCTCCAAATCTAAATCAGACCAAGTGTAGCTGATGTGATTTGAACTCGAGTTCTTTATGCAAAATTCTGGACATCTGTTGACTTTGTAGATGGCAAAACCAAAAATGTGATGGCTGCTTAATTCACTTCCTAGGATTGCCATAACACATTCTTAAAAACTTGGGGATTTCAAATGACAGAGGTTTATTCTCTCATGCTTCTGGAGGCCAGAGGTCTAAAATCAAGCTGTCAGCAGAGCTGTGCTCCCTCTGAAGGCTCTTGGGGAAAAGTCTTCCTTGCATGTTCTAGATTCTGGTGGTTCTAGACAGTTGTTGGTGTATGGCTAACTAACCCCAATCTTTGCCTACGTCTTCATGTGACATTTGCCTCTGTGTTTGTCTTCTCATTTCCTGACTGTCCTTGGACTTAGGGCCACTTGGATCATCTAGGATGATTTCCATCTCAAGACATTTGATTGTGTCTGCCAAGTTGCATTTTCCAAATTCAACTCCCATTCATGTGTTCTGGGGCTTAAGAGGTAGATGTATCTTTTGTGGGGCCACCATTCTGCTCACTGTGGTCATGTTCCACCATGAAAGACTCCATCATGTTCCCCCATGGAAGTGGGGGAGGACTCACAAGATACTGTTGTACAAGTAGCACTGACTTTTTTTTTTTTTTTTTTTTGTGGAACCCAAGGGCCACAGCCGGGAGAACATGCTGCAAGTGGGCTTCAAGACCAATTAGATAATTGCATCCACCTGGAAGTAAAGTTCCACCAAGATAGTGAAGCATCTTCTGGAAGACTTCTTGAGAGGCTTGGGGGAAAGTAAGAAGGGCTTGACCTCTAGGAAAAGAGCAAGCCAATGAAATGTTATTCTGGAAGGCAGTGCTGACTCCTAACCTGCGATGCTCCCTTCCTCTGCCTGGCTCTTTTGTGGCATCTAGAGAAGCCAGTCACCTGTGCCCCAGGGGTCGCAAAGGGACTCAGTTGTGGCCAACGACACACAGGCTCAGGATCACCAGCTCATTACGCGAAAACCAGAAATCCTTACTTATTTAAGCCAGTGTTCATTGGGCCAGAGTTCTGGTACTTGTCCTTGAAAATATTCTGTATCAACAGAGTCACTTTGCTTGAAGAATTCAGTCCTTTTTTTCTAAACAAGAAAAATCCTCAGTACATCATGACTTCCAGGCTTAGAAGGTGAGAAACCACAGAATGGAAGTGTTTCACTCTGACTGAGGATGACTATAAGGTGAATATCGGATTTGGCCACCTGGATTTGCTGTTTTCTTGTAGACCTTCCCAGTGTCAAGGTGCTGGTCAGTTTCTCATGACAGGTGCTCTTTGGCAGCTCACTCGTGAATGGGGGGCAAACTAGCCCCTACCGATGTTGGCAGAGGGAGCTCTGCCAGAGAGCTGTGCTTATTAGAGCTGCTGTCATTATCCAACGTATATTTTAAGTAGCCCATTGTTTAAAGATGCTGACTAAGACAAAAGGACTCACCTGGGAGGAAGAGTTGCCTTCATGCCAGTCTTGGGAATGACCCTTGAGTTTTGGGATTTTACCCAGCTCTCGAGGGACAATCGCATTTACCCAATCTTTATATGATCGTAAGTCTTTTCCACTGAGTAGTCTGCCTTCCATTAATTTTATTCGCACATCGGAATTTCCCCATCTATGTGTTTTTAATTATATAAGTAATACATGAATGCCTTTCTCATTGTAAAATATCAGTAGTACAGATAAAATAAAGAAGAGCATTCGCTACCCTACTCCACTCCTGGGAACCAGAGGTAATGGCTCATGACATTATAGACACTTCTAGATTTGCATTTCTGTGTTTATAAATATATGTGTAAAGAAAATTGTATTTTCATTTTGGGGTGTTTGCATATATGCGCTGAATATAAATGATGTCAAATGCATAAGTATGTACAGTTCTGACATGTCTTGTGTATCTTCCCATATCTGTCATATGAATTGTTATCTTTATTAACAGTATTATTTTTGCATAGTTTTACCTAATGTGGTGTTCTAACAGTTTGGTCACAAACTCTTCTTCTGCTTTTTAATTTAATTTATTTATTTGAGACAGAGAGCATGAGTGGTGGGGAGGTGCAGAGGAGAGGGAGAAGCAGACTCCACTGGGCAGGGAGCCTGACTTGGTGCTCCATCCCAGGACCCTGAGATCATGACCTGAGCTGAAGGCAGATGCTTAACTGACTGAGTCACCCAGGTGCTCCTAGAACACTACCTAAATTCTACTTCAATTAATAGAATATCACAGCTTGTTTGAACTCAGTTTTGAAATGATGTGTGCACCAGAGCTGTTTTCAAATACATTTCTGTTCCCAGATTTCTTAATTTAGTGAATGCATTATTTTTACCATGGTACTATGTTCTATAAGCTAAACTGTTTGGTGTTAAAGATTTAACTTTTAAATTGAAATGCAATTTACAATAATGTCAGATATTTCAGTTTTTATAGAAGGAACTTCCAAAAGCTTTACTTTCATAGCTTTTTTTTTTTTTTAAAGATTTTATTTATTTATTTGACAGAGAGAGATCACAAGTAGGCAGAGAGGCAGACGGGGGCGGGGGGGCAGGGGGAAGCGGGCTCCCTGACGAGCAGAGAGCTCAATGTGGGGCTCGATCCCAGGACCCTGAGATCTGACCTGAGCCATAGGCAGAGGCTTAAACCACTGAGCCACCCAGGCGCTCCTATAGCTTTTTTTGTTTTTAAATGCAGGCCATTATGTTATTTATAAATGACCAGATTTGTGCTCTTTCTTTTTCTTTCTTGATTGTTCTTTTTGATTGGTCGGGGATCCTCTGAGAAATGTTGAACAGCAGCAATAATAAAGGACATTTTGCCCTATTTCTGACGTCAGTGGGAATGCTTCTAATATTTCACATTAAAATCATACTTACTCCTCCTTTCAAAAAGAAACTGCTTTTCAGATAAAAGAAGTGTCTCTGAAATGGAGTGGAGATTTACTTTATGTCGGGTACCAATTCTCAATTTTATTAAATGTTAAACCTGAAATACGGATTATGAGACTAATACCTTTTAAAAATGTGAACCATCTTTTTATTCCTCCATATCCCCAAGCAATCCCCCATGATAATACATACATCCTCAGTTTTTGTAAAGATATAGAGCAAAAAGCTGGATAATCTCTGGAAATTATTGTTGAGTTGGGAGCAGGAGGGACACCTCTGATTTTTGATCCGGACACAAGGGTGTGAGGAAAAAGGAAGCTCGTGTGCATTCTGGTGGGAGTGTCCTCTCAGACAATTGTGATGAATGGTAGTGAGAAAATATATGTCAAATTTATGAATGTAATTACCTATCAACTAAACAGATTCTGTCCTACGAATGTATCCTGTAGACACACTCTCAAATGCCTGATGTGACCCATATGCAAGATGATTCATTTCCACATAGTAGTAAGAGCAAAAGGTCAGAAAATAAATGAAACAGCCATCAAATGAGACCGGTTAAATAAATTATGGTAACATTTACGGAATGGGATGCGGTACCGTCGTAAGAACAAGGAGAAACCTCTCCATTCACGCAAGGGGAAAAATTGCCAAATTACAGTGTGAAACTCAGAAGGCTGTTTGAGAACAGAATGCCTGGTGCGCTAGCATCTGTAAACAGAAGAGGGACGGGGGGAATCCGTACATGTTTGCTCTGCCTTCAGAACAGATTTAGAATTCAACTCCGTTCACCGCCCTCATTGCCACCACTCAGGTCCAAACTGCCCCCGTCTCTCACAGGGGTGGTTGAGACCAGCTCTGAACGGGTCATGGCCTCTTTCCTTGCTCCTTGGATTTCTACATAGGGTTGTTTTTCTTAAAGGAAGGGTAAGATGATGCACCTTTTCTGCATTTCAAAGATTTCCCATCTTCTTAAGAGTACAAACCAGAGTCCTTAGGATGATGACCTACGGGACCATCGCTCCCCCAAACCCCTCCTCTTGCTCTGGGCTCGAGCCATCCTGGTCTTCCCAGAATCCCTCAGACAAGCTGGGTATGTTCTCTGTTCTAGGCTTTTTAAATTTTATTTTTAAATTTTTAATTTTATATTGCTATGCTAGTCACCCTAGAGTACATCACTAGTTTTTGATGTCGTGTTCCATGATTCATTGTTTGCATATAACACCCAGCGCTCCATGCAATCCATGCCCTCCTTAATGCTCATCAATGGGCTCAACCTTCCCTCCCCAACTTCCCCTCTGAAACCCTCAGTTTTTTCCTGGAGTCCATAGTCTCTCATGGTTTGTCTCCCCCTCTGACTACACCCCTTCATTTTTCCCTTCCTTCTCCTAATGTCCTCCATGCTATTCCTTATGTTCCACATATAAGTGAACCCATATGATAATTGTCTTTCTCTGCTTGACTTATTTCACTCAGCACAATCTCCAGTTCCATCCATGCCGATGCAAGTGGTGGGCATTCATCCTTTTTGATGGCTGCATAATATTCTGTTGTATATATGGACCATATCTTCTTTTTCCATTCATCTTTTGAAAGGCATCTTGGCTCTTTCCACAGCTTGGCAATTGTGGCTATTGATGCTATGAACACTGGGGTACAGATGACCCTTTTCTTCACTATATCTGTATCTTTGGTGTAAATACCCCGTAGTGCAATTGCTGGGTCAGAGGGTAGCTCTGTTTCTAACTTTTTGAGGAACCTCCATACTGTTTCCCAAAGTGGCTGCACCAACTTGCATTCCCACCAAGTGTAAGAGGCTTCCAGGCTTTTCTGTTTGTTGTTCCTTCCCGGACAGCCCTTCCCATCAGCATAGCTGGCTCTCCTGGTTCCTTCAAATCTTGGCTAAAAAGCCATTTTCTCAGTAAGGTCTACTTTGACCTGCATTTCTAGTATTTCAGACCCTTCCCATAGCAGAGTTTCATACCCAGCTTTTCTGCTTTATTGTTTTTCTTCATCATTATTTATGTTTCTCCTTTTTTTTTTTTTAAATCTTTTTATTTTTAAATCTATTTTATTTATTTTCCTGGCTCCCCTACTGGAATGAAAACTCTAGGAGGGCAAAATCCATTTGAGGAAAGCTTTTTGTTTATGAAAACCTTTGGTACCTTCTCATAGTAGGTGTTCCATGTTTTTGAATGAATAAGTGACTCAGTGAATATAATTAAAGTAGTTCTGGAAGAATGCCTCAGAAACTGATAACATGACAAACATTGACTTTGGGAAATGGAGCTGGGTGGCCAAGGTTACATGGACTTTTCATGGTCTGTTCTTTTGTAATATATTTAAAAATTTGATGATTTACCTGTTAAAATATACATAAATTAATCCAGCATTTAAAAACTATTACTTTAATTGGCAGTCTGCCATTACTCAAGCAGTAGTGAGCCTTCCTGGTTTATAAAATCTTTGTGTCGCCAGTCCAATTATGAATAATGTTCTTTGATTCTAGTTTTAATTTACCTATTATTAGTGAAGTTAAGGATATATGAATATATTTCAGTCACATGTATGTCCCGTGCACTGCACACACATACTTTACTCATTTTTTCTATTAGGCGGTTGTCTTTCCATATTGATTTGGGAGAAATTTATAACATTAGCGACAGGAGTTGTAAATGTGTTTTTCCATCTGTTGTCTCTTGACTTCCCTGTTTTTTTTTTTTAATGCGATAATTCATGATTGCAGGTGTTCAATTTATCACTTTTTTTCTGTAAAAGTTAATTTTTTTCATTGAACAATTTAAATATAATTGCAGTTTTCTGTCCTTTAAAGATTTGGAATCTTTAGGCCATGAAACCAGTTGTGTTTGGGTATTTTGTGGAGTGGACCTCTTGACAGCTCTCTCTGTTTCTTCTATAATTGATGTGTTATTGATGTGTTTGGACTTCTCACATCTTCTGGTGTCAATTTTAATAAATCATACTTTCCTAGGAAAGCATTTATTTTATTCAAGCTTTCAGGTTTATTTTCACAAAGTAGAGGAAAATAGTTACTTGTCTTTTTAAAAATTTCTCTGTATTTGTGGTTGTTTCCTATTATTTCTTGTGTTGTTTTTTGAGCTTGTTTTTAATTTTAAGGATGAAAGTTAATTTATTTTCTATTTTCTATTTCAAAGAACCAGATCTTGGAATTATTTATTAATTATTCCATTTTCTGTACTGTAATTCATTCGTTTCTTTTTTTCATCTTAATTTATCCCTTTTTGTTTTATTCAGTTTTTGGTGGTGGTTTTCTGATTTCTTGAGTTGAACACCTAATTCGCACATTGTCATTTTTTCATTTAAAACATGTATTGAAGACTTAACAGCTTTCCTCTAAGCACTGCTTTTGCTATATTTCATGGAGTCTAATATGTAAAATTTTCATTGTTCATTTTTGAAGTTCTACAGATTACGTTAGTTTTCCTCATTGACTTAAGAGTTGATGAGAAAGTATTTTAAAATTTTTAAGAGGTAGGGCTTTTGTTTTTTGGTTTGATATTAATTTGCACATCTCATCTTTTTGAAATGTATTGATATTTTCTTATGGCTTAATAACATGGACTGACTGAATTTTAAAATAGTCTTTTCTTCATCTCACTTCTTATTTATTATGATCAGTCAATTTTTTCTCTTATGGACAGAAATACATGAATTAAAACATCCTTCTCCTAATGTATTTCTATGTATTTCCCATAATACCTCCCATAGTTTTTGCTTTGTGGACATAAATACCGTTAAAAGTTATTTCTAACCTTCCTTTACTTCCACTGCCAATTCATTATAACCAGTTTTTCTGGATCATGTTTCTACTGTTTTATATCTGGAACATTTGTTTTGTGACCCAATCCAAATGTCTTTTTTCTTAAAAAAAAAAAAAAAAAAAATTATTGGTGAGAAAGAGTGCGGGTGGGGTGGAGAGAATCTGAAGCAGACTTCATGATGAGCACAGAGCCCTACACAGGGCTTGATCCCAAGACCTCAAGATCACGACCTGAGCCAAAACCAAGAGCTGGACACTTAACCGACTGAGCCACCCAGGCACCTCCCAAATGTCTTTTTTCTATTGATGAATGCATTTGGTACATTTTATTTAATGATGTGATATAGTTTTGGTTTTAATTACGTTATATACTTCATGATACATTTTCTGGTTTTGTAGCTTTAAAAATCTACCATGATGTGGTCTGTTTCTTTTGTTCTGTGGGTGATTTTACCAGACATAAGAAAGATGTGAATATTTGTTCTACTAGTTACTTTTAAAAAGTACAATTTTTGTAATCTCTGTATGACTATATTTTTTAAAGATAATTTCTCTTAAATTCCTGCTTTAGGAATGAGGAACTTTCTCTCCACTCAAACATCACTTGATTTTTGATTAATGATAACAAACAGTGTTTGCCCCAGAAGCTATCTGTGTTCAGGAGTATAGAAATTGAAATGACAGAAGGCGTAATACATAAACTCATTTAATCTTCATAAACAATGTTAACCCCATTTTATAGATGAGCATACAGAATTAATAAAAGTTAGAGTGGGGCGCCTGGGTGGCTCAGTGGGTTAAGCCACTGCCTTCGGCCTGGGTCATGATTTCAGGGTCCTGGGATCGAGCCCCGCATCGGGCTCTCTTCTCGGTGGGGAGTCTGCTTTCCCCTCTCTCTCTGCCTACTTGTGATCTCCCTCTCTGTCAAATAAATAACATCTTAAAAAAAATAATAAAAGTTAGAGTGATCTATATGCTTAACAAAGAACTCATCAGAATACTACACCCTACAAATCAAAAACAAAAACCAAACTACCAATTAAAAATGGGCAAGATTCAGTCCGGTGCTGTACAAAAGAAGGGATCTGATTTGCCAAAAGCAGATGAACCACTGTTGCTCAACATCATTATTCATCAAGGAAATGCAAATTAAGACCCAAATGAGATGTCCCTACCTGCCACCCCCACATGAATAGTTAAAATGTAAAAATCCGACAAGACCAAACACGGTCAAGGATGTTGATCAGCAAGCTCTCGTACGTTGCCGTTGGGAGGCTAAAGCGGTTCAGCCACTTTAGAAAACTGTTTAGCCATTTTCGTTTACAGTTAAACATCTTCCTGCCCTACCTGATCCAGCAATTCCAGCTCCAGAGCAATGAGTGTGTACATTCCCATAGGTACTTGTACCAGAACAGTTCAGAGCAGCTGTACTGCCGTGGCCCAGACTTCCAGCAGTCCACATGTCCATCACCAGAACAGATGAATATAACACAATCTGTGATGTATTTGTACAAAGAACACTACTCACCAATAAAAAGAACCAACTATGGATACAGGCAGTATCACGGATGAACCTCAGTCATTACACTGATTGCAAAAAGCCCAAGCACGAGGGAGTGTGTTGTGTGATGCCAGAAGAGGGCATGACCAATCCGCCAGGATCAGCATCAGCATAGTAGTTACTAGGGCAGAAATGACCAACAGGACTCAAGGAGCTTTCTGGGGAGATGGAAATTTTTTCTACCTTGCTCTGTACAGTGGTATTACAAGCATTATACCATTTGCAAATTATTGCAATTGCAAAAAAAAAAAAAAAAAAAAAAAGGCCAAAGGAGCAAAGGAAATATCAAGTGTGAGTCCCAGGCCTATGGAACTACTGGTAAACCTTGGGTTCTACCCCCTCCCTTTACGGCATTTAGCTTCCCAGTGATCATCTCAGGTGGTAGGAACCATCACCTGGCACTGTTCATGGATGTCACGGCACCATAAATCCATCTAAGCTAGCCGCACATCCCTGCTTCCTGGTCCTCAAGGAGACTGAGGCTCATGGTGGAGGTCGTCCAAGCGTATCACCGCTGAGCCGCTGACCTCCTTCACAGGCAAGGGGACAGAGTGGCACATCGAAAAGTCACTGCAATGCACTTTGCCTAGAATTAAGTGCTAAGGAATAATAATGGGGCTTTTATGCTACGTGCGTGTTTTCCTTTCCATTAAATCTCAGATATGCTGTTTGCTTTAGGATCCTTAGTTCAGGCTGCTTTGAAATCCATAGGGGGAAAAAACCCTCCATTAAGTTCAGCAGCCCAGCCCAGCAATGCAGCGGTGCTCCTATTTGGTTTTCCTTCTGTAAATATTTGTGCTCTCTCAGGCTAAGGAGTGGCCTGTGCTAGAGACTAAAATATCCCCATTTATAAATCCTCCAGGTGCAGCAGGGAAAGCTGACCTTTCACCCTGCCCCTGCAATGACCTCAACCCCGCTCATGTGGACCACCCTCCAGGCTGCCCCTAATGCAGACCCGTGATTACCTCTCCAGGTTGACTGCTGAATGGTGGGAGACGATGAACCTGAAATTAAAGGGTTATTGCAACGCAGTTTTTTAATCGGATGGTGAAGGTTATTTGGGTTTTGTTGTTGCCTTTAAGCTTGGCGATGAGGAGACGAAAACCAGTATCGACAGCGACGTCCAGTTTGTCCAGAAATGGAAGCTGATTTATTATAGAAATGAAACAAGACAAATGGGAGAGCGAGATATGTAAAGAGACCAATAATAGAAAGAAAATTGCAAAACTCTCGAGGAAATGTTGTCTCTTACTCTATTTGGTCCATTCACTTGGGTTTTTGAATTTCAGCTTTTTGCCAGAGAATCATCACATGACCCTTAATCCGAAATAATAAGGCACAATGAGGCTGTTGGACCTGGTTGCTTAATTCTCTCCAACTGCTAATTCCAATTTACAGCTAAAGGAATTTTGTTCATTCATTCTGTCAACTTTTATTAAACTGAACAATATTTAGCTTATTCATTTCTTTTTGAGACTTTGAATTTTCCATCTTTATACATTCACTTCCTCTTTCATTTCCCTAAATTCTTACCATGCTGATTCATATCAAAGCCTTAAGAACCCATGCATTTCTAAGTTATCTCTTACATACGTTGCCCTGTTTAATGTATGAGACCATGAGGAGGAACATATGACGTAATCTTGATAAAAGCATATGAAAAAACTCTTCACGTTTTAATACATTTCAAAATGCACCCTGAGTTTAGACTTCCATTGGAAAAGAAAAACATCAAAGAAGTTAATTAATCTTTGTAACTTTCATAATAACCTTATAGAAATTTAAACAAAAAACAGGGAATGGGGACTAATGTGAGGTCAGAACTTTTTCTAGTAAGAAAAATACCATTGCTGAATTTTAAAATGCAATGAAATTTATAAACACTCAATGAGGGTCATAAGCAACACATAGAAGGCTAAAATAGTTTGTCGCCTTCTGGACTTGATAGAAATTCTCAAAAAATTCCAAAGAGGAATGTAGGACACAATTTCTGACCATTTTGCAATACAACTGGAAATTAGCAGTAAGAGGGTAAGATGAACACGGGACAAAATCAAAATACATAGAAATTTAAAAATATTTCTTTAACTAGAATGAGAAAGCAAAAATTGCAGTGATAGAGTTTTATAAAGGAACGTTTTTTGCAACCATCTCTTTCTCTGGACGAGAGAGTGGGGAAGGGGAAGCGGGTGACACGTGTGACACTTTCCTCCTTTGTCCTGTCTAGTTCTCCCAGTGGCAGGAAGGGTATAACCTGTTCCATTTTCTTCTGCAAGCTAGGATCATTGCTACTAGACACCCTGCAGCCTATCATTTGATATAAGAGAGGAGAAGAAGGACACTAGACAAGCTTTTCTCAAGACAGACGTGGGTCTTGCTGTAAAACCCTACCCTTCTGTGCTGGAAGCTGAATGTTCATTGCTTCAGTCTTTTCATTTGAATTTATTTTACAACAGTTCCTGATGACCTCTCAGGCAGGTGGGATGCCCTGATAAGACTGGGGTGAATGTTATACCTTAGAAAGGCAAAATGGGAAAACTTACTAATTTAAAAGTATTACTATTATGCTTCATTACTGAACAAAAAGAGTCAACCTACATTCAGGGTTCAACAGAAGAAACTAGAAAAACAACAATAAAGTGAGTAAACTGAGGAGTCAGGAGAAAGGGAATAATGAGAGCAGAAATTAATAAAAACAGTAAAAAATTAATAAAGCAGAATCGATAAGTTGCCAAATAGAAAGTTCTTAGAAAGAGATAATAAAACAGATATTAAGGTGGTGTTAATGAAGAAATTAGAAAAAAATATACAACAGGAGGAAGGGATATAAAAACAGAATTGTAAAGAAGTATGAATATACACAATACAGCACAACATTTTTAAAAAAGATTTTATTTATTTGCGAGAGAGAGCACAGGTGGGGAGGAGAGGGAGAAGCAGGCTCCCTGCTCAGCAGGGAGCCTGACATGGGACTCGATCCCGGGACCCTGAGATCACGACCTGAGCCAAAGGCAGACACTTAACCACCTGAGCCACCCGGGCGCCCCTAAAAATACCTATATGTGCAAAGACCAGAAGGAAATATTTCAAAGAATTAAGTAGGTTTATCTCATGGCACAGAAATCACTTATAATGTCAGTTTTCTTTTTAGAGCCTTTCTGTAGTTTCCAACACAGATGTTGCTTTTGTAATCAGGAGAAGATATTGTAATTTTTTGGTAATGTTTGAGCCAGTAGTGGCTAGGTAGTTTATACTAAAAACAAAGTCTTGAATACCAAACACCCTTATAAGAATCATATTTGTTGTAGGGGGCCTGGGTGGCTCAGTCGGTTAAGTGTCCAACTCCTGATTTTGGCTCAGGTCATGATCTCAGGGTTGTGAGATCCAACCCTGTATCGGGCCTCATGCTCAGGGCAGTCTGCTTGGGATTCTCTCTTTCCCTCCTGTTCTTCCCCTGCTGGTATGCTCTCTCTCTCTGAATAAGTAAAAATTAAAAAAAAAAAAAAAGAATTATATTTGTTGCATAGTTTCAATAATTTAGATGAAAACCTTAAATAACGCAAATATTTAATTAATATTTAATATTATCAATAGATAATGTAAATGTATGTAGCGCGCATGCATACACACACACACACACACACACACACACACACACACACCCCTGTGGCTATGATTGCATAATCCTGTGGCTACCTGTGGCTAGGATTACCTAATCTTGCCCTTGGGAAATATGTAAGTATTGGATAATTTTGCATTTGTTCTGCTGGGTGCAAGGGTGAGAGGGGATTTCCCTTGAAGGCAGCCCATATTATTGGCCTGTCAGTCACTGTGTCAGTTGAAGTCATGGATTTATTGCTGATAATCTCTTTCTGATGGTTGTATGGCTTGTGACTTTTACCATAAAAATGTTTCATTACTTTTCACGTAAAATTTCTGCGTCTTAGGATTTGGGTCCTGAAGGACACACACTGAAGTGAACTGTCTTAGAAATGAAAGTCAGAGACCGTTTTCAATTCTACTCATTAGCTTTACCCAAAAAACGGTATGAAACCCATATACGGGAAGACCATGTCTAGCGACATGTTGCTTCCTTCTGAATTTCATGAGAACACGTGCACCCCGGGTCGTGGTGACAGACTGTTGGGCAACTGTACGGAGTTATCCAATCTGAAGAGGCTTGAGCAAGGGACTCCCAGATTTTTATTGTATCTCTTGCTGGAATAGCCACACCAGGACCCAGAAATAATCTGTTACTATGTTGATTCTGCTGCTCAGAAAGTCATGTCACCCAAACTTAATACCTGGGTTCTGAGTCATTAAATACTTGGTGTTTCATATTTATGAGCCGATTTGTTTTTGTTTTTGTTTTTTGCCTGTACCAGAAACTACGGTATCTCCCTTTGCATGTGTTTCAGAACCTAGGAATTTCTCCTTTATATTACTTAGGGGTTTTGCATGTGCCGGCAAGGCCGTAAGTTAGCAAGATCACCAGCCTCAAGCTACCATGGAACTCTATCCCCATGTTTGCCAATTGCTTATTTGGCATTTGTGGATGGCTGTTCTGCCATTACTCCAAACTTGACATGTTCCCCCTCACCAGAATTCTGTTCTCATCACAGCTTTCTCTTGTTCATTTTGCAACAAGGCTCAGTATCTTGCATCACGTTTGATTTTTTTACTCTCTTTGTTGTTCCCTGTCCCAAGCAGTTGCTATTTGCTGTTTATTTGTTTAAAACATCTCTTCCCTTTGATTCCCGCTGCTTCCTAGAATTTCAGGATCTCACTAATCCCGCCCATGTACTATTGAAATATGTTGTACTAATATTTTCTTATTCCCCTAACCAGGGCTATTGTAAACTTAGGTGGAGTGGGTAGCTATTTTAAGGGCCCCGGGGAAGTCTTCCAGACCCTAAACTCTCCAGCTCAGCTGCTTAGAAATGTGACCACTGAGGGTCCGTTCCATTGGCACCTGTCTGTGATAAGATACTGAGCCTTGTTGCAAAATGAACAAGAGAAAACTGTGATGAGAACAGACGACTTGTGTGATCATCACTCAGGAGCAAAGACACCAAGCAAACTAGGTACTCTGGAGAGCTCAACGTGAAAAAATACTCCAGCAGAAAAATCGAATGAGTTGAGGAACTGAGAACTTCATGTTACATGGTTTGGGAATGCCATGATCTCAAAACCACTGATTCCATGCTTTGTCCCAATTTCAGAAGCCATAACTTTATCAGTTAGAGCAAATGGGTACTTCGGGATCTTTGAAGGAGAAAGTTAGGATAAGGTCGAGGATAAAGTTTATTATAATTTATTGTTGGAGAGGAGGTGTCACACACACACAAAGGAGTTTCTCTACTAAGAGAGAAAGAGAGTAAACAAGGGTACCTGGGTGGCTCAGTAGGTTAAACGCCTGATTTCAGCTCAGGTCATGGTCTCAGGGTCTTGAGATCGAGCCCCATGTCAGGCTTCCCGTTCAGTGGGGAGTCTGCTCCCTTTGACCCTCCTCCTGCTCATGCTCTGTCTCTTTCTCAAAAAGCAAAAACAAAAACCCAAGTAAACAGATACAAGGTAAATATACAAACAGTCAAGAGACCGATACTTAATATTAAGGAAGCAAAATGGGGTGCTCTGATGAGAAGTGGGTGCCAGTCCGATTGGATGGTCAGGGAAGACCTCTCAGGGGAGCTAGTTTTTGAGCCCAGACTTAAATGATAAGAAGACAGCAGCTATGGCAGGATCTGAGAGAAGAGCACAAAGAGGCCCAGAGATGGGAAGGAGCTTGCTGTGTTCAGGAGAGAAGCCAGTGAGGGTGGAGAATGAGAGAGAGATACAGGAGTTGAAGTTGACGGCAGTGCAACCACGCAGGGTTTTGAAGGTGATGGTGGGAACTTGTGTATTATTTTAAATGAGCTGGGGAGCTCCATTGAGGGGCTTTAAGTCGAGGTGTCCCATGAGGTGACTTATGCCTTAAAAGGATCACTTGGGCTGCTGCTTGGGGAGTGAGTCGTGCAGGGGAAAAGGACAGCTATGGGCAGTTCTATCAGAAGAATCTAAATTGAGAGTTGAAGCTGGGTTGGACCAGGGTCGCCTCAGGCAGTGGGCTTGGCCGGATGTGGTCAGACTTAAGATGGAGTTTGGATTTGGGGTCTCAGTGCTGCTGGATTAGATGTTGGTTGAGAGTGGAAGAAGGATTAAGGAACGTCAGGTAGACCATAAGTCATGTGAGTCCGGAGCTCCAGATAGAGTTCAAGTCTAAAGATACAAATTAGAGCATGATCAGCTTATCAAAAAACATGAGTCTGGGTATGATTCCCTGGGAAGAGAGTAGGGAGAGACAGAGACAGAGAGAAGCAGAGTTCAGAATCGCGCTCATCTTCTGGAAGCATTCTGATGTGGGCATTTTCCTGCTCCCCTGACCAAGGATCTCTAGAGCTTCTCCATTTTTATTAGAATTCACTTCACTGTACTGTCTAAAGTACTGAATAAAAATAAAAATCTCTTCCTGTTTCCACTTCCTCCCGTCCACCCTGATCTTTCCGTATTCTGACAGTTCCTGTCCCCTCTGTCTAGTGAAGATTTAAACTTATCCAAAGAGATGCCTGGGTTTGGTGCACAAAGCCATTGGTGGGAGGGTGATCTCTAGACACCTCCTGGAACATTCCGCCTCCTAGAACTGTCTTTGTTTGCTTGCGGCCTTGGCATTCTTCATTCTAACCATGTGGTTCGTGTTGGGGCTTTGGGGCCATGTGGGATCAGTTCTGGCCTCTGGAGGGACTGGAGACTGAAGGCATGAACCCCACCTCTGGAAGGGGGCTGGGCACCTGGGGTCGGCCATGCAGGCAGTATGGGATTGAGTCTTGATAAAGACTCTGGACAGCAAAGGCTGGGCTAAACTTCTTCCCAGGTTGGTGGTACTCTCTGTGTGTTGCCACCCACAGTGACTGGGAAGAGTTAACCTTGTCCATGACCCCACAGGGAAGCAATGACCAATGACCAGAAGCTTTGCATTTGGAAGTTTCCCGGCCTCTGCCCTATGTGTCCCTTCCCTTGGCTGATTTTAATTTGCATCCTTTCCTTATAATTAGGTATAACCACGAGTATAAGAGCTTTCACTGAAGTTCCCTTAGTCCGTTTAGTGAATTATTAAAACTGAGAGTGGCTTTGAGGCAGTCCCCTTTTATGGACTGAATATTTGTATCCCTCCAGAATTCATATGTTAAAATCCTAATCCCCAAGTATTGATTTAAGGAGCTGGGATATTTGAGGGCTTATTATATCATGAGCACGAATGGGGGTAATGCCCTTTAGAAAACATCTCCAGGGCACTCCCTCGCCCCTTCTGTCATGCGAGGACCCAGTGAGAAGACAGCAGTCTACAACCCAAGAAGAGAGCCCTCACCTTCATCAGAAGATGCGGAACCTGCCAGCAACTTGGTCTTGGACGTCCCAGCCTCCCAAACTGTGAGAAATAAAGGTTTATTGTCTGAATTGTCCAGTCTGTGCTACTTTTGTGACAGCAGCCTGAACCAGGGACCCCCAGAATTGGTAATTAGTCAGAAGCGAGGGCAATCCTTGCAGGGGCCATTCCCTTTAACTTGGTGGTTAACATTAATTCCTCACACCTTCATTCTGGTGGTTAATTACATTCTCATTTGTTTTATTATTTATTTTATGTGTTTGTATGCTTTTATAATTTTTTAATTTTTAAAAAACTTTATCATTTTATTTTATTTTTTATTTATATTTGTATTTTGCCAAAGGTGGATCTCCTATGGGGCATTTCTTTCTTTCTTCATCCCTTTTAATACTTAGCACAATTTTGGGACTCCTGAGACCCTCTCAGTATATGTGTTGAATTTAATCGTTGTGTTGAATCACTGTCTTGCTTTCTTTTAACAAAATAATTATCGTTGGGCACCTGGGTGGCTCAGTCAGTTAAGCGTCTGCCTTCAGCTCAGGTCCTGATCCTGGGGTCCTGGAATCGAGTCCCACGTTGGGTTCCCTGCTCAGCGGGGAGTCTGTTCCTCCCTCTCCCTCTGCCCCTTCCCCAGCTTGTGCTCTCTCTTGCTCACTCTCTGTCTCAAGTTAAAAAAAAAAAAAACAAAACAACTTTAAATAAAAAAAAATTATTGTATCATTGAATAAACATTTGTGGGGAAATTGGGTCTTTATGTAATTTCTTCTCTGTATTTATGAAAATGAAGGTGCAGCATATGCGTGTTTGTAGGGGTGGCCGGAGGGAAGATGTAGGAGGAAGCGGTGATTCTGAATGTGATTTTATGTTCGGACAGCAAATGGTGTTGCTGCGTCTTCTTGGTGCACAGGACATAGATTGAGGGTGGGGTGGGGAGGGGCTCCTACAACATCGGGAAGAGCCCCAGCAGTTCAGAAACGTGTATTACTGAATTCATGCAGAAGATGTTTTAAGGAGAAGCCTCGTATCCCTGGTTCTCTGTGTAGTTGACCTTGTCCTATAAACCGATGTTCCCCTACCCACAGGTGGTGACTGATCACTTGGAATGTGCCAGTCCAATGGAGATGTACTGTAAATATAAAATATACACTGGATTTGAAGACTTAGTTCAGCAAAAGAATGTAAATCATCTCATTGATAATCACGTGTTGCTGTGATGGGTTAAATAAAATCCGTTAAAATTACTTTCACCTTTCTGATGTCTGAGTAATATTCCATGGTATATGTAGACCATATCTTCTTGATCCACTCGTCTGTAGAGGTATGAAGGAGGGCACGTATTGCATGGAGCACTGGGTATGGTGCATAAACAATCTTGGAACACTGAAAAAATATAAAAATAAAAGAAATGACTTTCACCAACTTTTTTACTTTTTGAAAAAAATGTGGCTGCCAGAAATTTGAAACTTACATACGTGGCTCATGTTTGCATATCACATCGTATTTTGGCTGGACGGTGGTGCTCTGAAGCCTTGTGTGGTCATCTCCATCCCTGCTGTGCACTCCTCACTGCCGGGGACTATAGTCCAAATCTGCAGGACCTGGAAGATGTGCTTTGTTTCCATGCTTGAGCAGAACACAAAGTCCCTTCCCTCCTTTGTGTCTCTTATAATCACCTTCTTTAATTCTTAAGAGGTGGGGAAGTTGAAGAAAAAGAATTGGGATGCTTATTTCCAGCTGTCATGCGTCCAGATGTTCTTGAAAAAGCATCCTTAGAAACATAAGTTCCAGACACACCACAAAAGCTCTAAACAACCAGGCAAGAAATCATCTTAAAACACGTCGACTCTTCTAATACTTAGTAAAGGTGGAAACTCCAAAAATACTGATTTTTCCCCCCCTTGTCTGTGTTCTTAAAAATGTTTCAGAGCCACCCAGGGACTGCGTGAGCCAAAATATGGTGAAAAGGGCTTTTTATTGCAAAGTGACCAGCTCTGAGAATTTACTTTCAGTGAAGAGTGCACATAACCTTCCATAAAACATAAGGAATGTGCGAGTACCTGTCTGTTTTCCGGAACACAACTAGTGAGAATCCCTCTAACGGGGGGAGGGAAAGCAATGGGGGAATTTACAGGCTTAATAGTCATGATATCAATGACTCTTCAAAGCACACTCTGGCTCCCAGCTTTATCAGAATCTCAAAGGAAAGCTCCTCTTTTATTTCTCTGGAAGCATTAGGGTCTGGTACATCATCTAGAGATGATAGGATCATTTTCCCCCCCATAACTGCAGTTGCTAAATTTTTTTTATACACGTCTAATGCCCATGACCAGAAAATCAGAAGATCATATGCCAGGTATGACTAATCTGGAATCTTCCACACCGATCCCTCGTGGTGAGCAGATCATTACTCACTTTTGGGTGGTTATCAAGTGTGCGAGGCCCAACCCTTGCAAAAAGTGGCTTGTTTAATTGTATCCCCTTTTAAAGGTAGTTTAGTCATTCAAAATGCAGTTTTAAAGTCTTCCGATGAAAAGCCTAAAAAGACTCAAAAAAAAAAAATTTCTTTGAGCCGAAATCTAGTAATTCTCCAACCTTGATTTTTAGCTTTCCTGGCTGCCTAAGTGGTCATATATTTTATAAGCCTTGCTAATTTGCTGTTAAATTTGCTATTTATATGATCCTAGATGATTTGTTGGACTTCATTGAACAGAAAAGATTTTTATTAGCGGCCCACGCTTTAAAAGAAGTGTTTTTTTCCACACCATCAAGGCTACTTTCTCAACTTATTGACAGCTTTATGAGTGGAGCTGGATGAAGAACAGTTTCCTGTATCCAAAGGCATTTTGCATTCCATGGGGCAAAAGCTTGGACTTTTAATTAGGATATAGGAGCCTTCCTTTCTCTCCCAACATCCCTGGGGGGTGTGTGTATGTGGTGGGGGGGAGGCACAGAGTGGTGACACTTGCATTTAGATATTTAATCACTTTTCCAGACTTGAGCCCGCTACAGTTAGGAAGGTTTTTAGGTCACGTGTTTATCTGGCTCTGAGCCAGCCTGGGATGTACTTACAATCTGCACATTTGTTTTTTTGTATATGTACGCACATGGCTTTGCCATTCTAATTAATTGGAGGTATTTTGCCTACTGTAGAAGCCTGTTGAGTGAATTCTGTTTAGAATCTAATCCAAGCCCCGATTCCGCCTTGTTCACAGGAGAAAGAGACCCTAGACTTGTCCCCACTTCAGATTGTTTTCTGTGTGGAGCGCACCAGGCAAGTTCTCCTCATTTCTTCTGCTTTGGTCCCGACCTCGCTATCCAGCATATTTATAGGAGTTCTGAGGTTTTATGTTTCTGTTAAAATTCACCTTATTGTGATAATCCTCCCCAGCAAATTTTTCTCTCCCGGTACTGGGGCTTTGATTATGAAAACAGTGGGATGCTAAATGTACATAAATATTTGGGGGTCCAAAGTGGTAATCTCTTTGATATATTTTCCTAGCATTTGTGTATCTTTTGACCCTGTGGGGAAAGTGTGTGCTTCCAGAATATTCTGGTTGGCTGGTTATGGTCCATTGCTCGGTCTTTGCAGAACTTACACTGTCTGTAGGCGGACTCAATGGTCTTCTGCCGAGGTCACGGAAAAGCATCAGCTCAGTGTCTTGTCTTGTGGTGTGATGCTAATAATAAAGGCACTTGGGCCCACCTGAAATCTGTTCCCTTATTTCAGTATGCTGCAGACTTTGATAAAAGGATGCTCAAGAAATTTTCCTGTGTCCATTTTTTGTGGATTTTGTAACTTCTTGGAGAAGATCGGTCTCTTGACCCCAGCAATGAACAAAAACAAGACAAAAAGGAAAACAAAACAAAAACGATGGATTTTTATCCATGACTCAGAAACCTGGCAGTTTAGCAACACTGTTGCTGAAGTTCAAATCTTTCTGGGATTGTAAAATTGAGGGTTGTGGGATTGATCTCAAGTTCGTCGTTGGCCTGCCTCGGAGGGTTGGCAAGAGCGTTCCCATTCTTTTTGATCTCCACCTTGTCCTCAAGGAACACACACATACAGGCATTTGCAAACATTGAGGCAATTTACAAATAGCAACCAAACCCAGATTCTGAATGTGCGTCTCTGTGAGCCATTTGCTTAGAATGTGCTGACCATTTCCTTGAAGGATGAGCAAAGCCACAGAATATGTTTAGCACGTCCCTGAACACATTCCAGTTTGGGGCTTTGCTATATCAATCATCTGCATAGTTTCTGGAATGCCAGTATTTATAGCTAATGGCGGCTAAAGCTGAATTTTAGTCTTTTTTGTTTATTTTGTTTTAACAGATTGCAGTGAAAATCAGTTCTCTTCTAATTGGTGCAAAATGAATATTTACTTTACAGGCTACCTTATACCAGGGATCCCATAACCTGGACGCCGGCATCCTTGGGGAAACCCATCCTGCTTCTGTACTGTTGCTTGAAATCAATAGAATAGTAAAATTGAGTTGTTGTTTTTTTTTTTTTAAGGATTTTATTTATTTATTTGACAGAGAGAGATCACAAGTAGGCAGAGAGGCAGGCAGAGAGAGAGGAGGAAGCAGGCTCCCTGCCAAGCAGAGAGCCTGATGCGGGACTCGATCCCAGGACCCTGAGATCATGACCTGAGCAAAAGGCAGAGGCTTAACCCACTGAGCCACCCAGGCACCCCTAAAACTGAGTTTTAATATCTTCTATTTCTACCCTCATGATTCTGGCCATTTCTTTTTTTTTCTCTCTTTCTAGTTTAGACAATCACTCTGCTTGCTCCATTTTTAGCAACCGGCCTCCTGATATTCCCTTTGCTGCTAAAAATGTCTTTTCTCACACATCAGTGGTCCTATGAAAAGTAAGTCAGCCTGGGGTCCTTTTCTCTAGCTCTGCCCCTCATTAGCTGTGAGGATGTAGGTGTATAACTTTAGTTCTCTGGCCTTCACATGCTTTATTTATCTAGTGAGTACGTCCCACTTGTTTAATTTTGCTGTCCCCCAAAAGGCAGTTTTCTCCATTGGAATTCTTGATGCAGAACTATACCTCAAGGAAAAAAAAAAAACACATTGAGTCCGGTCTCAGTGCTGCACTGTCCACAAATATGTGGACAGTGGTACTGATTTAATGCACGTGACATATGGAATATTCTAGAATATGTTTCTTGAAACTTCTTCTATGCATTTTACCTCAACTCTTGAGTGTCGTGGCCTTCGTATTTAAACAAAGCACAGTTTTCTTCCTTCTCGCCTTCCCTTCCCATTTTTCTCGCTTGCTTCCACTAGAGACAACTATATTCTTTCTTCATTTGTCCCATAGCAAGATGTTCTTTGACTCAGTGTCCCTTACCATGTTTATATGCCTCGCCATATTCTCCGACCAACCTACACACTCTCTGGATTATGTGGACAGGAGAATTCTTGTTCCCTCTACAGATATATGGACACAGTGAGTGAGAGTCTGTGGATGTGTGTGTATGTGTAAATGGGTGTGCACATGCCTGTGCTTGGTGAGGAAGGGCTACAGCAGACATTTCTTTCTATGCCTCATCCCCATTGGCTTTTTATTGGCCATACAGCTCCTCTGGATGTGCCAGAAGAGACCGTCTTACTATTTTTCTAAATATCTGTATTAGGTATCCATTGCCATGTAACACATTACCCTCAAATTGGTTGAAAACAGATATTTTTTTATCTAATGTTTTTCAAAAATTTTAAATGGATTTTAATAGACCAGGAATCTGAGCATGGCTTAGCTGGGTACATCTGGCTGAAGGGCCTCCATAAGGTTGAGTCAGGCAGTTGGCTGGGTGTGTGGTCTCATCAGTTGGTTTAATGGGGGCACAGGGTCCACTTCTGAGCTCCCGCGGGCATTGCTGGCCCTTTGTCTCTCACAACGTGAGTCTCTTCATAGGACCTCTTAACATGGCAGCTGACTTCTCCAGAGAGATTTGAGACTGAGAGAGAGAGTGAACCCATCCCTTCTGTAATATTCTTTTTGTTAGCGGTGAATCAGGACATTGAGCTCACACTCGAGGGGAGAGTCTTCTGAGGGCTCAAGAAAATCCTTTACATTCAAACCATTGGCTTCATCTTTGTACCACGTTTCCTGACAGTTGCTCTGAGCTTGGTCTTTGCTTGGAAGTCATGACTTAATTTTAGAGCCATCATTTGCCCTTGGAAGGTGCTGAGAATTTTCAGAACCACCCAGTCTTGGCTCCTTTGTGTTTAATGGTCCTTTCCTCAATTTAGCTCTCTCACAGTTTACAATAAGCACTAAAAGAGAAACAGGTGGCACCTTTAACAATTGTATAGAAATCTCAGACAAATTAGCAATTTATTAGGTTTTCTACTTTCTTTTTTTAAAAAGATTTCATTTATTTACTAAAGAGAAAGAGAGAGAGAGAGAGAGAGAGAGATCACAAGTAGGCAGAGAGGCAAGCAGGGAGAAAGAGAAGCAGGCTTCCTGCTGAGCAGAGAGTCCAATGCGGGGCTCGATCCCAGGACCCTGAGATCATGACCTGAGCTGAAGGCAGAGGCTTTAACCCACTGAGACACCCAGGCACCCGGTTTTCTACTTTCTACATAACTCCAGACAGCAGTGTTAGAAAGCTAAGCTTTCTAACATTATTTTTTGTTTATTTTAAAAATTTTATTTCTTTATTTGAGTGAGTGTGTATGCACTCAGGTTGGGGGAGGGTTAGAGGGATAGGGAGAATCTCAAGCAGGCTCTACATTGAGCACAGATCCCAGTGTAGGGCTTGATCTCACGACCCTGAGATCATGATCTGGGCTGGAATCAAGAGCTGGACACTTAACTGACTGACCCACCCAGGTAACTCCCCACTCCTTCTGCCACTTCACCAAGATTTCCCTTCCTTTAGTTTAATTGAGATTTTCCTCACTTTTGTGCAAGCCTTTGACTGTGGAGGAACAGCTTCTTCCAAACACTTAAAGTTTTTACTGTCTCACTCCAAGAAACCCATTGCCTGGTCTCAAAGCCACTGGCACATTTTAGTTTATTTGTTTGTTTGTTTATTGTAATGGTGGAACAAGCTGTAACATGAAGGGTTGAGTGGAAGCAAGGGAAAATATTATCATGGTGATCCCTTATAAAACTACCAAGCAAGACTGCATGAACTTTTTTGGAAGTCAGTAGGGCTGAGGCAAAATTGCCAAGAATCTGGGAATTGTGTACTTTTGTAGGAAGGGAAATGAACCTGGTAACTTCTTGTGGTCCTTTCTACATGCGGATTCGAAGATTCTAGAATAGCAGCTGGCTGTTCTTTTCAGATTTGAAGATTTAGCAGGTTTTTCTAAGAAACTTTTACTATGGCTAGTGATCAGTGCAGGCCACATCTATTTAAGGTTTTGGCTGTGTTAGAGATTTTGACTATAGAGTGGCATGACAGGTGGAATTTTCTAAGGCTCTAGAGGGAATGACAGAATTAAAACTGAAACTTTTTTTTTTTGTATTATGTTCAGTAGTTTTTGATATGGTGTTCAGTGTTCATTAGTTACATGTAACACCCAGTGCTCATCACCACACATGCCCTCCCTAGTACCCATCATTCTATTACCCCATTCACCACCACCCCACCAACTTCTTTCAAGACACATCTCCAAGGGCAAGGGAAACAAAGGCAACAATGAACTATTGGGACTTCATCAAGATAAAAAGCTTTTGCACAGCAAAGGAAACAGTCGACAAAACTAAGAGGCAACCCATAGAATGGGAGAAGATATTTGCAAATTAAACTTTTTTTTTTAATATTTATTTATTTGAGAGGGAGAGTGTGTGCAAGCATGTGCATGAGTGGGGTGGGGGGCAGAGGGAAAGAGAGAATCTCTAGCAGACTCCTCAGTGAGCGTGGAGACCCGTGCGGGGCTCCATCTCATGACCCTGAGATCGTGACTGAGCCAAAATCAAGAGTTGGATACTTAATTGACTGAGCCACCCAGGCGCCCCTAGAATCAAAACTGAAACTTCTGTGTATTCCCGTAGACAATAGTATGCTTCTTATATTGGTCCATTTGTCCCATAGTCTCTCTTTTTCAGGGTTTTACATTAATGACAACCATTTATATATATATAAATATTTAATATAAAAATCATAAATCATATAGAAATAATATAAATATATATGAATAAAATATATAAATATATAAATCACAGAAATCTGATTTTTATATATATAAATAGGTGCATGTTTAGCGGGGTTGGCTCTTAGAAATCCACATGATTTATACTTAAGAAATAAGTCATTTTGCTTGAGTAGCTGCCTGAGTTTTCTTATTGTCTATAATAATGTCCGTCCCTCCCTCCCTTCCTTTCCATTTGTCTGTCTTCTTTATTCCCATGTCTAGGTTCCTATCTTCTTCAGTATGTGCCCTGGCACATAGATATTTCTACTGAAGAGTGTAAATGGTATTTCCCCAGGTGATTCTTTAATATCACTGGGGATGCGGTAAAGTCACCAAGACTTGGCCCACTGGTTATTTAGGATATTATCTTCACCTTCTGCTCAGAAACTCCTGAAATAAACCTCATTTGACTCCAGTTCATTGTATGCTATCTTTCTCACTGCTACAATTTTACTTTTCATTTGCTCAATAAATACTTACTGAGCACCTACTATATGCTAGGATTTTAAAAAAATATTTATTTGCAGAGAGAGAGAGAGAGAGTGGGCACAAGCAGGGGAAGAAGCAGACTCCCTCCTGAGCAGGGAGCTCGATTTAGGGCTCGATGCCAGCAACCTAGGATCATGACCTGAGCTGAAGGCGGATGCTTAAACAACTGAGCCACCCAGGCACCCCTATTTGCTAGGTTTATACGCTAGTTAAGAAGGTTATGATCTCTGCTCTCAGAGAGTTTTGGAATCTCTTGAGTAAAATACAAAACACGAAAATAGAAGTAAAACCAAATAAGTACAATGTTGACAAATGCAGTAAAAGTTATGACATGTAAGGAGAATGTGTCATGGGGAAGAATGTTGAGGAGAGCATTGCTTAGAGATTGGTTAATCTGGGTGGTTCTTGATGAGGAGAAGAGTGAGGGGAAGCAATGCCAACCTGAATGTGCCTAGTGAATGGACAGATGGACGGTCGGAAGGCACACTGCCGTTTTGCCAGCCCTAAGCAGGATAATGTCTAGAATATTTAGAGACAGTCTTGGGGCAGTGGAATGGATGACAGAGTGCGATTATGAGACATTAGACAGTATGCTATGGAATTTGGGTTTTTATCCTGGGGGAAAGGGTGGGGTGACTTAAGTTTTTATTTGGAAATGGTCCCTCTGATAACAGCGGTGGTGTGTCCAGGTTTTTCGGGGCTGGTGCATTTATAATTTGGGAGTCTCTTTTTAAGGGTAAACTAATATGAATTTAAAAATACAAAATTAGGTACTAAAGTGACTATTTAAAATGAGAAAAGAAACCACAACAAATTAGAAATTTAAAAATGCCGAGGGGTGCCTGGGTGGCTCAGTCTGTTAGGTGTCTGCCTTCGACTCAGGTCATGATCTCAGGGTCCTGAGATCAAGCCCCGCCTGTGTCCGTGAGAATGAAAAAGAAAGACATGATTGAGTTTTGCATCTCTTCTTTCAAGCAGAATATAATTGATAATATTGGAGTGATTTACTTTAGGAGGGGTTAGGGTTGGGGGAAGAGAGGAGACAAGGAGGATTGAACTTTCTGACTGGAACAACTGGAGGAGGAGGTCATGTCATTGAGATAGGAGACATCACTGAGAGAGAACTGGTGGGCGTTAGTGAACTTGAGCGGCCTCAAGTGAGTTGGCAGTGCAGGTCAGGAAAGCAACCTGGGAGGAGATGGAGGAAGCCATGGGATTGGGAGGTTGGGAGTGCCATCAGTTGGTGGAATGTTGGAGCTGGAATAAGGGAGTTGCCACTGCGTTAGCCAAAAGAGCCCTAAAATAAAATAATACACCAGGTCAATGACCCTGGCAACTCCTTAGAATCTTGGCTCAAACCAAACCCCACTCTTCTGAATGTGCTGACTAGGTGTTTTTGCATACTGTTTCCACTGCTACCACCAAGTCTCCCATTAAACTTAATTTGGCATGTCTCGTGGCAAAAATTCCTGCACCCAAAGTTTATAGACCTTTAGTAAAACAGCTCTCTCAGTTCACAATCAAGTAACAAATCAGGGTTGGGCTTTTTTTCTTCCCACTTATGTAAGTTCTAGCCGATTCTTTTTATTATCCTTCATCTGCTCATTGTTATTACTCTTTTGTTCCTTACTCATACTTTTAAAAATTCCATATGATTTCTGCAATCATATTAAACATTCTTACACATATTTTGTATCTAATAAAAACAATTTCTGGAGTCTTTTCTGCTCTTGTTTTATTGGCTTATTCTTAGTTAGGATGTCTTTCTCCTTGTATTCTTTGTCTTTAGGTCTTTGTTTTGTTTTGCTTTTATTGCGAGCTCGTATTTATTGGAAATTTATCAGTAGGATAGTGAGAATTCTTCGAGGTCTACATGTAGGGCCGTTTCTCTGAAAAAGATTGTGTTTGATCCTTCCCGGAGGCATTGTAAATTCCTGGAATCACTTTCAACTGGCTTTTCAGTATATTTATTATTTACTTTGCTTGTTTTTAGAATATTCCCACAGCATTGATCCAGACCTCAAATCCATGTAAAAGCCAGCCCATCACTGCAAATTATGAAACAAGGTATTTTTTCTTTTCATCCAGAGACAAGGTAATGATAGGTACTTTGCTTTGGTCTTTCCTTTTGTGGGGTTGAATTCAGTTGTTTTTGTTTGTTTGTCTGTTTGGTGGGTTTCCATTTCACTGAAGATGTCTCAGACCCACAGGAATTTTTGTACCAACTCTTTGTTAGGTAAGGGACATTTTGTAAGAAGGAAACACATTCCTAGACCTAGTCTCCATTCCCTGGGCAATTGTAAAAAGTGAATATTTGGGTAACAGAGTAATGTGGATGCCCTTTGGGCAGTCAGCAGCTTCAGAGCTCATTTCACTGGATTCATGCATTAGCTCTGTAATTGGCCTCTGAGGATTTTCCTTATTTTCTTGCCAGCTCAGCGATACATGTAAAATGATCATTTTAAGGTATTTTGTTGCTGCTTGGCTAGTCAGGTTATTACAGGAACCAGAAATCAACCATGACTTTTTTATACAGTTCCCAGCCCTGCACCAGGATTGCCAATTGCCTTGATTTCCTCTTGTTGACAAGAGAATGGTGTGTCCTTACGATTTTCTCAAATTATCTAGCCTATCGGTCATATCTGCATGGGATCTACCTCCTTCATAGCCATTCTTTGGAGACCCTGGAATCTTCTGCTCCACCATGGGCCAGTGATTCTCCAGGTGTCAGTCATCCCAAGATTTCCTATCCCTGCTTCCTAGGGTAAACCCACTATATCCTAGATCTGACAGCTTCCAATATTTTATTTGTTTCTGAATTTTCTATATCATTTCATTAATGATCTCAATTATTGGATGTTTCTGAGTCCATCCACATCTAAAAATGTCTTCTTAAAAAAATTTTAGAGAGAGCGAGAATGCATAATGGGGGAGGTACAGAGAGAGAGGGGGAGGGAAATTCTCTCAAGAAGACTCCCTACTGAGCACAGAGCCTGACTCAGGGCTCAGTCTCAGGACCCTGAGATCATGACCTGATCTGAAATCAAGAGTCAGCTGCTTAACTGACTGAGCCACTCAGGTGCCCCTAAAAATGTCTGTATTTTGCTCTGAAACTTGACTGATGGTTTAGTTGGATGTTGAATATAGGTAAAAATAAATGGTCTGGACTTCTGATTTCAACTCCAAACTTTAAGAGTTAGAAATTAGCTTGTACTTATAACAAGAGCTGAACACACTGAAAATCATGACTTTTTTGGGACCATTAGGAAACTGAGATCTCAAGGCAGACTACCCCAAATCTGAAAAATGCAGAAAATCAAAAGTTAAAAAAATTTTTTTTGCAAAAACCCAGAGAGGAGGAAAAAAAAGAAAAAAGGAAAAGAAAAAAAGAAACTTACCTACAGAGGAACAAAAACAAGAATTGTGGTGGACTTCTTTTCACCTAAGCAAAACAAAACCAAAAAACGATGGAATGAAATGTTTCAAGTGTTGAAAGAAAAAAAAATCTACCAACCTAGAATTCTATACCCAGAGATTATTTTTCAAAAATTAAGGAGAAATAAAGATTTTTAAAGAGAAAACTGAGGGATTTTTTTATCATCCCTGGAACTACTCTGCCCCCCCCCCCGCCCCCCGCAAAAGTTAAATAATTGAAGACAGAACAAGAATATGGTCAGAAACTTGGCTCTCATAAAGAAAGGAAGAATATCAGAGAAGATGTAAATGAAGGTAAAATAATAACCCTTATTTTTAAATTCTAAATTTATCTAAAGTTAACTTGATTGAAAGCAATAATCATGACAGCATATTGGGCAATTATAGCCCATGGGTAAGTAAAGTGAATGACAGCATATCATAATGGATGAGAGAGGAATTGCAAATACTCTGTTACAAGGTACCTGTACTACACATGAAGTAACATAATATCATTTAAAGTGGGCTTAGATTAGTTGTAAATATATATTGCAAACTCTAGATCAACCACTAAAATTTTTAAGAGAAGCATATTGATACAGTAGGGGAAGAGAAACAATGGAATTATAACAAAGTATTTATTAAAACCAAAGAAAGCAGAGGGGGAAAAAGGAACAAAAGAAACAACAATTCAATGAATAGAAAATAGTTACAAACATGGTAGCATTTCAGTAATCACATTAAATGTGAATGATTGGAATATAGTAATTAGAAGACAGAGATTGACAGAGTAGATTAAAAAAAAAAAAAAAGACCTAACTATGTGTTGTCTATTAGAGACCCACTTTAACGACTCAGATTAAAAGTAAAGAGTTGGAGAAAACTATGTCCTGGTAACACTAATCAAAACTGGAGTAACTATATTAATTTCAGATAAGACAGATTTCTGGAAAAGAAGAATTATCAGGGTAAAGAGGGTTCCATGACAATGAAAGAACCAATTCTCCCAGAAGACGTAATAATCCTAACCTAACAACAGACCCACCAGAATTTGTGAAGCAGAAACTGAGAAACTGGAAGGAGAAAGCAGGTAACTCTACTATCATAGCTGGGGACGTCAACATTCCCCTTTTAGCAATCGATGCATTGGGGATCCTGGTAAAAAAAAAAATCAATAAGGGTATAATTGAACGAACAGCACCATCCATCATCTTGATGTAATTGACATCGATAGAGAACTCAACCCAACAATGGCAGAATATAAATTCTTCTCAAGTTTGCATGGAATAGTCATCAAAATAGACCAAATTCCAGGCTATAAAACATAGTTTGAAATTTTTAAAAGAATAGAAATTATGCTGTGGGGCACCTGGGTGGCTCAGTTCTTTAAGTGTCTGTGGGGAGCCTCCTTCTCCCTACCACTCCCCCTGCTTGTGTTCCTTCTCTTGCTGTGTGTCTTTCTCTGTCTAAATCTAAATCTAAAAAAAAAAAAGGAAAGAAATTATGCCATGTATTTTTCTCAGATCACAATGGAATGAAACTAAAAATCAATAACAAAGATAGTGGAAAGATCCCCAAACATTTGAACATTAAATTCAAATATTTGAACACTTCTAAATAACAATGAGCCAAGGAAAAACTCTCAAGAGAAAGTAAAAGATATTTTGAAATAAATGATATTTAACATATAACTTGTCAAAATTTGTGGAATTTACTGAAAACAGTTCTTTGGGGGGGTAATTTAATAATATTAAATACATGTATTAAAAATCAGAAGAATCTAAAATTAATAATCTAAACTTTCACTTTAGGGATCTAGAGACTGAAGAATGATATAAGACTAAAGCAAACAGAAGAAAGGAAATAAGCACTAGAACAGAAATCAATGAATTTAAAAGCAGAAAAACAATGAAAATCAATAAAGCCAAGTTAGTTCTTTAGAAAAATCGATAAAATTATAAACATCTTGCCAAGGATAACCAAAAAAATAAGATAGAAAGCATATCACTAATAGCAGAAATGAAAGAAAGGTCATTGCTGGGGTTCCTGGGTGGCTCAGTGGGTTAAGCCTCTGCCTTGGGCTCAGGTCATGATCTCAGGGTCCTGGGATCAAGCCACGCGTCAGGCTCTCTGATCAGCAGGGAGCCTGCTTCCCCCTCTCTTTCTGGCTGCCTCTCTGCCTACTTGTGATCTCTCTCTCTCTTTGTCAAATAGGTAAGTAAAATATTTTTTACAAAAGTCCATTGCTATTGATTATGGGGGCATTAAAAACTAATAAAAAGTAGTATGAAAAACTCTATTTCACAGGTTTGAGAAGATAGAGGAAATAAATTCCTTGAAACATACATTATCAAAACTCATGCAAGGAAAGGTAGATAATTTAAAGATTTGTTTATTTATTTTAGAGAGAGAAGAGTGCTCGAGAGCATACGAGTAGGGGGAGGGGCAGAGGGAGAGGAAGAGTGACGGAATCTCAAGCAGGCTTCCTGCAGAATTTGGAGCCCGACATGGGGCTTGATCCCATGACTCTGAGACCATGACCTGAGCTGAAATCAAGACTCAAATGCTTACCCTGGCTCAGTTAGTTAAGCACATGCAAAGGTAGATAATTTAAATGGGCCTGTGGCTACTTAAAAATTAAATCAATAATTAATAACCTTACAGAAAAGAAAATACTAGGCTTCGATGGTTTCACTGGGGACTTTGGCAAGAAAAAGGAGGGAAGAAATAATGCCAGTTCTCTGCAATCTCTAATAGAAAATAGGAAGAGGTGTAACAATTCCTAACTTAGGCCCTGAGGCCAGAATTACCTTAATACCAAACCCATGTAAAAGCATTAGAAGAAAAACTACAGAGCAGTGTCTCTCATGAACATGTGGTAGACAGACTTATGTCCCTCCCCACGGTCTAATTCCTGGAATCTGTGATTATGCTACCTCACCTGGCAAAAAGTACTTTGCAGGTGTTAATAAGTTAAGGACCTTGAGATAGGAGATTACCTGGATGAACTGGGTGGTCCCAATATAACCACAGTGTAACTGAGTGTAACCCTGTAAGAGGGAGGCAGTAGTGTTCAGAGTGAGAGAGGAGATATGTGGCAGGAAGAGATTGAAGTAATATTCCCTGAAGACAGGAAGAGAGGGGCCACTGGCCAAGGAATTCAGTGGGTCTCTGGAAGCTAAGAAAGGCAAAGAAGTGGATTGCGCCCAAAGTTTCCAGAAGGATTGGAGCTCTGCTGACATCTTGATGCTAGCCTGTACGGCTCACTTCACACTTAGGACTTTTTCCAGAACTGTAAGATAATACATGTGTATTGTGTTGGTGCCAATACTTTAGTGGTAATTTTTATTTTTATAGCAAAAGTCAAATAATAGAACATAGATGGGAAGATTCTCAACTAAAAATGTTAGCAAACTGGACCTGGCAGTGTTTAGAGAGACTTACACCCCTCAACCAAGTGGACTTTACTCCAGGCATGCAGAGCTGGCTCAACATTAAAAGATAAATTAATATAATCACCATAGCAACCGGCTGAAGAAGAGAATTCATCTGATCATGTCAATGGCAGAAAAAAGGATTTAACAAAATCCAGTACCTACTCAGGATACAAATTCTTGGCAAACAAGGAATAGAGAGCTTCTTTGACTTCATCAAGAATATCTACCAAAAAACCTAAACCCAAAGATAACATTATATGTAAACTGTGACATATCCACGCTGTTCTGGTGTCATGACAATCTTTTGAATGTGGCCTGCTGTCATTTATCTTGATCATTACATTATAGTCTTTTTATTCTGAAGAATTTTGTGTTTTTTCATCTGTCTTTCATTCTTTATTTGATAATTTTCTCTCCGTCCTCTGATCTCTTTTCTAGTAATTTTCCTTAGTAAGATGTTGAGCTGCATAGAATGGACTCTTAATCTGTTTTCTTTGTTCTGTCTACTCCTATCATTTCTGATCTGTGTCAGAGGACCGAAAGGTGGGGAGATCAAATAGGTGAAGTACAAGAGATCCTTTCGGCTGGTTGAAATTATTTGGTATGATACTGTAATGGTGGATACAAGATGGTATGCGTTTGGCAGAATCATGGAATGTAACAATACAGAGTGAAGTTCATATATGCAAACTATAACAGTCCAACCAGAGGAAAAGATCCTGATCTAAGTAACTCTGGGAATGACTGGAATCTGAAATTCTAGAGACAAAAGGAACTGCACGTAAGTACCATACTCCAGACAATAAAGTTGTTTCCCACGGGGGTATGAGTCAACAATTCTGATACTGTAGACATGTATCCTGGAGTTGGCCAGTTAAATAAATGAATAAGAAATGGTGGGAGCCAGGTTTGTCACTGTGGTCATGATTGTTTACTGATAGGCAAGGGGAGGAAGCTAGAATAATCTGTGTGGGAGTGGGGTATGGTTAGAGATATCAGTGTGAGCTCATGTTTAGGTTAATATAGACCCAGATGCTTACATATAGAAGTACTTATAAATCTGTGTGCATTCACTTGTTAGTATACACACATATATTTCCTTGTTTTCTTAGCTTTGAGAACCTAGAAGCGATGAACACCTCAGAAGGTATGAGCATACCTAGCACTTAGATCTTTGTTCCTAATACCATTTCCTTAAAAGAGGCAAGGCTCTTTGGAGAAATGGCTGAGTCTAGGACTGGGGCAGAAAAAAATGCAAGATGAACTTGAAACATCACATAGTGACAGAAAGTTAGGAGGTGCTCCAAACAAAACCAAAATCAAAACAAAACCCACAAATATAGCCAATATGCATTGAGGGGATTATGACAAAGTTACACAAGAGACAACTGAAAGAGCTCCTTTGGTTAAAGCTGGAACAATTTGAGTCCCCCAAAAATCAAGTAATATTGGATTACAACCCAAAGCATAAAATAAATTGAGGTGTCTGACTGGCTCAGTTGGTAGAGCATGCAACCCTTGATCTTTGGGTCATGAGTTCAAGCCCCACATTGGTCATGAAGCCTACTTTAAAAAAATGGCAAAGTATAAAGTAAATGTCCATACTGATATAAATACATGATTAACTAAAAGAGAGGAAGAGACAAAGACTCCATACAGAAATGTTCCATATAACTTATATAGATACCCTGTTTTTATAGAGCTGGATCATAAATACCCGGTCCTTAAATGTCAGCTGTGCATCGCACAGATGGAAAGGGAAACAAAAAAAGAGTAACTTTATCCTGGAAAAATATGACCACCGTCTACCTGAGCTAGATGGTCAAGAGCAGCATCAATAGTGATAAGTCATGTTGATGGTATTTACCCTTGATGCCATGAGATTGGCACTTCTGTGATCTTCCTCTCCCAAACCCAGAACCCTAGTTTAACCATGAAAAAAACAGCAGACAGGTTCCACTAGAGGGACACTGCAAAAAATCTGACCACTACTCCTCAAAACTGTCAAGATCCTCAAAACAAGGGAAGTCTGAGAACGTGTCACAGTGAAAAAGAGCCCAAGGAGACATCAGGAGTAAATGTGATGTTATACCCTGGATGGGATTCTGGAACAGACAAAGGACCTTCATTAGGTAGACACTAAGGAAATCTGAGTACGTATGTATCAATACTGGTTCATTAAGTGTAGTGAATGTACCATGTTGATAGAAGATTGTAAGATATTGGGTGCCTAGGTGGCATAGTCAGGCATCTGACTCTGGATTTCAGCTCAGGGTGGTGAGATGGAGCTCCTTGTCAGGCTCCACACAGAGTGTGAAGTCTGCTTAAAATTCTGTCTCCCTTTCCCCCCCACCCCTGTGTGCTCCTCTCTTTCTCTCAAAACAAAACAAAACAAAACAAAACAAAAAACAAGGATTGTAAGATATGCTAGTAATAGAGGAGGCCAGGTCTTCAATTTATGGGAACTCTCTATAATATTTTCCCAATCGTTCTGTCAAACTACAGGTATTCTAAAATAAAGACCATTTTTTAAAAGTGTCCTCAGAAATTTGAAGGCAATGTCTTTTTCTTTCCTCTTCTTCTTCTTCTTTTTTTTTTTTTTCTCTTAAAGTAAGCTCCATGCTGGGGCCCAGTGCAGGGCTTCAACTCATGGCATTGAGATCAAGAGTTGGACACTTAACTGACTGAGCCACCCAGGCGCCCCTGCAGGCAATGTCTTCTAATGGCCAGTGATATTCATGAGAAATCAGAAGATGCAATTTCTTCTCCTCTTCTGGAAGCTTTCAGACTTTATTTTGTTAAATCCATGCCGTTCTTGTTTTATGACAGTCTTTTAGATGTGGTCTGCTGTCATTTATCTTGATCATGACACAAGAGCCTTTTCTTATTCTGAAGACTTTTGTATTTTTCCATTTGGGTTTCTTTCATTCCATATTTGGTAAGTTTCTCTCCATTCTCTGATCTCCTTTCCGGTGGTTTTCACGAGTACGATGTTGAGCTGCGTGGAGCTGAGACTCCTTGTGTTTTCTTCATTGTCTATCTCTGCCATCCTGACCTATCTTGTAGAAATATCCTACACTCTCCTCCCGTCCTCCCCTTGACATTTTATTTTGGCCATCTTATGTTTGACTTCTAAGAACTCTTTTACATTTTCTGGATTTTTTTTTCCACTTTGCAGCATCCTATTTTTTTTTTTTAAGATTTTATTTATTTATTAGATAGAGAGATCACAAGTAGGCAGAGAGAGAGGATGAAGCAGGCTCCCCGCCGAGCAGAAGAGCCCGATGTGGGGCTCGATCCCAGGACCCTGGGATCATGACCTGAGCTGAAGGCAGAGGCTTTAACCCACTGGGCCACCCAGGCGCCCCCCCGCCATCCTATGTTTTAATAGATAAATTTCCTCCTAGATGTAATGGAGGTTAAGAAATAGATTACCTTCATTGTGATCACCTGACTCCCCTGGTGCAGTGGTGATTATTTCTGTTTGTTTGCAGGATCTTTCTTTTCTCTCTGCTGCTGTTTTTCAACTGTGTGTCTTGCAATTATTGGTTGCCTATTGATACGTGAGAATGAAGAACCACACGGATGACCATTTGGAATCAATGTGAGGTCCTTTGCACTCTGGAGACTATGTGGAGGAGAAGGCTGGCTTTCCTTCCAGATGGACCAGAAGGGAACTGATGGATTGTCTTTGAAATGAAAGTCATTCAAATGCAGAATCAGAAGTGATTTACTCTGTATCCAGAGGACCCAGTGATGTAAGCTTCTTCCTGGGCAGTGTTCTGAATTTATCTGGAGGACAGACTTTTTTAGTTGTTGTTTTGTTTTGTTTAAACGGTGGAAGGAAAGTAGACTTGCTAGGCTTAGGGTGGGGTTGGAGGAAATGGCACCACCATTTATGGTTAAACCTGCCAGGAGTTCCTTGGCCACCCATCCTCCCCCACCTTTCACATCATCTTCTACCATCTCCAAACTGGGGGCCTCCCATGGATCCATCTGGAAGACAGGCCCCTTCTTGCCCTGGAGCTCTCTCCTTAGCACACTTTTCTGTTTGTCACATCCAGAAATACCTTGGAGTTGCTTGTTCCCTGATAACTTCCCTTCCCTTCCCTGGGTGGTTAGGGATATATCTCCTTGACATTTCCCTGAGTTTGGAAAGAGAAAGGGAAGAAGAGGTATGTGACGGACCTCGAACTGAAAAGCCTCAAGTTATTTTTAAAATACTTTAAAAATATTCTTATATTCTATTATAAAAATTATATTATAAAAATGTAAAAATATTTTAAAATAACTTGTAAGTAACGGATACATTACAAAACACAACACACTCATTTAAATTGCCTTTATTTTCTGATTCCTAAGTAGGAACCTCTTAAGGGTTGCATTTTCTATTTCTCCGTCTCCTCCTATGATAGGGAGATCATTTTGTTGAATTCCTTTTCTTTACATCTGAGGAGACCAGGGCTCAGAGCAGAGAGCTCTTGACTGACTTGTGGAGAACCACGGGGGTTACGGAGGAAGATCGGTCGGGTTGGATTCCAACTTTCCTGCTGGCTGTGAGATTCTGAACAAGTACTAGAATTTCTCCGATCCCCATTCTCTCATCTCTAAGGTGCTCATAATGGACATGCTCAGTCCAGTTATGGTGAGAATAGAATGAGATTATCTGTGTAAGGTGTTTAGCACAGCCCTGTAAATGGTCATAGTCTAATAAATATCGCTGTTATCAGTAATCATATCATCTAGATTGAATTACTTGCGTACCCAATAAGTGGGCTTTTTTCCCATTTATTTATTTATTTTTTAAGATTATACTTATTTTTCAGAGAGGGAGAGAGAGAGAAAGAGAGAGTGCACAAGCAGGGGGTGTGTCAAGCAGAGGGAGAGGCAGGCTCCCTGCTGAGCAAGGAGCCCCATTCAGGACTCAATCCTAGGACCCTGGAATTGTGACTTGGGCTGAAGGCAGATGCTTAACCAACTGAGCCACCCACGTGCCCCAGGTGTTTGTTTTTATGGCTAAAAATCATTGAATTTGATACCCATATGCATTGTGACATTGGGAGTGATATAAGTTGTACAAGAGAAGGGAGAAAGGAGTTTAACATTTTTAGGAACAAGTAGTAAGAGGAACAAAGAATATGAGACAAACATTAAAAACAAAAGTGTGGGAATTAGAGGCTCTGTGTGGAGCCCTTAGGACCCATGAGTGCTTTGTTTGTTTTGCCTGATACATTTGTTTGTCAATGACCTTTGCAAATGACAGTTATTAAGCACAATATTCAAATGTTTGGTGAGAGGAGCATCTGCGTTAGAAGGGACTGAGACCAAAGCAGATACTGTGTGGGTCTTTGGAGCAGTTGGATGGGAGGAAGGGAAGTGTTAGGAGGTCTTTTCCTTTTCCTTATGGCTCTCAGTAATAGTGTAATTATACAAACAGCCTTCTAAGCGAAGCTGGCCCACCAAACAAAACTTTTGCACGGGGAAGAGAAAGAAGCTTTTGGGAAAACCTCAGTAAAAGAACCCAGTGGTATGGGAGAAGATGGCATGGGAACCAGGGTGGAGAGTCAGGACCCATGAAGCCCCAGTCTCCAAGCCCAAAGATGAATTCTGTAGCCATGATTCAGGGTGGGGGGAATGGGGAGGTGTGGGAAAGAGACAACAGCTTCCCTCTTCTCCGTGTTTTATGAATTTTGCAGGCTCGCTCTGTAGAGTGCGTGCTTTTCTCATTTGTTTGACCAACACAAGCCGGGGAATGAGTAAGCTCCTCCTGGCATACATTTTCCCATTTACCAGGGTCAGTGTTGGCCTTAATAACACACCACCCGAGATGAGGTGCTCTTTCCGTTAACCCCACACAGCTGCTAATGAGCGGGTCACTTGCGGGTTAGAGGTGCGCTTCTGTTGTGCTTCTTGCCTGGCTGTTGTGTTATTACAACAACTGTAAGTGCCATACGCAGCTGCCATATGGGCTGTGCTCAGAAGGCTGTTTGTCTAATTACAGGCATTAGGCAGAGACGGAGCCTGCCAACTGACATTCAAGAGGCAATAATAACGTAATTTCCCTCACAACAGATTGTGTCTCTAATAGGGGATTGAGCTGTCCTCCGAACTTAGGGACGGCTTGAGAATTCCAGCAAGCCCATTTCCGTCCACCTCTTCTCGTGAGGGGGAGGGGTGGGGAGGTCATCCCACCCATACCCCCAAGTCTGTTTGCACAGTTGCTTGAGGAGCAATCAAGAGGGGACATGACTCCGAACATTTTCAGTCCAAAGAGAAGCTATAGAGTCAGAGGAACCAGCTGGCTTCCAAGGGGGATTTGCCACCCCTTGGCAGTACGGTCTCCCAAGATGTCGCGAAAGGTTGTTGCCCAACTGGGGTCTCCTCTTGGACACAATTCAGGGAATTCTTCGCTTTGTTGTCATGTTTGGAATGAGCTAGAGAATGCATCTGGGGTGCCTGCTCGCTGGGACTCTGATTCCACTACCCTTTTTGCTCTCGTTTTCCCTCAGCCCAGATAGTTCTCCCCCCATTCTCCACCCAGCAAATGTGGGGGCGAAGCCATTTCCTCTGTGACAGCTTTCTTGATCCTTCTCTCTTACCTCCCGACGTTAGGATCTCTTTCTTCTCTTTATGTTTTTAGCATTTGGTGTCGTAACTGTAACATTTTATCGCTCATGTAATTATTTGTGCCCACACCTGTCTCTCAGAGTTGACCGGGAGAATCCCGCAGCACGTGTTTCTTATTCATCTTGTAACACCTATAATACTTTTCACCCAGCAGGTGCCAAAGGCAGTTGTTAAATGGATTTAAAATATATCTTCAAAAGCTACAGCCATTCCATATTTTAAAATACGCATAGAACTTGAGTCACCGTGGCAAACACAAAAGCAGGAAAAGATGAATGGATCTGATTATTTAAAAATAAAGCCTGGGTTTTACATAGTCTATATAAACAGATTTCTCTCCATTGTGTGTTACCTAAGATTATATATATATTTTGTATGTGTACATTTATACATGTATTTCTTCATATAGAGATCCGTAACCATATCTGTATTTGTATCTGTAGCTAGTATTTTGGTTTTCTGTGCTTCTTAAAAGTGATTCGATTACTTTGAATGACCTAGAAAGACTTGCTATCCTCTGAAACGACAAATGAAAGTTACAAAACATTATAATCTTTGTGGATTTGATTTCTAGTCATATAATCTAGTGATAAATATTTATGCACTTAAGGTCCAGAAAGACAGGCACAAACAATAAGATTGAGTGTTTACATGTGATGGGATTTGGATCACTTTTGCTTTCTTTATTTTGCTAATCTGTGTTTTCTAAATGTCTGCAGTATATATGCGATGCTTTTGTATTGAGGAAATTATCAGTGTGTAATTTTATTAATATATTTTCCAAGATTTTTAAGAGGAAGAACTTTAGCACCTCCAAATTCCCTTTAAAATAAAGTCCAGGCCGTAAGTGATGTTGGAATGTGCTGTTTTTCCAATACTTAAGAGTAGACTTCACTTATTTTATATGAATGGAGTGTGTTTCTGGGTTCACAGGTGCAAGGGGATAAGGCAGGAAGTTAAGACATTTTGGAGTGAAAAACATCAGCTCTGGGGCTAGAGCAATATTAAGTTAGGTATGGACTTTATTTAGTAGTTACGCTTTTTTTTTTTTTTTTTTTTTTTTTTTTTTTGGTAAAAAGTTCAAGCTTCGTTGGATCAGGCAGCAGCAAAAGAACAATTAGCTCAAGCTTGCCAGGTTTGTTAAATGGATTTAAATATCGATAGATGGTTTCTTTTAATCCTTGCTTCTAGCCTATAAGATGGGCTTCAGAAAAATTCTGTATGTTTTACAGAAGAGAACACTTAGGCTGCAGTTACATACCTCCCCATGACATAGAGGCTAAGTGGGCTCTAAAATTGTCCATTGAACTCTGTAGCCCGGACTCTGCCTGCCTTCCAGACGGCAAACATTTGCCAGTCAATCGTCTAAGTGTGTTTGGGATTTATAGTTCTTTTGTTGTTCCTCAAATGCCTTTTATATACCGTGTGATGGGCAAAGGCTGCACTACAAAGGCTGTAGTGGCTGCAGGTGGTACCCTGCCCAGGTCCCTTTCTCCAGGCCAGTTGTCCCCTGTCATTAGCCCGTGTGGGGTGGGGAGGAGGGGTGACTCCTCATGGCTCCCACCAGCCCTTTCTCCAGGGACCTTCCTTAGTTGAGGGAGCATTGTGATCCAAGGGACGGTGTCCTCGTTCCTTACCCTGGGGGGCTGAGAGGAGAGGCAGCCAGAAGTAACTGACTGATTAACATGGGACAAGAAGGAGCACCTTCTTGCCTTGAGATGGGACTTGTGCTCCCGGGTGCTGTGGGGGACCAGGCAGAAGCCAGTCTGAAGCTGAGACCATGTCCTCGTTTGGCACTCTTCCTCTCTCCTGACTCCCTTTCTCCTGAGAGCACTTCCTCCCTAAATCACCATCATGAGACGCTGCCCATCTCAGGCTGTGCTTCTAGGCGTCCTACCCAAAACATTTATATATGTAAATAGAGGGTGCCTGGGTGGCTCAATGGGTTAGGCCTCTGCCTTCGGCTTAGGTCGTGGTCTCGGGGTCCTGGGATCAAGCCCTGCATCGGGCTCTCTGCTCAGAGGGGAGCCTGCTTCCCTCTCTCTCTCTGCCTGCCTCTCTGCCTACTTGTGATCTCACTTTTTCTCTTTCAAATAAATAAATAAAATCTTTTTAAAAAAAGATATGTAAATAGAATGGAAATATTCTGTGATGTTTTAAATTTCACTTCAGTGAATAAAGCTGAACGTGTTTTCACATTTTGAGAGTCATTTGTATTTCCTCTTCTGTGAAGTTTATTCACAGACTTTACTCATTGAAAACATTGGTTTAAATAGTGAAGCTTATGTTTTAATACTTAGTGCGGCCACAGCTCCCTCCCCTGCTGCCTGCTACCTGCAGCCTTAATATTCCTTTCCAGAAATTTCCTCACTCTCCTTGCTTGTTTTGTTTTGCATAGATTAACTGTTGAATCAGATTGCCTAATTCTTGCACAGATCCTGTTCATGTTTTTGTTGGGGCTGTAGTAAAAGTATAGATAAATTAGGTTGAATTAAGAATCATTATGACATTAGCTCTTCCCACCTAGAACATGGGATGGCTTCACTTGTTCAAGACTTCTTTTGTGTCCCGCAGGATCGTGTTAAAATTTTCCAGGGTGCCTGGGTGGCTCAGTAGGTTAAGCCTCTGCCTTTGGCTCAGTCATGATCCCAGGGTCCAGGGATCGAGCCCCGCATCGGGCTCTCGGCTCAGCAGGGAGCCTGCTTCCTCCTCTCTCTCTCTGCCTGCCTCTCTGCCTACTTGTGATCTCTGTCTGTCAAATAAATAAATGAAATCTCTTCTTAGAAAAATTTTTCCTTCATAGAAAGATTGAATTTTCCTAAGTGTATTCCTGTGTGCTTTATTTACTTATTTTTGCTTTTGAAAATGGAGCATTTTACTCCATTATATATTCTAATTGTTTTTCCACTTGTATGTTACAAGAATCTTTTTACTCTGTATACTTAACCTCTTCTCATCTTGCAGTGTTTTGGGTTGATTTTCTAGTATGTTTCAGGATATGGATGTTCATATCACCTACAAGGTAAGATTTTATCTCCTCTTTCCCAAAATTTGTACCTCTCACTTTTTACTCTTGTTTAATGATAATTGGCCTGAACCTCCAGAATGAGGATAAATAAATGTTCATTTCCACCATTAGTGAACCTTTTAAAAATTATCTCTGATTTAGATAGAAACTCTTTTAGTATTTTTCCATTAAGCAATGATGCTGGTTTTGGATTGAGAAAGATGTATTTTAGTATCTGTGAATTTCTCTCCGTTCCTCACTTACTAATAAGACAGTTACATTTTCCTTTTAATTAAAAAAGAAAATAGGCAATCGATTCATCTCTAAAATTGGCAAAGGAAGGGAAAGACTCAGCCATTTACCCTAGCTTTCCTACTTGATCTGTACCTCTGGGTCACCAAATAGTAGGTGAGAGGAGGACACTATCCCAGCTGATTAATGAAAACCAGAAATGAGAGAAAAAGAATACCACTCTCTCGCAATCTCCATTGAGTTAATGGATGTAGGCACTGGGAATCCCAGGGCTGAACACCACAAGAGAAGGAACAGCCAGTTGTAACCTGTCTTCTGATAAAGCAAAACAAAACAAAACAAATTAAAAAAAACCCACAGCAACACCTACCTCTTGTCAAAGGTATCAAACCTTAGTCTGGTCAGACCTCTCATTCCAGCTGCCAAAGTGTATGAAGTACAGAAGGCAAAGGGCAAGCTAAGTGGACAGAATCTATAAAATCAGGGCTTTGGGGAAATCTACATGTCAAAGCCTTAGGTATCTCAGCAGAGCAACTGCAGGGGAAATAGAGGAAGAAAAATGAGGTAGATGACAAGAAATTGAACAGGCCCATCAATTTGATAAAACTTGGCCAGGATGGGGTAATGTATAGATATATATGGGTGATAATACGGGAAAGAAATGCAGGGAGGAGTTCCTACACCAGTCAGCATGGTGGTTGCTTTTGAGGGGAGCAAGAGGCTTAGAATCGGGATGGGACACATGGAAGCTTTTCTGGAGTAACTGGCAACATTCTATTCCTTGACCCACATGATGGTTACCAAGGTGTGCTTCCTTTTATTAATTTTTATGGTTTTCTGTACTTGGGCTTTGCAATAAATGGGGCAGGTTAAGGTAAAATCAGGGGAGAGTTGGTGCATTTGGAGTATTTGTGGAAGAGAAGGTCTGTGAGTCTTCAGAGCCCCAGAGTTCTGACTCTGAAGGTTGCCAGGAAGACAAGAGTTATTAAGAGGCGAACCCGATGATTCAGGAACGTTCGTGCCGTGGTGTCCTAGTTTAACCAGCTTTCTGTATTAAGAAGCCCTGGTTTGTAGCATTTCGCTCATCTTCATGATTAAGTACTCCCACCCTGGCCTTTGTCAAGCTCCAAGGTAATGTCTTGATGAAAGATGAGCAGAGTTGGCTTTTGTGAGCCAGTGAGAGCTGGTTCTAAGATACTTTTGGGTACATGGGCACCAAGATACATTCCATTGTCTTCCGCTTTTATGTTGGGGGTATGCCAACTTTTGTGGGGTTATTGTAAGGTGTTTCTACAACCAGTAACATTGATCTGTTCAGATTAAAATCAAATTGATCGTCTTTATGAGAACCAGGCATGAGGACCGAGGAGACTATCATTCCTGGTTCTGTTACTCTTTGAAAAGAAGCCAGATTTTATACTGAAGGAGGGACAGGAGTGTCTCTCACCCTGATCCTAGGTTGTGAAGGTAAGACATCAAGAAGAAAGTTTGGACGATGAGGCTGAAATAGCAGATCATTTAGGATGGCTGAATAATTGAAAGGTGTGACCACAGAAGCCCGGGAAGCTGAGTATTTGGGGAGATTCCATAACATGTCTGCCTTCCAGGTGACAGGAAGATGGTAGATCGCAGGAATGCAGCAAAACTCCAGGCTTCAGAGCATCCATGTGCCACCCTGGGCAGTAAGACAATATATGTATCTTACGGCTTTAGGGAACTGATTTAAGAGAGATGGAACTTTAACAGGGACTCTCCACAGATGCTTCTGGGGCATCACAAGAGCACACAAAGCAGGTTCTCTAGCACTGCTCTTTGCAAGGTCACCAAAGGCTTAAAAGCTAGTCCTGCCTCAGGAGAATTGTTGGTAACTCAGCTTCTGGGCTCCAGTCCAGAGCCACTGGAAGGGAAGATTTGGGGGCAGGGACACAAATGGCTATTCCCCCCAGAAATCTCTCCCCAGGGGTTCCTCCATACCAGTCTGCAAACTGGCATCTTGGAATATTAACTTGCTTTATAGGAGCATTTGGGGGGTGGGGGAGATGGAGCATGGCAGTAGGGAGGGAGGACTGGAACGAATGAGAAAGCGTAGTTGGAGTAACCATCTCCCTGGGACCGGAAACAGGAAAGAGGCTTCCGCCATGTTGCAGAATGATTCAGCCTCTTTCCAAGCATCCCGGGTACCTTTTCCCATGCTCAGGGATGGCCTCTCTGAATCTCTGGTCTGCACCCAGACTTCACGTTGGGTTCGTCTAACTTCACACATTCTAATCTTAGAAAACATTTCTAAGATTGTTCTGCTGTACTTCTGGGTGTTGGTACTTGATCAGGGATAAGAATTTTAGAGGAAAGACTCTGTTCTTCTGTTGTGGACCTGCAGATACAGCAGGTAGGTGACGACAGGGGCTCTGGGCTTAATTCAGGGACCTCCCCTGAGATGTTAGTCACATTTTACAAGTGGCCTTCCATCAATAAAATAGGCTTTTCTTAATACGAAGGGAAATCAGGTGAAGAATGGGAATAATGCAGGGAAGAAGCTTTTTCTCTTTGTTCTTACGAGATCAATATTTCCACTCATTCTTCTTTCACTGAAGGAGACACAGTATGTTACATCTTCCGCCCTGTTCCTTGCACATGGTACACGCTCGTTGCTGCCGCATCCCCTTCCCATTCCCTATGAACCCAGAGAACACTCAGGCAGGGTAAACAGTTTGTGGTTGCCTCGAGAACAAAATTCCCCTGGGCATAAGAGTATGAAGTGCAATTCACAATTGGGTTATCCTCTAATTCAAAGGAGTTGGGTCACTATCTTTAAAAACTCATCTCGTCAAAGTACTTAAAGTGAGTTGGGGGTCTGTCCACACATGGCCTCACTTTTTAACATCGGAAGATGGTGTAGAGACTTGTGGTTGGAACATGCAGGGTTTGGAGCCAGGGAGTGCTTGGGTTGAGTCTGGACTTGACGCTTTGTGGATTTAGTCGTTATTGAACCTCTCTGAGGTTTGCTTGCTACTGAGATCGGGGCAGGATGGTGGGGAGGTGGGGGCACGGACATGCGCCTTTAGATTCTTATCTATTCTTTTTTTTTTTTTTAAAGATTTTATTTTATTTTTTTTTTTGACAGAGAGATCACAAGTAGGCAGAGAGAGAGAGAGAGAGGAGGAAGCAGGCTCCCCGCAGAGCAGAGAGCCCGATGCGGGACTCGATCCCAGGACCCTGACATCATGACCTGAGCCGAAGGCAGAGGCTTAACCCACCGAGCCACCCAGGCGCCCCGATTCTTATCTATTCTTAATGGAATTGTGAGCTGTATAGAACATAACTCAAGAAAAGTCCTTATTATTGTCTCTCAACACAAATAATTTGCTGTTTATGTGTTCATTGCTTTCTGAGAATATAACCTCTCCCGTAGATAGACTAGAAAGAAGACAGAGACATCCTTTGGGTCTTATTTTAAACTCCCACTGATTGAAGGCTGTTAACCAAAAACTGATGCTGTCTTTCTCTGCAGTATCATACACAGTTACCCTATTCTTTAAAAAAAAAAAAATAAGTTTTTATATTATTTATGTATTTAATCAATTTGTGTGTATGTGTGTGCCCGTGTATGTGCACGCAAACTCGTTTGCATGTAAAAGCTCAGGGACTTGAATTTCCCCCCATCTGTGCCCCTTATCTGTAAGGGGAAACACTGCAGAGACTAATTTTAGCAAGCCTCCCTGGTGATTTTTTTACACGATGTTTCAGAATCACTCTGAATCCTCTTCCTTTATGCATTCATTCACTTGATGACTATTTATGGAGTGCCAGCTCTGTCCCCAAAGCCAAAGGACTTAAATATCACAGAGAGGGTCCAAGTTCATGGAGGCTCTTTTCTGACCCTCACGAACCTCTGCTTTATTGCTCAAGAGATAAATCCTGGGGCCGGTGCACATTCTCTGTGGCAGGCATGCGGGAAGTCGTGGAGGCATGAAGGGATCCCCTGTCTGCCGGGAACAATGACCGTTTCAGTGTCGATAGACAGTAAGGTGTGCTGGGCTGGGCCTTAGGGGAGGCACAGAGTCTTGAGAAATGAGCCTGGAAAAGTTGGGTAGGGGGCAGGTTGTAAATAATGGTACAATTTAGCGAGTGCCCACCGTGCGTCTGGCACTTTGCTTTACCAGTGTTGTTTTATTTAATCAGCATAACAGATAGGTATTATTATAACCTGACATTAGCACATCAAGCGTCTCCTTTTAATTCCAGCTGGGGCAGAGAAACTGGGAAAACAGAAGCGTTCCCAGCAGGCAGCCGCGCTGGGCAGCAGAAAACCTGGACAAAGCAAAATGCAGGTCCCACGTCTGAAGTGTCAATTATATTTCTAACAATTGCATATGGACTTCATTAGCCCGCTAAATGGTACCTATTTCAGCATCCCACCAGCTGGAGGGATTTCCAGTAGGAAATGTGAGAAGGGAAAAAGTCTAGGAATCTCAGGTTCCCCAGAGCCTTCTGGAATTCATACAGATTAAGCAAGATAAGGTCAGCTCTAAACTCCCCTCTCTTCTTCCTGTACCCCTCTGCATAGTCACCTCACGACTGAATAAAACCAGAGCACCTGTATCTGTCCAGAGGGGGCTGGGATGGTTCTCTCGTGTCCCTTTGGGCTTCTGAGGCCGAGTCCCTCTCAGGGAGGGTAGGCAGAAGCAGAAAGAATCCATTCAACACCAGCTCTCTGTGGGAAACTTGTATCTTTTTGACATGAGAGTTCTTTATTATATGCTTCCTATTACGTCTGTAGCACAGCTTTGTGTCGGCTTTTCCCATAGGTTGAATATAATGATGGGTAACCTAATCCTGAAGGTAACAGAATAATCTTAGAGGACACAAGGCTCTATTTAATTCTTGCCAAATGACAGAATATACCCAGACTCCGACCAGACCTCTGCAGAACTCTCCGGTAAGGTTTTGTGTCTTGCCGAGCTTGGAGCCGGAGGCTTCCCATTCTATTCTTTCTCCTGCTCCCAGGCAGGATCTGATTTCACACCAATCGATCCATAAGAGGATAATGGTATCACAGTTCAAGACAGGCAACCATGGAGAATTGTTTTATATGCTTCTGATGCTCAAGAAGTTTCAGAAGACTGGGCTACGTCTCAGTTTTCAAAGAGAGTCAATTCCAGGGCAGAAGACAGCATGGGGAAAAAAAAAACACACCCCAAAAACCAAAAGAAAAAAAAACACCAAAAAAACAAACAAAAAAACCCCCCAAAACAAAAAGCCCCCCAAACCATGGACTTTGGAATCAGGCTGACATGGGTCACAAGCACGCTCAGTCTCTGATTTGCCATGATCTTCGTCAAGAAGCCTGGGCCTCTGTTTCCTGGTTAGTAAAATGATGATAAGTCCATACTCATCTTGGGGAAATTTTACAGGAACAGAATTGAGGGGATATGTGGGATGACATTCAGGGGGAGAGGAGGAGATTTTCTCGCTTGGTCTCATTTTGATGGTCATTTGAAAACTCCATAGAATGTTGTCCAATTAGCTCTCTCCCTATCCCAGATTGGTTGTCTTGGTGCTCTGTGCATAGCCCACAGCTGTAGTGGGTTGACATTGGGACAGTAACTGGCCTTAATATTGACATGTCTGGACATCTAGAATCTCTACCTGGACACACACACACTCTCTCTCCATATATATGCAAAAGCATTTTTGCAAATGCTTTTGCAACTGAAAAAAAAATTTACTGAAGGTCTTTTATGCAAGGAAGTAGATATTATTTTAGCTGCTCAGGGTAAAGAAGAAGCATATGGTCCTTGCCTCCAAGAAGCTCACACACCAAAGTCAGGTGCCACTGCAGGGACTGTGATGGGTGCCTGAAGTGCCGTGAGTTCACAGAGAAGGTGAAAGGCAGCTCTGGGATGGAGAAGGGTCAGGAGAGGGAAGAAGAGAAAGTGACGTTGGAGCTGAGACTTGAGGTTGAAGTTCAAGAGGAAGAGAATCAGTGGCAGCAAATTCCAGGCAGAGGGAGCTACTTGGGCAAATCAGTGAAAACGCTCTGGGTGGATTAGATTAGGAAATTGTTTAAAGTTCATGGTGGGGACGCCTGGGTGGCTCAGTGGGTTGAGCCTCTGCCTTCGACTCAGGTCATGATCTCAGGGTCCTGGAATGGAGTCCTGTGTCAGGCTCTCTACTCAGCAGGGAGCCTGCTTCCTCCTCTCCCTCTGCCTGCCTCTCTGCCTACTTGTGATCTCTCTCTCTGGGTCAAATAGATAAATAACATCTTAAAACAAAAACAAAAACAATAAAACAACGAATTTCACGGTGACCAGAGTCTAGAGCAGGGACAGAGGATGGAGGAGGTTGGAGAGACACACTGGGGCGGGGCCCAGAAGGATTATGTATCAAGTGCTAAGTAATTGGACCATGATCCTGAGTACTGTTATAGGAACAATGAAGGTTTCTCTGGAAGGAGTTCCCATAATTAGCTTTGTGCTTTAGAAATTATTCTGGGGATGCCTGGGTGGCTCAGTTGGTTGAGCGACTGCCTTCGGCTCAGGTCATCATCCTGGAGTCCCAGGATCAAGCCCCACATGGGGCTCCCTGCTCAGCGGGGAGTCCGCTTCTCCCACTGACCTCTTTCCTTTTATGCTCTCTCTCTCTCAAACAAATAAATAAAATCTTAAAAAAAAGATTAAAAAAGAAAGAAATTACTCTGGCTACAATGAGGAGCATATCTCAGAGGTGAGTTGTCTTTTCTTTCTTTCTTTCTTTTTTTTTTTAAGATTTTACTTATTTGTCAGAGAGAGCACAAGCAGGGGGAGTAGCGGGCAGAGGGGGAAGCAGGCTCCCTGCTGAGTGAGGAGCCCATGTGGAATTCTATCCCAGGAGCCTGGGATCATGACCTGAGCTGAAGGAAGATGCTTAACCCACTGAGCCAGGGATCCTAGAGGTGAGTTGCCTTATTTCCATCTCCTGCTTGGGGTTTGTACTGTTACTTGGGTCTTCGGCTTGAAATTTTCCATCCATTCTGGAAAATTCGTCGCTGTCTTCAAATGTTGCTTCTGCTTCATTTTCCCCTGCTCTTTTTCTGTAACTGTTTACCATGGGTCATAGGTCTCCTGGAATCTTTTCTAAATTTTCCATCCTTGTTTCTTACTGTGATTATGTGGCTTTTGTACATAAAAATTTGTTGGAATTGGGCTATGACCACTCATTTTTATATTGCTTGTGGAAGCCTTTGCACCCCAGGGGAGGAGTTGGAGGCTTTTGACAGTCACATGAGTCTGCAAAAGTCAAATATTTTCTGTCTGGACCTTTGCAGAGAAAGTTTGCTGATGCCTGGGCCAATCTGTTGTCAGGCACATCTATTCAGTTCTTTATGTCAGCTGTGATTCTTTCAGTTTCACAATTTCTGATTTTTTCCCCCCATAGTTTGCAGTTCTCTGCTTAAATCCTCCAGATATGGATTTTTGAACATAGCAATATCATTTATTTTGAAATCCATGTCTTGGGGCACCTGGCTGGCTTGGTTGGTGGAGCATGTGGCTCTTGATTTCATGAGTTCAAGCCCCACATTGAGTGTAGAAATTACTTAAAAATAAAATCTCAGGGGTGCCTGGGTGGCTCAGTCAGTTAAACATCTGCCTCCAGCTCAGGTCATGGTCCTGGAGTCCTGGGATCAAGCCCTTTGTCAGGCTCTCTGCTCAGCAGGGAGTCTGCCTCCCCTCTCCTTCTGCCCCTCCCCACCCCCACTCTTGCTCTCTCTCTGTATCTCTCAAATAAATAAATAAAATTAAAAAAAAATAAACGAATTAACTCCAGATTAAATATCAGAAACCCCTGATACTACAGCCTTAAGAACTATCATGCCTGCTAGTAGATGGCTGTGTAGATTGCCTTCTTGATGCCTCTGAACCCAAATGTCTTATGGATGATTCTAACTGGCAAAACCTAGACCTCGCGTCTGTATCCCTGCTACAAGGGAATGTGAAGATGTGTTTTCTGGGTTCAGTCTTAGGAAGGTGTATTCCTTAATGTGGAAAAGGAGCAAAGATGTTGGAAGGACATAAATCCCAATCCCCCTTCCAGTCCTCCCCTTGGCTTACATTTCCAAATAAGAACAACACTCGTTTCTAAACTAATCCAGCTATTTTTCATATCAGCAAAAATGGAATCAACCATCTTTTCCAAAAGAGAGCATTGAAGATTACAGGCTTCCTGGGTTGATGGTCATTCCTCCTCTAGCTCAATTACTTTTTTTATTAGTCATTTATAACCAACTTACTACATTATGAAATTTGCCACCACCACCATGTGCTATATAGCAAATGGCAAAGAGTAGCAACAGTGATCAGAAAGTTACAGTTTGTATGTTTTTGTTTTCCTCCACTACCTGTTTCAGATGTCCTTTGCCTTTAGGAAGAATTCGCCTTGTTAGGATTCTTTACCTGACAGGGTGACCTAAACTTTTGTTTAAGGAAGGGGTTTTAACCTTGGCAATCCTGGATATTGGTAGTTTCTACAGTTTGTTTGTTTTAAGATTTTATTTATTTATTTGGCAGAGAAAGAGACCATGAGAGAGGGAACACAAGCTGGCGGAGTGGGAGAGGGAGAAGAAGGCTTCCTGGTGATCAGGGAGCCGGATGAGGGGCTTGATCCACGACCCTGGGACCATGACTTGAGCCGAAGGTAGATGTTTAAGGACTGAGTCACCCAGGCGCCCTGAGTTTCTACCATATTCTATTAACTTTTACCAAAGGGAATTGCAATCATAAAGGAGCTCCACAGGAGATCCTGTCAATGAATGCTGTAAACTTCGCATGAGGGAAATGATGAAGGTGTGCTTGTAACTCAGCAAACCCCACAATCAGACTCTGTGCTACACTCACCTTGCATTACCAAGGATGCAATTCTTTTTGACTAGTTTGTGAAAATCCCTGCTAAGGCTCTCATGGCTGCATCTGATTGGAAAAACGCAGGCTGGCATGCTTATTATACCTTATTAATGAGGTCGTCTGAGTAGGCAAGCCCTTGCTTCTACTTCAGGACGTGTTCAGAGTGAAGGAATGTGTGTCTGATTTATTTCAGCTCTGCATAGCACTCAACCCAAAATTTTGTGCATCTTTTACAAGCTAAGACTCGTAATGCTTTCTGGACTGCATTGCCAAGGGAAGGAAAACGAGAAATAAGAGGTGAAAAGAGAAGGATTGAAATCTGGGGGATTATCTTTGATGAAGAAGCTGGCCCTAAGTGGTAATATCACAAAAAACAGTCTGAGGTTCAAGAAACGGCATTTGCCCAGCGAGAGTTCATTTAATGTCATTGTCGCAGGCTTGTGCAAGATTGGGAGTTAATGCCTTTCATCAAAGCAGCAATGCTTGTGTTCTTCTTCCATTATCTCCCAGACACTGAGATTTCAAGTTCTCTTTTGAGGCTTGAGGTGTTGGTTTTACTCTAGTAGTTAGATAGCTGTGTTATTATCCAGTTTTTATGACCCAGATTTTAGAGACTGAAGAACTTCCTGTTGGTGGGGCCAAAACAGTCCCCCTACTGCCTACAGGACCACATGGCCCTCTGTTACATGACCCCAATGAACCATATCATCTCTCCTCCATGGTTCCGTAAACTCTACGCGATAAGCAAATCAGGTTTTCTCTCCTGAATGTTTTACTCTGTGATCTCCATGTTTTCATTTAGGCACTTTCCTCCTCTAAGCCTGCCACCTCTCCCCTTCTTCCTCTTACTAATAGGTTCTAAATCTCTAAGACCTCAGGGTAAAAAAGTACCCCTTAGTAAACGTGTTCATGTCCAGGAAGATATCTAGCGGAGTCTCGACAGAATTGAGTCACATAACCTGTTTCATTTTTTACTTTTCTCCATTCCTCCTATTGAAATTACTTTTCTCTTCTGTCATACCATAGCAACAATTACTGTGACTTTGAATGTGTCTGGTTCATTGGCCTGGTTATCTATGTATACTGAAGTATAGGTAAGTTTTATATATTTTAAAAATGTACCTAAATCCTGTCCCATATTTATTGATTTCTAATTTCATCCAAATATGTGTTTTTGAAATATGATTGAATACCTAGACTTTAGTGGTACATAGGCTAGGTTTGTTTCTCCCTTCAAGGACACTTCTTTCTTTTTTTCTCTTTCCTTCTTTCCTCCCTCCACCCCTCTTTCCCTTCTCCTTCCCCCCTTCCTTCCTTCATCCCTCCTTCCCTCCTGCCCTCCCTTCCATTTCATAAACTAGGCTTCAATTAACATCCTATGTATTGTATCTATCAGGGTTTAACCAGAGAAACAAAAACCAGTAAGAGATACATACATATTAAGGGATTTCTTGTAAATAATTGGTCTACACAGCTGTGGGAAGGGCTGAGGCAGGTCGCCAGGAAGGGCAGACTAGAACTCTCAGCTCTAGGGTGACCCTTCTGCCCACAGGCAAAATTTCTTCTTTAGAGAAACCTCACCACTGCACTGACCGAATCAAGTCCCCCCGGATTACCTAAAATGCTATCCTTTACTGAAAACCAACAGATGGCAGATTTTAATCATAGCTACAAAAATACCTTCATAGCGACACCTAGGTTAGGTTCTGATTGAATAATTCGCCAAATTAATGCTGAAAACCGACCATCACATAGGCCTTTATGTGGATGGATACATGAGTGATTCTTTAGGTTGTAGATTCAAAAGTGGTATTACCGGGGTCCTTGGTGTAGCATTTTGAAGTCTGTGAGATATTTCATGCGGTTTCCTCAAGTGGTGCAACCAATTCGCACTCCATGTTCTGTTGCAAGAACTGTCCTTGTCTCTTACCCTAGCCAGAGGTTGACATTGTTGGATTCTCAGGCTTTGCCGGGCTTTGGAGCATAGGACTGTACTTCCTTATTGCTCGAACGTGTATCTCCTCGGTTACTAGGGAGGCTGAGCATCATCCACACTAATTTTTCTTTTCTTTTTTTTTTTAAAGATTTTATTTATTTATTTGAGAGACAGAGATTACAAGTAGGCGGAGAGGCAGGCAGAGAGAGAGGAGGAAGCAGGCTCCCCATGGAGCAGAGAGCCCCATATGGGGCTCGATCCCAGGACCCTGGGATCATGACCTGAGCCAAAGGCAGAAGCTTTAACCCACTGAGCCACCCAGGCCCCCCACACTTAATTTTTCATTTGGGTTTTTCCCTGGCAGGAATTAGCTGCTCTTTTTGTTGTTCCTATTTTTGGATAGTACCTTTACCCGTTTTTCACCACCAACTCTCCTTTGGTTTGTTTGTTTTTGTTGTTGTTGTTTTCAGTCTCTACTTGACATGTCTAATTGCTTTGCGATGTATTTATATAAATAATTCTATGTTGCTGTTGAGGGAAGGGACCCCTTCAGTCTTGGGAACTCAGAGAGACTGGGGTGGCCGTGGAGTCCACAATGTATGTTGTAGTGACAGGTCAGAAAGGGCGACAAAGAATATGTGGTGTAACATTGTATTAGTTTCTCTTGTTGTAGAACGATTCACCATACGCTTGGTAGCTTACGGACAAGACACATTTAACACCTCACAGTTTTCGTGGGTCAGGATTCTGGACACAGCTTAGCTTGGGGGTTCTATTCAGAGCACTGATAAGGAAGTGTACATTTTAGGTTCAGCCATCCATCGCATGAAGTTGCGTTTGATTATATGAAGACTTGCCCTTAAATCTTTATAGCAGCTTTATTCATGCTGCTCGAAAACCAGAAATCACCCAAATGTCCATCAAACAGGGAATGGGTAAATACAACAGAATACTATCAGCTAGAAAAATGAACGAACTATTGACACAAAAAACAACATGGATTTTCCATTAGGCTGTTTATTTTCTTAGTCCTGGCTTTTGAGAGTTCTTTCTATAATCTGGACACAGATCTTTTATCAGACCTGTGATTTATAAATAATTTCTCCCAGGCCTTGCCTGGTTTTTTTTCTTTCTTTCAATAGCATCTGTCAAGGACCAGAAGTTTCAAATACTAAGGTCTGATTTATCATTTTGTTCTTTTATGGATTGTGGTTCTGATGTCTTACCTAAGAAATTTAGGGCTAACCCAAAGCCTCAAATATTTCCTCGAAAATTGTATAATTTTGGCTTTGCAACCCATTGGAGTTTATTTTTAATTACCGTGTGGCACATTTTCATTGTAAGTATGATATTACGTGTTTATGTAAATATGTATATATATTTAAATAGTTTTTCATCATACACATTACAAATTTCTATATTTTTGGAAGAGCTATTTTGTAGCTCCCATTGATTATTCTACTAAATATTTTATCAAATTTATGAGGATGGCGCCTGGCATTCTGTTTACCTCAGTCCTACCCAACAAAGAATGCCCTCAGCTCCCCAGGGGATCCCATAAAACCATGGGCTTTCTTTTACAACAGAAATCATTCCCTTTATCTTCATGGTTCCTGAAGGCAATCATGGATTTTTTTTTTTTTTTTTTTAAGCTGGAAAACAAACTAGTTACAACACAGTACTCAATCGATTTTCTCAAAGTTTTTTTTTTTTTTTTTTTTTTTTTAAGGATTTCCCCAACTTGTTGTCAGAGACAGGTTCTATGACCCCAACATGGCCCTCATAGCTGGTTGTACAATTAAACTCTGTTTTTCGCGGCCTCAATATCCATGTGCAAGATTTGAAGCATTTGGTGACAGCACCAAATTCTCGAGGTCTCCTTCATTTTTACGAAGGTACATTTGCAAATTGTGTTTCTGAGATAGCCGTAGGGAATGTCTCATTGGTCTCCAGTGTCAGAGTAAAAATGTAGCTCTCCAAGCAACCATTGCTTTTGATTTGCGGCATGTGTTCGCAAAATAAAGCATTTAGGCACTGGCCCAAATATAAAGCAGAAAGAAGCCCTGCAAGGCAGATGCTTACCATCCCTAAACAAAGGGACCATCGGGTTCCATGGGTATTGTAGCTGTCGATCCGCTCTAGTTTCAGAAGAAGAGAGTCATTTAAAATAAAATCCCTTTACCTTTGTAAAAATGCAGTTGTGGGTGAAGAAGAAATTGTATATCAGAAATATAATCTGCTGATGACTTATTTGGAAATATGGAGTCCAAGGTCCTACTCTATTTCCAAAGGAACAGGAGAGCATTTCATTGGTGAATGATGGTTCAATGAATATAGGACATATTTAGAAAAATTCATTTGATACTCATAATGTATGTCAACACTTTCGTAGATGCTTGAGATCCACCAGACACAATCCTTGGCCACACAGAGCTTGAAGTCTATAGAGGGAAGAGAGATGTTATTCAGACAACATATAGGCATGCATGTCATTACAACGGAGATGAATGTTTCAGTGAGAAGGTTGAAGTGGTTTTTGAGGGTGTGTATCAGTTACCTGTGTGTGGAGAGTAAGGAAGTTTTCTCTGAGAAATTATCATTCAGGTTTGATAATTATAATGGAGTGAAGAGATGAGGGAAGTGCATTCTCTACAGTGGAAACAGCATATGCAAAGGCCCTGTGGCAGGAGGACCAGGGCCCTAATTGTTCACGAGAGAAGTCCAGTGTAGATGCAGGAAGGTAGTGAGAAGGGAGATGGTAGGGAAGCAAGGCAGCAGGCAAGACAATGAGGGTTTGTAGGCCATTAAAGTATCATGGCTTATCCCAAAGGATTAGGAAGACGCTAGTGGGTTTTAAGCAGCACTGATTCATCAGACTTGTGTTTCAAAAGACTGCACTTTCTGCAGCCTAGAGACCCATTTAGAGTAGGATCTGATTGAAAGTAAGCAGACTTAAAGACAGATCAGGCAGGAATCTCCATAAGAGGTGATGACCAAGGTGGTGGCAGAGGGCATATCTGGGAGAGTCTCGCCAAGGAAACATCAAGGATGGTTTGGGTTTCTAGCTTGAGCAGCTAGATATGGGGAGGGGAAGATTGGAAGAAGAGCAGGTGTGGGAGTTCAGTTCCCTTTCAAACATACTGAGTTCGAGGGGACTTCAAGACAGTCTAGAGCAGGATAAGTGGGCACCTGTGTGTGGGGGTCTGGAGCTCACAAGAAAGATCTGCTTTGGAATGACAGATTTAGTGGTCACTGTTATATAGATGGTAGCAGAATTTGCAGATGTGTAGGCCTTTGAGTTCACATCATTTATAGAGTTGAGTGTGGGTTTTAAACCCAAACTGTGGGGACTCTAGCATTTAGTGTGGATTATAGAGCTTTAGCCTGCAAGGAGGAGACCCATCTGGTAAAGAATTATCAGGAGAAGGTGATACTGGGAAAGTCAAGGGGGAGAAGTGTCTTAGGAGGAGAATGATTAAGTAATGTCAAGTATTCAAGGTATAGGAACAGCCCAAGTATCCATCAACAGATGAATGGATAAAAAAGATGTGTTCTGTATACATAACAGACTAGTACTCAGCCAGCACGAGAATGGAAGCTTCCCATTTGCAACCATATGGATGGACCTAGAGGACATAATCCTAAGTGAAGTCAGTCAGTCAGAGAAAGACAAACACCACCAGATTTCACTCGAATGTGGAATTTAGGAATCAAAACAAATGATCAAAGGAAAAAAAAAAAACAGACTTTTAACTATAGAGAACCAATAGGGGGTTGCCAAAAGGGAGGGAGTGGGGGGATGGGGGAAATGGGTGATGGGGATTAAGAGTACACATGTTGTGATGAGCACTGGTGATGAATGGAAATGTCTTTTTTAAGATTTTATTTATTTTTATTTGTGAGAGAGAGACTGAGCACAAGCAGGGGGAGCAACAGGCAAAGGGAGAATCAGGCTCCCTGCTGAGCAAGGAGCCCAATGTGGGGGTCCATCCCAGGACCCCAGAATCATGACCTGAGCCGAAGGCAGATGCTTACCTGAGAGACTCAGGCATCCCATGGAAATGTTGAATCACTATATTGTTTACCTGTATATTAATGACACAGGAATTAAAAAAAAAAAAGTAATGTTAAGTATTTCCAAGAGACCAAGACCAATAAGGCTGAAAACTTTGAAGTTTAAAATATTTTGTGGGGGCACCTGGGTGGCTCAGTGGGTTAAGCCGCTGCCTTCGGCTCAGGTCATGATCTCAGGGTCCTGGGATCGAGCCCCGCATCGGGCTCTCTGCTCAGCAGGGAGTCTGCTTCCCTCTCTCTCTCTGCCTGCCTCTCTGCCTACTTGTGATCTCTCTCTGTCAAATAAATACATAAAATCTTAAAAAAATAAAATATTTTGTGGATTTTTAAAAAAATTTAAATTAAATTAAAAATTTAAAAATTTCAAGTTTAAAATATTTTGTGGGTGACTAAACAGGTTGGTCTTACCTCTGTAACCTTGTTATCTTGTAATAGCAGAGTTCTTATCTTGTAAATATCTTGTAAATACAGTTACCTCTGTAACTCTGCTATCTTACCTCTGTAACTTTGCTATTTTGTTATTTTCTTTAATGGATGTCTTTGTTGATACAGATCTGTTGTTTAAATCTTCCTTACTGTTTGAAGAGGATATATATGGTATCTGGCACAAAACTCTAAAAAAAAAAAAAAAATCAGTGTCTTCCCTTTATTTTTCTTATTGTCAGAGTCAAGCAGTGAAAGGGATTTTTAAGTGCCATTAGAAAAGATGAGAAATTAAATAATTTATTTGTGTTCTTCCTGCTTTCCTTGTCTAGTAATTTTTTTTAGAAAGTTTAGATCATCTGGGATTATTTACTACATCACACATTTTCTCTTTGAACAATAACATTTTACATTTACATTTACTTTTGTGATTTTTATGACAAGCCCCCCTTTGTGTGTGTGTTTATTTTCCTATGTCCTTTGGTAAGCCTTTTATTATTTTTATTATTTTTTTTTTTTTAGATTTTATTTTTAAGTAATCCCTACACCACATGTGGGGCTCAAACTCATGGCCCTGAGACCAAGAGTCACATGTTCCATCGACTAAACCCGCCAGATACCCTCTTTAGTAATAAGCTTTTTTTTTTTAAGATTTTATTTATTTATTTGACAGACAGAGATCACAGGTAGGCAGAGAGGCAGGCAGAGAGAGGGGAAGGGAAGCAGGCCCCCTGCTGAGCAGAGAGCCTGATGCGGGGCTCGATTCCAGGACCCTGGGATCATGACCTGAGCTGAAGGCAGAGGCTTTAACCCACTGAGCCACCCAGGTGCCCCAGTAATAAGCTTTTTATACCATGTCTGCCTTGTTCCTGACTTTCCTTCATTTCTTAGAGTGCATTTTTGGTTATATTTAAATAGAAAAAGTTTAAGTTTTAAGGTAATAACATCCCTGTCAGAAATAAAATCTGAATACTATAGAAATATAGCTAATGGAAAATGTAAAGTTCCTCATAATTCCAACCCCAGGCGAGAACTGCAATGACAAACAAAACTTCCTGGTCTCTCTTCCTCTCAAAAACATGTTGAGGGGTCTACATTTCAGCCTACACGACAATCTGTGGCTCTTTTTAGTCCGTACATATTTGTCTTTTGTGACTTTTTAACCCTGGAAAAGTCTACCTGGGTCCTTTCTTCTCCTCCATCTTCTCTATGTTCTCTCTTTGGAATCTCTGTTGCTGGTGGTAGGATCACTTCAGTCCTCGGTTGAGGTAACACTGTACAACACTTCCAGTGTGTGCCAATCTAGTTGTTGTGAATTGCCAACCCAGAGTGGACGCAGCCAGCCAGACAAGATAAACATGGAGATCAGGAATGGTAATGCCTCAGAAATTAACACCTTTCTGATAGGGGGCTGCCTGCTAGCGTTGGTTCTCAGCCTGTGTGCCAGAAGTCCATGTTTCTTTTCGTTTCTTTCTTTCCTTCTTTCTTTCTTTCTTTCTTTCTTTCTTTCTTTCTT
>NW_022631104.1:6825964-6843536 GCF_010015895.1 Lontra canadensis
GAGCCTGATGCGGGGCTCGATTCCAGGACCCTGGGATCATGACCTTAGTCGAAGGCAGAGGCTTTAACCCACTGAGCCACCCAGGCGCCCCCAGAAGTCCATGTTTCAAGGGCAAAACACCAGAATAGTCTGTCTCAATCCAGTCCTATTAGCTTCATACTTAGGGGATAATCCTTCAAGGTTCAGACCTTATTTTGCCTACAGGTTTTCGGCATGATGGTACCTCTCATTTGTAGTATGATTGCAAATGTTTATATTTCTGAATTTTTGGTGGATTCTGGTGGGCTGCTGAGTGATATTATTTCAAATTGGAAATCTCTAGAAATGTTTATGGAGTACTGATTCTAAAAGGGACACGTGATTAACTTCTTTTATCTAAAATGTCAGTCTTAAAAGAGGGGAAAAGGAGAGGTCCAGGCTTTTTTCTATTAGGATATCATTTTGAGTCCTATGGTAACTTGTTTTCCTTGTCTTGCAGTTACTACCAAAGCGGGGGGGAGGTTTCCTCTAAAATATTTATTACTTCAGTTTTTTTAAGTAGAAAGCAACTGACCAAAAAAAGCTGGTTCACCAGCATCCAGAACTTTTTTGTTCTCAAAACTGTTGTGCTGGAATCAATAAACTGTTGATTAAAATCCTCATTACTTCATACATCTACTAAGAATAATCTGTTTTTCAGAGACCTAATCACTTTCATGTCACTAGCTGTGGGGATAGAGACAAAAGCTGGGGCTAATTATTAACAACTTTCCAAAGCTGATATTGAATTTCTAATGTATCCCAAATGCCCCTGTACTCTGATTAGTTCTGTCTCCCTGGCTAGTACATTGCTAGCTTGGAGAATGATTTTAAGATCCTGGGGTCTTGCAACACTTGCAGAAACACTTGTAACTGTGAGATTGTCTGGTCATTTTGAAACAGGGCAGAACTGCTTCAACATCTGGATTCAAGGCGGGGTGGGGGAGGGTAACTGCTGGCTGACAGGCGACCAATAGCATCCTTCCGTTCCACCTGCTTCAGGATGGCCGACTCCCAGCTGCTGAGTAAAGAGGAGGAAGGGGGTCAGGGTTGCCTTGTAAAACAGGCCAACCTGGTTTCGACATGTGTTAACTCCCAGATCTCCGTCTCTTTCCCTGCAACCCTTCCTGAGCCTCAGGACTTTATTTCTCCTTGCCAGGTCTGCAAATCTGGACTAGGTTGCTGGAGACAATAGGGATCTCTATTGGAAGTTGGGTACCAGAGCCTGAAGTTTTGAGTTGAAAGCCTGTCCCTGGGGGTATGTCCTGGAGGGTGAAAGTGACATAATTAAGGCATCCAATTAAGTTGGCGTTTATTGGTGAAAGCTCTGACTTCTGAGTAGTTCACCCCATATGTCATATAATCTCATACTTGGAAAGAGCTAGAATCATTACATTCAGACACGAGTTTCCCTGGTAGAACGAGGTCTAAGGCCAGGACAAAAAGATCATTTTCTCCTGAAATCTGCCTATCTCATTAGCCTTTTCATGGGTGATATAACTTCTCCTTCCCTCCAAATATGCAGGGGTCCCATGGCTATCACTACTAAGCATGCCATTCCCATTACTGTTATAAATTATGAGCAAGCCCCTGGAGGCCTTTGTCCCAAATTACAGATACTTACCGAAGATGAACTATTATATGACAGCACAAGGAAAAATGAACTTTAGGAAGTAAAACTAACAGATTTTTTTATAAACCATTAATCCATCCAGCATGTGTAATACATGTTAATTTTCATAAAGTGGAGTACATAGTTCACATGGGTTATCCTGAATTTATAACACACACACACACACACACACCTTTTCAAATACATAAGACCATCAGTGTAATATTGTAATTTTTATTAATGATTTTAGTTTGGTTTTTCTTAGCTTTCTTTCTGATTTTTCCAATAGGATTTCTGCATTTTATTTACTTTGATTGTTATTAGTGTTCTTTTCTCGTTCTTTCCTCATTGAGGATCTGAAACGCAAACAGAGCTAAACGCTGGCTCTGTCAATTCTATAACAAAGATACTGTGAAATCATAGTGTTGTATGACTTGTAGGTTTTCCAATGCAGAATGTTTCGGAGGCACTTTGTTGACATTCGATTAAGCTGCTTCCAGGTGAGGCTTGTTTTGAAGGTTCTGAAAATCACATGGTTTGGTCAAATAACTAAATGAGCTCTGCAATTTGACACAAAATACCTCTTTTTGAAAGATTTTATTTATTTACTTAGAGCACGTGCATGAGCTGGGGAGCAGCAATGGGAGAGGGAGAGAGAGAGAATCTCAAGCCAACTCTGCTGAGCACAGAGACCAACGCAGGGCTCAGTCGCATGACCCTGAGAGCATGACCTGAGCCGAAATCAAGAGTTGGTTGCTCAACTGACAGTGCCCCCAAGGGCCCCACAAAACATCCCTGTTGAAAAATACTTCTTTAAACCACCAATCTTGTATCTTATGCCCTATCACCAATTACTATGTTGAAAGTGTTTTGTATACATACAGTTCTAAATTAAACCAATTCATAGATGAAGTTAATTTTCTTCCTAACTAAACATTAACCATGATGCAGATTGGTTTTCTTTCATCCTATGTACTTTTAAGATAGAGAGGCACCATTTCTTGACAAAAATTAGTAAAAGAATTTGTCGCTAACAGGCCTGCTTTAGATACAATACTGAAGGGAGTCTTTCCAGCTAAAGAAAAGAGTCACAAATGGTAATTCAAATCCATATGAAGAAATGAAGAGGACCCAACGACTAGGTTAACATAAAAGATTGTATACATACACATTGTACTCTTTTTCTCCTTTTAACTTCTTTAAAGATTTATGTAAAATTGCAGAAAACAGTAACTATCATATTGTAGCTTTGGGTTTATAGCATACATAGATGTGGTATATATGATAATTATCGTAGAAAAGAGGGGGAAAGAAATGGAGCTATATCAGTGTGGATTTCTATATTTTACCTGAATTATATTACTCCAAATTCGACTGTGACAAACTAGGGTATATATGTAATTCCTGAAGGAACTACTAAGAAAATAACTAAAATTTTATGTAGTTATAAAAGAACAAAAGAATAAAATGACACACTAAAAAAAGCTGTTGAACCAAAAAAGAATACAAAGGAGGAGAGAAAGAAAATACCTAAAGAGACCTAAAACAATCAAAAGAACAAAATAGTTGATATACAACTAAACATATCAATAATTTTATTAAAAATGTGAATTACACAATATGGTCAAAAGACACAGATTTTCATACTCGGTCAGAAAAACACTCAGGATCCAAACACATGCTTTCAACATGAGACACACTCGAAATTCAAGTAAGTTGGAAGTACAATGATGGGGAAAAGATATGGCATGAAAATACTCAGAGTAAGGGATTGGAAATTAATAGACAAAATAGAGAAACAATGGACATATGAATAGAAATGATCAGGGACAAATCATATAGATAAAAGAATTGATCAGAAAGCTATAACAATTTTAAGTGCTTGGACACCTAAAACAGAGTCCTCAATTGCCTGAAGCAAAAATGGACAGAACTGAGGGGAGCAAGAGACAGTAATGGATGTGCCATCCCACTCTCAATGGCAGAGAGAAACAAAAAGTCAGCAACACTGTCAATGACCTTGACCTACAGACATCTACAGAAAGTTCTACCCAATGACAGTGGGATACGCTTTCTTAAGTACAAATGGAACACACTCTAGGATAGATCATATGGTGGTTAATAAAATCATCAATACAGTGTAAAAGGATTTAAATAGTAAAAAGCATGTTCTCTGACCACAATAAATTAAACAAACCTCAATGGAAAGTAATGATGAAATGAAAACTGGGAAATTTCCAAACATTTAAATAAAGAAGAAATCACAATGGAAATCAGGACATATTTTGAGGGATGCCTGGCTGGCTCAGTGGGTGGAGCTTGTGACTCGATCTTGGGGTTGTGAGTTTGAGCCCCTTGTTGGGTATAGAGATTACTTAGAAATAAAATCTTAAGATATGTTTTGGACTGACTGGGAATAGAAGCACAATATTTCAAAATTTAGGGAATGTAGCTTGGAGGAAAATTTAGAACTTTAAAGAGCTGTATTAGGAAAGAAGCATGGTGTCAGATTGGTAATGAGCTTCTACCAGAAGAAACTAGAAAGACTAAAGCAAACTAAACCAAAAGCAAGCAGCCGGAAGGAAATACTGGAGATTATATCAGAAGTTGATGACCTAGCTCATTATACAATCCCCTCTACTTTTGCGTATGTTTGAAAATTTCAAAATATAAGTTAAAAATAAAAACAAATTAAATTGCCCCACATTGATGATTGCATGATGTATTTTTGTCCCATTGGTAGAACTGGATTGCAGAACGTTTTTTGGACCTGAGGCCAAGACAGGAATTCCTAATTTCTTCCCCTAGTCTATCCCTAATCTAGATCTTGAGATAAGCCCATGAGTAAGTTAATTAGTAAAGTTAGTTCTATGGATACTTTCCATGGGGAAACAGGGCACAATGGGAAAATGCCTACTCTCCAGGACTAAAATCCCTAGTTGATGTTCAAAGCTTGCCCTGTGCCTTGTTGCAAACAGAAGATAAGCAAAGGGGACAGGAGGGAGAAATGGAAAGACATGTGCTTTCAAGCAAGGGCCAGATTCATCCATGTAGTTCATTAGAGAAATGTTCTCTTTCACTGGTCAGATGAGTGACTTCTATTCCACATGAATATGTTGACACATGAGAAAAAGAGTGGTGCCTTATTCTCCAATATTCCTATGACAGGGAATGTTCCAGAGCTTTCTGAACCAAGGCAAGATCTCAGAGATGAGTAGAGACGGGTCTCCCTACATAGGAGATGAAAGTCAGCGGACCAAGCATATCTGAGATGTTGATATTTTCCAGGGTATCCCCCCAGAATTATCTTATCTCAGCCAAAATCCTTCCTTGACTTGACCTTATAAAGATGTGATCTCGTGAAATCTCAGCCTCAACTCTGTGCTTATTTTTGGAGGTAAAACAGCATGTTAACACTTATTACATATTAGCTCCTATTTCAAAATGCTGGACGTTGAGACCTGTGTCTGTGCTCTTCTTCTGAGACTTTACCTCCCAAACCTTGGGGCAGGCAGGAGTTCATATAAGAATACAGTGGCTGTTAATTAAAATGGATTAAGAACACTTCTTTATCCCACAAGTAACTGTTTTTGAACCAGGTTTAAAAGTGACCAGTATGCAAAATAGCACGTAAAAATAAATGATGGTTTATTCATCCTCTTCTTGGTATGAAGCGGGAACCTCCGTGAAAATGTATATTCTCACACTCTTCCCCTTGAGATTTTGACCTGGCAGCCCTAGGGCTTTGGCCCAGAATTTTGTGTTTTTCCAAAGAACCCCATTTCACTCTGAAGGGAACCACTTTTCAAACGAACACCTAATTTAATGGAAGAGCGTTAAAGCCAGCCAGTCCCCACCCACTGAGATCTGATGGTGTCACAGAATACTTCGAAATCGATCAGAAATCTACTTTCTCAAAGCATTTTTCACTTCTCGGTCCACCTGTTGTCCCGAGTACTTGACCCTCCTGATTCACATCTCCATCCCAGTTGGGCCTCATCTTGCCTCTGAGCTCGGGCTGAATGATGTCTGGTTGGCAGTGAGACCGGAGCAAAGGACGAGAGTTGAAATGGGGATTCTTAGTTCCCCAGGCAGACATAATGCCGAACAAGGTATTCAGGAAAATGTAATATTCATTCCCGGTTTAAGGCGTGACGCCATTGGTTAAGTGTCAGACTCTTGGTTTTGGCTCAGGGTGTGACTTGGGGGTCCTGGGATCGAGCCCTACGTTGGTTCCCTGCTCAGTGTGGGGTGGGCTTGAGGTTCTCTCTCCCTCTCCCTCTGCCCGTCCTGCTTGTACTCTCTCTGTCTCTCCAAATAAATCTTTAAAAAAAAATTCTCAACTAAATAGGGCATATATATATATTTAAATATAATTTATTATATTAATATATATTTATATTATTTATTATATATATACATATATATGCATAAACACACACACACACACACACACACACACACACACATTGCTTCATGGTGTTCCTTGACCCCTTTTTCTTTCGGAGCAGAACACCAATTTCGGGGGGAGTGTGCAGGTGGTCCAGGGAGGCTGTGCCCTTCACAGCTCCCCACCTGGGATTCCCCAGCCATGGGAGCAGCAGGGCCAGGTGGAGCTGGGGTGGGGTGGTGCCCGGAAATAGGAACTGGGAACCCAGCATCTGAGCAGTGGTTCTGCCCTCTACGGTCTGGGGGACCCTGAATGAGTCAGCTGATCTCTCTGACACTTGGTTTCTTCCTTCAGACCATGAAAGCTTTGAGCTAAATTACATCTGAACTTCCCAACTAGGATATTATAATATATGTACTTAAAAAGCCTTGTGTGGGATGCCTGGGTGGCTCATTCGGTTGAGCGTCTACCTTTGGCTCAGGTCATGATCTCAGGGTTCTGGGATCAAGTCCTACATCCAGCTCCCTGCTCAGCGGGGAGTTTGCTTCTCCCTCTGCCTCTGCCTGCCACTCCCCCTGCTTGTGTTCTCTCTCTGTGTCAAAAAAATTAAATCTTAAAAAAAAAAATAAATGAAAAGCTTTGTGTTCTTTAATAACAAACATGTAGAAAATGTGCTTCTACCTCCCACCCTCCTCCTCTCTCATTTTGTAGGAGCCATTGCCCCCTGGGTGGACTGCCCACCCTCTGGCCATGGTAACTGGTTCACTGATGTATTGATGTTCCAAGCACCAGGCACTGGCTGGGGCTAGTCATTTCCCCGCCAGCCAGAGAGCTGCTTCCAAAGCTCAGCCTGTTGTCCTCTCTCGGAATTACAACTATGACGTGTATCTTGAGTTGCTGCTGGCGTTTTCCATCATTCCTCCATAACTGAAGTAGGTTTGCCCGAAGACAAAGGTGATATAGAGACATACTGATCAAGCCACGTCTGAAGCCAAGCCTCCCTCTGGACCCCTCCTTTCCAGGCGTACCTACGGATGTACTCTTCGTCATTTGAGAGCATTCAAATTTACTTGCAATCGTTAGAAGTCCACTTAGTAAAATGGCAATGTCTTAAAATCTAAGCCCCGGGATCGCTAGAACCTTAGAGAGATCGAAGAGGGGAATTTGTTCTTCCAAATAGTATTATGGGTTGGCCTCCCCCAAGAGTGAAAATGGTGGGGTGAATTTCATCAAAGCTGAAACCAAATATTTTGGACATCGTTTTAGATGACAGACTCCCGGAGATGGAAGGGACTTCACACGCATGACCTTGGAGATGATGAATGGCTTTTAGATCCTGTCTACCAGGCACCCGACTGGCTGGCACCTGGCTCATGGGAATATCAAGAAGTAGTTGTTGAATCCGAGAGAGTCTGGGAGGGGAGGAGAGCGTGTATTTGCGTATTATAGCGTATTGAGGTAACGATTTTGTGATGGAAAAGTGGGCCAGTCCTGTCTGGAAATCCTCCAGAAATCCATTGCCACCACCAGCCCAAGTGGTAGATCTAAGATTCATACCCAAAACAACCTATAAACGTGATGTGCTAGCCAATGGAAGGACTGGATAATAAAATTCAGGAGAGGAAAAAATTCGGGCCAGTTCAAGTCTTCCATGACGTATAATTCAAGTTCATTTTTTAGTGAGCCCTCCCCCTGCCCCAGCTCACGTTGCATGGGCATATAATTGTAGCATATGACTGAGCTCCATAATCCTGTCCCCCACCTTGCTTTCCATTGCAACCCTTTGGGTGATTCAATCACGAGCTGGAGATTTGTTAATTGACTCTGACCCTCTCTTCCTGTAAACAAAAGGCCCATTTGCTTCACAAATTTCCCATTTGGTTCTCTATCAATATGCACAACGTGAACTCTTGAAACAAAAGAACTTTTAAAATACGCTTTTAGAAGAGGACCACACAGGTGCCGTTGGAGATGGAGATGAAGCTGCATTTTTTTTTTCAAGTTCATGGCAGCAATCTTCCAAGAGACCAGGCCCTCTTTGCAGCATTGCATGTGACAGGATATCAAGTCACGAGGCCATAGAGCTCAGCAGAGTCACATTTCAGCTAAAAATGGAAGGTTGGTAGTAAACAAAGCTGGCTAGTTTCACTGGGAATGGAGCAAATATACAAAATGTAAACACGCTGTAAACCGAGCTTGGGTAGAAGGGTTGGGAATTTTCTGAGCACAAAGACAGTGACTGTCCCAGTCTTCCACTGGAGAGGAGAGGAGCCCCCTATTTCCTGATGATACTTAATATGCCCAGAATTAAGTACTGTTACCCCTAGGATTGCCACTTATCTCAGAAGGATGAGGTTGGGCCAACTGGCTTCTCTCTCCTGAGCCAAACACCATTTTAGAGTTTTATTTGCTGTTGCTAAAGACCTAGGGGAAGATGCCAGGCCCACCTGAAACTTAAGAAGGAGGAAGATGAGACATGAGATCTCAGCTATGAACAATTCATCAACCATTCCAGAGGGGAGATAGTGGCAGTGGTCTCTCGGGCCAGCAGAGAGCAAATCCCTCCTCATTTCAAAGAAATCTGCTGGTTGGCATTTCGTTATCTCACTGCAAATGCAAAGCTTTGAGCCTTCCTCAGGAGCACCCGGCCTGCTCCTGTTGGACAAGCAGAGATAATGAAGGGTGACAAGTTTCTGGAAGAAATCCAGGTGACAGAGTGTCTGCGGTGAGTACAAAATGAACGGAGCTTAGGAACATGTTTGCTTGTTTTCGGTTTAGGGCTCTCGCCGTGTCTCCTCAGGGATATGTAGCAAGTCATGGGTCATGGCAGGAATTGAGTCCGGGCTGAGAGACTAAGGAACAGAACTGTGTGAGTATGGCCTCCTACCCACAACCCATGCTCTTTCCACACTGGCACAGCACACGTCCCCGAAGAACACACAGTGTATACAAGTTGGAAGTTGGGAGTAGGGAGAAGGGCTGGGTACAGGGAAACAGGCCATCTTGACACCAGACTTGGCTCATGCCTGAAAAAGAAAGTTCCAAGCATTCCCTACCAATGGCTGCTGATTCTTAAACTCTATAAATATCGGGAGATGGAAGGAAGCTGTACTTTTCTGACCCTTTCAAGTTCATGGCAGCAATCTTCCAAGAGACCAGGCCCTCTTTGCAGCATTGCATGTGACAGGATATCAAGTCACGAGGCTATAAATGCTATGCCCTACGTGGATCGAAGGATAGAAAAATTGCAGGGGTGAGGACGGACCTGCCTGAGAGTCTGCAAATTGGCGGGTCAGGACTGAATCTACCAAGGAACAGGAGACACTCTGCAGGTACATCCTTCCAGCCCGTCTCCCAAGCAGTGCCCAGCCTCTCTCTTAAGTGCTGAGCAAACATTTCAATGATAGTGGCTTGAAGAGGTGTCGAGTGTTTCCCCCAGCCCTGCAAGAAGGAGGTGTGCCTCTTAGCACAGAAGGAGACAGCCTGAAAACAAACAGGCAGGCAGACAAGCATGCAACAAAAAATAGTTTGGGGCTTTAAAGGAGGAGGACTGGAGAACATTCTAGCACTGAAAGGAAGTGGAAGCAGGAAGGGCCTCCTTCAGGAGCACTTGGAAATCTGCACTTCCTCCAGGGACACCAGAGGAAGAGACTCTCGGAGGTCTTTCATTCGGTGTTCTGGAGACAGTTTCTGAGCGGAACAGGAATTTCTTGTTTTATTTTGTTCTTCTAACGGTAGGTTAACAGGAAATCTACCAGTGGAGCAGAGGAACGTGGGCTTAAAGAGGAGGCTGGGGCCTTGCCTGCTGGATCCTCTTGCAAGACCTTCAGTTGTGGAATTCTTTGGTAACACATTTTTAGGAATTTCAAATTGTAAATTATTTTCAACTCTTATTATTTTCAACTTTTATGATTGTTATTATTTTTGGCTATTATGACATTTAAATGGTCTAGGAAGTTGGTTTTCTTTCTTCTTCTTCTTCTTTTTTTTTAACAAGAAACTAGCGAACATTTTTAGAGAAGATGGTTTCAGGAGTGCCTGGGTGTCATAGTCAGTTGAGCATCAGACTTGGTTTTGGCTCAAGTCAAGATCTCAGGTTCATGAGATTGAGCTCCACACACGCTCAGTTGGGAGTCTGCTTGAGATTCTGTCTTCCTCCTCCTCTTCCTCTTCCTGCTGTGCTCTCTCTCTCGAAAATAAATACAAAAACACCTTAAAAAAAGAAGAAAAAAATGTTTTCAAATAAAAAAAAAGTTATATTATGGATATCAAAGCAGAAAAACAATAAAAAACCAAAAAGAAAAAAAAATGGTGGCATTCCGCCAGAACTGAGCTTTGGAGGAACACAGGTCAAGCCCATTTTATGGATGACCTTATTCATAAAAGGTCACTGATTATTTATTTATTTTTGATTTATTTAAAAGTTTTTTAAAACTATTGACTTGAGAGAGAGCGAGAGGAAGAGAGAGAGCACACTGAGGGAGAAGCAGACTCCCCACTGAGTGGAGAGCCTGATGCGGGACTCCATCCCAGGACCCTGAGATCATGACCTGAGTGGAAAGCAGACACTTCACTGACTGAGCCACCCAGGTGCCCCAGTGATTTTTTAAATATAAATAAAACTAAAACCAAGTCTAACTTAATGTGTTGGGATTTTTCAAGAGATACCAGACATGGGTCTTGGCCTCAAGGAGCTTTTCATCTGACAGGGAGGGAGAGGTGTGTATGGAGATGTTGCATGAACTGTGCATTGGTATCAACGGTAAGAGGAGCAGAGTGCTCTGGGAACTCATGCTAGAGAGAGTTTTCAATCCACCATGGAGGTGCTCAAGGTGAGCCTTGGTGAGGTCTGATGTCATGGGCAATGTTGGTATGGAGCAGAGTGTGAAAGCCGTGTGAGAAAAGATCAGAAGAATCAAGAATTAGGAACTCAAGGTGTGCACCGCCTGGAGTAAACAGTTGGAACTTATATTTACTTTAAGGGAATTGGGGGGATTTATAAAATGTTGGGTCCCAATAATATCAAATCTTCAAGGTCAGTTGAAAACAATGTTACTTTTGGGATGCCTGGATGGCTCAGTCAGTTAAGCATCTGCCTTCCGCTCAGGTCACAATCCTGGGCTCCTGGATTGGAGCCCCGCATCGGGCTCCCTGCTCGGCAGGGACTCTGCTTCTCCCTCTTGTTTACCCCTCCCTCCACTGTTTGTGTTCTCTTGCTCTCAAGTAATTTTTTTTTTTTTAACTTTTATGGGTGAATTCCTGTTTTGAGATGGGAAAGAACAGAACTCAGAGATGAGCGTTAGGAAAATTAACCTGGTAGGTGTTTTCAGAACGGCCGGTTGTAGGAACAGTCCTGAAAACGGTGCACAGTGACAGAATGGAAAGGAGGGGGCACGTGGGAGGTCGGCGATCACGGAGTTCTGTTCACAGCGCAGTTTGCGCAAGGCGACCGGGGTCCGAGATCACATGTGAAGATCCTCCGCCATGTTCGAGTGCTCATCATCACAGTGTAGGTTGTCCTTAAGACAAAGGGCATTTTGGGTCAAAAACCTGGAGTTCTGATGCCAACTGGGAGGCCCTGAATAAGTGAGTATGAGCTACATTTCCTCTTCTCAGTAAGAGGTAGAAACATCCTATCCCTCAGGGTGCATGGGAAGAATTAAGACCATAAAGCAGGTATAACCTGAATTTCCCAGAAGTCACAAGACTGGGTGCAAATGAAGTCTGAGCGACATTAAAACCCCCAAACCCTTCAAGGCCTCAAGGCTAGGCCCCCAGCTGGTAGGCTATAGGGACTGCAATCCCTCTGAAGTCTAATATCAATTATTTCTGGCACTTTCCAGGTAACATTGGCAGATTTAGAAAAAAAAAAATTACAAGATGCCCAGGTAAATACGAACTTCCAATAAACGATGAACATTTTTTTTTTTTTTTTTTTAGGATAGATGCATCCCAAATGGAATTTCTCTTTTGATCACCTCCTCTCCATGCAGTTGATGAGATTGGAATTCCCATACTAGGATTATCCTAGGGGTAGCCCAGGGTTAGGGAGTCCTCAGAAGTCCCACCAATAACCAGACCTATGACACTTGACCTTGAACAGTTGAGGTTGGCAGCAGTGTATGGGCTGTGAATAATCATTAGCAAAGGGTAGGACGCTGCACGCCACACAGAGCCACGTGGGGCTTGAACTCAGGAACAGAACTGGGGCTGTGGAGGCAGGTTGGAGTGACCCTTGGCTCCCACAGGGGGATGTGATTGGCTCGTTTGAATAATCCCACGAGTTGGACAGGCACGGAAGTGCCCATGCTAAGGATGGTTGTCTAGGGAGTGTTATCAGCAGGAGCATAACGGGGAGGAGAATTGGCACTTGGACCATTGGAGACGTCTAGTTTTAAATGTCAAGGTGGCATGTCATGTTCATTTTGGGTCTTACACCACGATATTGTTCCTTATTTTGGATTGAAATTTTAAGTGGGTATCGATTTTCTTTGGCAACCTTATTTTTGGGTTGACTGTCCATCAACCTCAGTCTCCCTGGGGACAGTTGGCCACTTTCAAGGCTCTGCTCCTAGTACCATCTGGAAGAATCTGCCATGGTCCTACGCTTTGCCACCGCCAACCACAGCTTCTCTGCATGTGAGAGCCTCCTCTCCTGACTCCCTGGACCCCCGTGCTCTGAGGTTTGTGGCTGGATTCATTAGGACTCTTCCTCCATGATGTCTCATCCTCAGAATGGGCTTCAAGAACCATGAAGCATAGGACCCAAACTCAAACTTGGTCCCGAAACACACTTACTTCCGTTTCCGTCCCGGACCTCTTTATCTTCAGAGCTTAAAACTAATCCTTCAGGACCAGATAAATTGGACGTGCTTCCCAATATCTTTGTTCTTCCCCCAGTTTTTCTTACGCAAAATCATAAACACACCTCCTCTTTTGGTACCGAACATGAAAATGCGTTACAAGACCCTCATCACCTCTTCTGCGTGTAGCTAGATTCCCTATGACGTGTGAAAGTCAGATGTGATGTAAGTTGCTGCCTCTGCATGACCCCAGGACCTGTGAGATGCTGATGTGTGTTTTCTTCTTGGCTCTGTGGGAGACTGTAGGGGGTCCAGCTTGTTCTGCGTTCTGAGTTCCTGGTCTCAGTGGGTCCTTAGTGGTTTGGGTGTCACAGAACAAAGCGTCACAAATCCTGAAACCAGAGATCTTTGGAGTGAGGTGGGGGGAGTTTGCCCTGATAATCCGGGAGGGGTTCAGGGTTTTAAGTTTGTTTTTTGCAAGGGGCAGAAGCTCCTACTCCTGAGAAGGAAATAGGAGATTTAATGGGGTGGGTCAGGGATGCTGGCTGAGACAGGACAATGCAACCTATGATTTGGGGAGCTCCAGGGAAGGATCCACTGGCTGTGTATGGAGACAGCTCAGCTGACTTCCAGGAAGGAGTCCACTGGGGATTGATACCCAATTATTACTCATTATTGATAGAACAAATACATGTCAAAGACCAACTGTCTGGCAGCTCTGCGGTGAGCACAGTGGACATAATTGGCTTTTTGGAGCTTACATTTCAGGGATTTGCAACTGGTCTAAACAATGATTAGTACCAGGCTCCTGCCTGGTCCTAGAACTCGGTACTTCTACCAATAATTGATACAGAAATATAGAAGACACCGTGAGATTTTTAAAATACTACCATGTATGTACTTGCATAAAACTCCTTGCTTTTCACCCTTACTTGCAAATAAATATAAAATTAATGGCACTGTCCTCTAAGCCTTGCTTGATCAGCCCCCACCCCCCAGTCCCCCAATCTCCTTCTCATCTTGCTCTACACTGGGTTCGTTCAGTCCCTCACGTGGGTCACGGTCTTTCCCCCAGAGATCATGTCACATGTTGTTCCCTCTGCCAGGGAGGGTCTGCTTTAGCGAATAGACCTGTGTCTTTACAGAGCTCTGCCCGGTCCATATGAGCTTTCAGCTGTCGTTCTCGGTCTCTGTACTTCTGCCCTTCTGTCCTCTAATTTTCCTACAGATGAACCCAAGACAGTTCTGTCCTACAAGCCATCTGTGATATCCAGAATGAAGTGACTGACGAGAGTTGGTGGAAATTTAGAAATAAAAATATAAGTCCCTTTTTACCTCTTGAATTTCACGGCCTGGCAATCCAAACTGTGAAACATACGCTGGGTTTCAAAGGTTTAGGACCCAAGGGAGGAAGGGGGATGGAAAATATCTCAAGAATATTTCGTGTTAGTATTACATGGTATATTATATATTGAAACAATATTTGGCATCTATTGGATTAAATACACATGTTATTAAAATCAGTTTCACTTTACAAAATGCTACCAACCACCAGAATCAGGTTTCCAAGTGAGATTTAATTTTTTTAAAGATTTAATTTTTTTATTTGAGAGAGAGAGAGTGGGCATGTGCTCACAAGCTGGGGGAGGGACGGAGGGAGAAGGAGAAGCAAACTCCCCGCTGTCCAGGGAGCCAGATGCGGGACTCCATCCAGGGACCCCGAGATCATGACCTGAGCCAAAGGCAGACACTTCACCTACTGAGCCACCCAGGTGTCCCAAGTCAGATTTAATTTAATGGAGAAGAAACGTGATATGATTTCCCAATTTTGTGTAGTAGGCCTCATACTCTCTCTGTACGCATGGGTATATGCTAAAGGCCCCTATTAGCCCTGTCTCCTATTTTCTGTATTCTGATACTTGGATAGCATCAGTCTTTTTGTTCAGGAGCATCTGTCCCTCCCAGGGCTGGTCAGTTCCTGGTGAGAGTCAACAACTTGCCCAAGAGTGTGCCTTTCAAATGCAAACCAACCACGCAGAGCCCGTGACCCCAGCCACCTTCATTACTGGGTGCTGATTCTCTATTCTAGGCCTCTACCCCCGTCCTAATCGTCTCACAGCCAGGTACCAGACAGCTGGGGATATCTCCAAGTGTGTGTGGGGGGGAAATGACACATTTATATATAAATGTATTTTTATAGAAATGTATATAATACATGAAATAAATATATGTAAATAAAAGACATAAAATATACAAATAAAATACATAAAAATGCATATTTTTCACTTTAAAGCTCATTTTTATTATGGTGCTTGAAGCTTCCATTTGAATGTTACATTCTTCAATAGAATATCAGTCTCATTTTGATATTCTAACATCAATGATTTTTTTATTGAATTTAATTAATTAACATATAGGGTATCATCTCAGAGGTAGAGGTCAGTGATCCATCCGTTGCATGTAATACCCAGTGTCATGATGTCACGTGCCCTCCTTCATGCCCATCACCCAGTGACCCCATCCCTGCACCCTGTCCCCGCCAGCAACCCTCAGTTTGTTTCCTGTAGTTAAGAGTCTTTTATAGTTTGTCTCCCTCTCTGATTCCGTCTGATTTTATTTTTCCCTCCCTTCCCCTATGATCCTCTGTTTCGTTTCTTAACTTCCATATATGGGTGAAATCATAATAATTGTCTTTTCTCTAATTGACTTACCTCATTTAGCATAGTACCCTCTACTTCCATCCAAGTCATTGCCAATGGTAAGACTTCATTTTTTGATGGCTGAGTAATAATCCATTGCTTATATATACCATATCTTCTTCATCCGTCTTCACGTGGCTGGTAGAATATCTAGAATTACGTTTGTGGCTCACGTTGTGTTTCTCTAGGACAACATGGCTCTAGTTCTCTACCCAGACTTCACGTCTCTGGGAAGACTTCCCGCGACCGCTCTAATTAGATGAATTCCCCCAATCCCATGTTCTCATGGCCTCTGGTCACCATAGCACTGACGCCCCCCACCCCCCGTGGGATATTTGGTTCAGTCTGCAACTCTGTAGATGGTTGGCTCTATGCACGTGAAGGCTGTCTTTGCTCATCGCTGACTCTCCCCACCTAATGCAGTTCTCCCCCCATGAGCAATTCAATACATTGCTGGGTAACAAATGAGCGACAGTTATATGAAAAGATGTTTACAATTGGCTGTTGACACAGAGCTAGGGATGACATCTACCAGCACTCAAATCAGGACTGAAAAGTTCTCATCTGACCGGAGAGTGCAGTCAAATCATGAAAGATAAAGTTTACTAGAAATAGAAGACTAGGGGCGCCTGGGTGGCTCAGTGGGTTAAAGCCTCTGCCTTCGGCTCAGGTCATGATCCCAGGGTCCTGGGATCGAGCCCCGTGTTGGGCTCTCTGCTCAGCAGGGAGCCTCCTCCCTCCTCTCTCTCTGCCTGCCTCTCTGCCTACTTGTGATCTCTGTCAAATAAATAAATAAAATCTTTAAAAAAAGGAAATAAATAGAAGACTAGTCCAGTGCACAGATTAAAAAAAAAAAAATCAGTTGTTTCAGTAAAAAAATGAGGGGGGAGGGGCATTTGAATTTATGTGGGTCCTGGGCTTGTAATTAACTCTAAGTTCGATGTTGGCCATTACCGTGAAAGCTGTTATTAGATGTGACAATGCAAATTCTAGAGTCCACATAGAGTAGGAATCTTCTTATTGAACCAAGGATTTGTCAGACGGTACGTGACAAGCTGTGCATCACTCCAGGGGACCTTCTCAAGAGTGATTCCAAAGGAATTGAACCAGGGTGGAAAGGGACCTTGACACTGTGATTTATTTAATGAATAAGAATGTTCTACTTGAAGAATAGGGAGAACGTGATGTGAGTTTTCAGTTATTGGAAGCTGTTCTGTTGACGAGCTGTGCAGTCTTACTACATTATTCTAGATGGCAGAACTAGGGGCTGGGAGTAGCAGTCACATGGTACCAATTTTCGTTTTCATATAAAGAACTTTTCAGTTTCAGTTCCCCAGGGGTTCAGACTACTATGTCCAATGTGTTCCTTGTTATTTGCAGGTATCCAAGCAGAGGCTGGGTGACCATTTGGTAATGACATGGTAGAAGGGTTTCCTTAGGTTTGGCTAAATCATTTTTTTTTATTAACATAGCATATATTATTTGTTTCAAGGGTACAGGTCTGTGATTCATCAGTCTTGCACAATTCACAGACCTCACCATAGCACATACCCTCCCCAGTAGCCACCCCATCCCTCCCACCCTTTCCACTCCAGCAACCTTCATTTTTTTTCCTGAGATTAAGAGTCTCTTATAGTTTGTCTCCCTCTCTGCTTCCATTTTGCTTAATTTTTTTTCCTCCCTTCCCCTATGATCCTCTGCCTTGTTTCTCAAATTCCACATATCCGCAAGGTCATATGATAATTGTCTCTCTCTGACTGACTTATTTCACTTAGCATAGTACCCTCTAGTTCTGTCTGTGTCATTGCAAATGGCAGGATTTCATTTTTGATGGCTGTGTAGTATTCCATGTATATATACACCAAATCTTCTTTATCCATTCATCTTCCAATAGACATATTGGCTCTTTCCATAGTTTGGCTATCGTGGACATTGTTGCTATAAACATTTGGGTGCATGTTCCCCTTTGGACCACTACATTTGTGTCTTTGGGATAAATACTCGGCAGTGTGATTGCTGGGTCATAGGGTAGCTCTATTTTCAACTTTTT
>NW_022631105.1:0-75010 GCF_010015895.1 Lontra canadensis
AGCCTGACCATAACCATGTCCCTGACAGTGACCATGACCCAAACCCGAACCCTGGCCCAGGCCCTGAGCCTGATCCTAACCATGGCCCTGACCTCACCTGGAACCTGACTCTGACACTAACCCTGGCCCTGACCCTACTCTGACCCTAAACCTCTCCCTCTAACCCTAACCCTATTCCTCTGACCCTAAACATATCCCTCTAACCCTAACCCTAACCCTCACCCTAACCCTCTATCCCTAACCCTCTAACCCAAAACCTAACACTAACCCTAAGCCTAACTGTAACCCTCCACCTAACCCAAACCCTAACCCAAACCCTAACCTTCCCTTTCCTCCTTCCCACCCACTGACTCATGCCAGGGCTCCATCCAAGGACAGGCTGGACCTCTGTCCCAGGGCACAACCAGGAAGACCAAGCAGAGGGAGAGAGGAGAAGTCGAAGGGGCCCACTGATCTCCCTGCCCTGCTTTGGCCTCCATTGATGTCTCCAAGTCCTCTGGCTCAACCGCGCACTGGGATTCTGAATTCCAGGCCAGCTGGCTGGGGGGTACTCAGGGACCTTGGCATCCCCAGATGTCCAACCCGCCTGGCCTTGCACCCTGAGCCTTGCTTCCCAGGGTAGGCATGGTTCTGATGCTCAGCAGACTTCGGGGCCACAGAGCACTTTGCAGTGGAGAGGGAATATGGGGGACCAGTCAGGGACAGTGCCATGGGTCGCGTACACATGCACCGCAAGGCTGGGCCATGGTACAGGTGCTGTGTGCAGGTCTCCTGGGCACACCTGGCCCTCTCGGAATGGAGGTCTGTGTGCCCGGGGCACCTTTCCTCCACCTCCGCCTACCCCTGGAGGAACGGCCAAGTTCAAGCATTTCCATGTCCAACCCTCAGGGACAGTTGGGAACCGGGGGTCAAGAGAGGCAGGGACTGGCCCAGGACAAAAGATGGGTACACGGTCCAAGGAGCAGAGCTTCCCTCCAGTCCTAGGCCAGCCACAACCCTCCCATGAGGTTTGCTTGGAGGGTGAGAGCCCCTCAGATCCTTGGGGAGAGCTACCCACCCCATCCCATGTGGGGACATGACCTCGGGCATCCCCAGACAGGTAGAGGCATATGTGCTTGAGCGTGCGCATGTACACACACACACACACACACACACCACTCTTCCCAGCTAAAGGTCAGACGGGGAGACACCCTGGGAAGATGGTGGGTAACAAGGGGGAAAGAAGAAAGAGGTTGGAGACAGCTGGGCCATGGGGTCAGGGGCATCAGGACTCCTGACAAGGACCGAGATCCATAGCATAGGGAGGGGACACAGGACGGGCTGATGGTCAAGGGGTCCCCAAGGGGCCCAGGGGCTTTGCCAGAGCATCGGGTGAGGACAGGGTCTGGGGCCTGGTGTCCATCACCACCCTGGACTACTGGAAGTAGGAAGAGGTACCCCCCCAAGTGTGGACAGGGCTACAACACCAAAGGCCTCCCCTTCCTCTTCTCTCAATGGGGCCATGGAGACAGGGTGTCCCTAGGCTCCCACAGACTGGTAGAAGAGCCTGTTGGCCTTGAAGCTCTCTCCCGGACCCACTGTGCTCCCAGTCTTGGGAAAAGGCTTTGGACTCCCTCGAGGTCCTTCTGAGCGGAGGACAGCCTGGAGGCTTGGGGGGTTGACATTGTGGGCTTGCAGAATGTGGCAGAGCACTAGAGCCCTGGTCTGGGGACCAAGGTCAGGACCCTCCTCGTTGCAGCCTCAGGGTCCCCATTGGGAAGAGGTTCCAGAGTCAGTGCTCTGCTCAGGGTGAGAAGGCCTTAGCAAGGGACCTAGCCCCAGCACAGGAGAGGGAAACAGGAACAAGGGAGACTTCAGAGGTTTTTCCCATCACCCCTGGAGCCCACAGACCCTGCTCCTGGGAGACACACAAAAACAGACACAGACACAGACACAGACACAGAGACAAAGACAGAGACAGACACTGACCACAGGAGAGAGGGAACCAGGAGAAGTCACAGACTTTCCTCAATCAGCTGGGAAATGACAGCCAAGCATGTTGTCCCCTTCTCAGGCCCAGGGGCCATCCACCCTGGGAGGACGGATTCGGGAATGCCCGGGAACCACTGTGGGGGCTGCCCAGCCCACGGGCGCAGATGAGGCCCTTGGACCTCAACCTAATGGGAGCCCGGGGATGTCTGCGTCGCCAAGGTCAGAAGCCATGCACTGCAACCTTGCCACGGGGGAGGGGACACAGGCAGGAGGAGGGTGGCTTTGCCTGGATCCCAGAACAGATCCAGGCCCCTCTGGGCTGTGTTCCATGCCCCCGCCCAGCCCCTGGCTCACCCGTGCCTTGCCAGGTGTGTGCACCAGCCTCCTGGGAGAGCGGGTATGGAACGTATGCAGAGGCCCTACCCCTGATGGCAACCCTAGAAAGAGAAGCCAGAACACCCCCAAGGTGCAGACGGGGAGACTGGGGCGGCCCTGAGAGCCACAGGGTGTGTCCGGGCTCACAGTCCTGGGCAGGAGCTGGAACCCGGTCTGAAGCCAGCTCTGTGCCCTCACAGCGGGGACAACAGCTGCACCCAGGCCTCCCAGGGGCTGTGGGGAGGCCATGTGGGGGTCACTGTATAGACAGGGCATGGGGTGGAGGGTGAGCCTTGAGCAGCTGGGGGAGGGGCGCCCTCAGGGAGCTCTGGTCTGAGGAGGAAGTCGGGTAAGGAGCCCCCAGGCAGGGGTGACCTCACTTCCCTGACGACAGAGCCCAACGGAATTGGAACCCACGTATCCAGGCACCCACATTCCAGAGACAAGCCCCCTGCCCAGCTCATTTCCTTGGACAACCTCAAGGAAGCGACATGTTCTTGTGCTGCCTACCCAAGTCCAGAGGACGCGGGCAGAGGAAAGCTCGCCCGCCAAACACGTGCCCTCACTGGGGAGGTCGTGTCGGGGCTCTCCGACGCCTCTGGCCCTTTGGGAAGAAGAATCCAAAGGTGACACCGGGAGTCTCAGAGTCAGCCAGCCCCACACCCTCTGATCGACCCGTGTAGACCCAGGTCTCCTCCCCGTGTGTCTGTGTGTGGGGGAGTGTGTGTGTGTGTGTGTGTGTGTGTCTGTGTGTGTGTGTGTGTGTACAGAGAGCTCATCGGGGGTGGAGATGCCCCGAGCAGGAGCAGGCTGATGAGGGGTCAGATGCCTGGTGGGCAGGTCATGTTCACAGCCCAGGTGAAGGCTGGCTAGGTGGGACGGGGGGTGGGGGCCACACCCTTCTGCCCTGGGTTTATCCTGTGACCCTGCAGGGACGGGTCACTGACCCAGGTGCGGGGCTGTGCACGCGCAGGTCTGCGTGGGATCTGGGAGAAGGCGGGGGACCGGGCAGGAGGACGGTGGGTATGGCCGGGCAGGGCTCTGGTGCCTCTTGCACACTCCCCGTCTCTGCCTTGGCAGGCCACGGAGGAAAGAGGAAGGAGGCGGGAAGACACACACTCCTCCCTGACCCAGGAGTCCCCGGTCCTGGGAAGGCCTCCGGTACCTCCCAGACCACTGCCCGCGGTACTCCATTGGACGGCGGTCCTGGACAGGGAGCCCACGGAGGCCAAGTCTGAGGGTGAGAAGGTTGGGATGGGGTGCCTCTGGCTGTGTGGGGAGGGGTCGGTGCTGGGCCCCACAGGGAGAAGCCCCTACGGGCTGCTGTGGGGCCAGGAGCCACGACTTGGCTCGGAGCACCCAGGGGTGGACTGCCGTCGGGGAGACGTCCCGGTGAGGGTTCCTTCGTGGCTGCGGCTTCTCCGGGAGGCCCTGGGCTGTGCTCTGTCTCTGCAAAGCCGCAGGGAGAGGCAGGCCCGCGGCTGACCTTCTCTCCTCTCACAGCTACTCCAGCGGAGGAGCTAGACCCACTTCCAACTTCAGCAACTCCGGACGGGGACATGGTGCCTAGAGACACTTCGGCAGGAGACCGGGAGCCGACAGGTGACCGGGCGCCTGCCCACAGAGATGCTGATGCTGTCCACGGAGAGCTGGCTCCTGCTCCTGCTCCTGCCCCCATGCCTGCTGCTGCCGCTCCCCCTTCCCCTGCCCCTGCCTGTGCTCCTGTTCTGGCCCCTGACCCAGATCCTCCCTTGGTCTCACCCCTTCCCCGGCCCCTCCCTGGGCCCCTGTTCCTGCCCGAGACCCAGCTCCTGCCCTTGACCCTGCACCAGTCATCACCACTGCACTTGTCCCAGCTCCTGCTCCTGCCCCATCCCCTGCCCCTGACCCTGACCCTGCCCCTGTCCCTTCTCCTTTCCCTGCCAGGGCCACTGCCCCTGCACCTGCCCCAGACCCAGGTCCTAGCCCTGTTCTTGTCCCTGCCCCTGCCAGGACGGCCTCCTCGTCCCCTGCCTGCGCCCCTGTTCCTGCGCCATACCCAGACCCTGCCCCTGCTTCTTCCCCTTCCACCGCCCTCGTCCCTTCCCCTGGCCCAGCCAGGACCACTGCCCCTTCCCCTGCCCCTGCCTATGCCCCTGTTCCTGCCCCAGACCCAGCCCCTGTCCCTTGCTCCTGCTCCTTTGCCTGCCCTTGCCTGTGCTCCTGTTCCTGTCTCTGACCCAGCTCCTGCTCTGGGTCCCGCACTGGCCACTACTGCTGACCCTGTCCCCGCCCCGATCCCAACCCCTGCCCCTACACCTGCTCCTGCGGGGCTCCCAGGCCCGCCTCCAGAGCCCACAACTCTGCGGGGAGATCTCCTCATAAAAATACCGTCCGTTCCATCCCCTGACCCCGACATCCCCGCAGAATGTTTCATCCCCTCCCCCTGTGTTCTTCCTCTCCTGTATGTAGTCACCGTTATAGTTGCCTTCCATCTCCTCTATGCTGTGTATTATTTATTTTAAATAAAAGTACTTGTTTTCCCTTGAACACGTCATGAGCATGAAGTACATTCCCAACGCTGTGCCACCACACCCCAGAACCTCGCTGCAGGATATCTCCTTCCCCAAAGGAGACCCTGAGCCCAAGCCCTCCCTGCCCATTGCTCCCCCAGCCTGGCCCCTCGCAACCCCGGAGCTGCTTTCTCTTGCTGTTCCTGCACATGTTCTGGAGGTTTCTGGAAGTGGAATCCCTCCACAGGTGTCTTTGTGTCTGCACCGATGGTCAAAGGGCACTCATTTGGTTGGTTTCTCTGTTGGACCTAGAATTGCCCTTATTGGATGTTGAGACGCCCAATGGATTACAGAGGAGATGTCATCCTAGGGACCCCTTTAGGAATTCTGGGCACCATCTTGGGCCAAGGCCCCTGTTCCTGCTGGGACACCACAGTCGGTCCCCAGACAGGACACGGCTGTTTCCTCCTGTGGCCCACACAGAAACCAGGGAAATGCAGAAAGCTGGAAGACACGCCGCAGAGGGCAAAAGCATCGCTCCCAACCCTAGGCCAGAGAAAGGTTTCCCATGGGTCTGCTCCAATCCATGCTCCAAGTCACTGGGTCCCACAGGGACAGAGACGACACACGTGCAAGTTCAAGGGGGAGGACAGGCACCCAGGGAGTATGTGTCAGGAGATGCAGGAGCTCCCGGGGAAGGACTCAGGCAAAGGAAACCCTGGGGAGGCAGTGCTGGCCACCCTCCGACTGGTCACCCTCCGACTGCTGGTCTGGGGACCAGCAGCCCTGGGGAGAACGTGAGGAAGCAGACATCCAATGCAGGTCCCCTGGAGAGAAGGGGGACAGGCACCCCTGTCTAGGACAACAGTGAGCGGCACCCAGCCCAGGCTACAGGGGCACCTATCACCTAGCAGGGCTCAGCCCGTGACTCACCCCCAGAAACTCTGGCTCGGTTTGGCACAGATGTGTTTTCAGTAGTAGTTGGCACAGCAGTGGTGGAGACAGCAGGCAATGGAACAATGTTCATGCCCAAGGAGATGGATGGGATCCTCATCCCAGTCCTCAGGACAGAATGTCCTGTGGCTAGTATCTCAGTGTTCTCTGGGGCACACAAAAGGCCCTCCGGAGACCCCACTCCGGCCACACTGCTCCTGGGGACATTCATAACTCTTTAAGGAGGAGGTGGAGAGGATCCAGGATGACAGAGGGCCAAGAAGAAGGAAGGTCAGCACTGGGAGGAAAGAAGGACATGCCCTGAGCCACCATCTAGGGCCTGAGCTGTGATTCTCTCAGACCCGAACCAAAATAATGGTTCCTGATGTGTGGACGAGCTTCTGTGGTTTCACTCCCTCCTTGCCTACCAATTTTATTCACTCAGTCATTCATTTCCCCCTCTCTGGCTCCCCTCTACCCTCCCTTCCCCCCCTGACTCCATCCCCCTCCCTCCGTGCCTCCCTCTCTGCCTCCCTCCCTCTCCTCTTATCTTCCTCCTTCCCTCACTCTCATCCTCCCTCCCTCCCTGCTATCCTCCCTCCCTAACATCCTCCCTTTCCTCCTCCTTCTCTCCCCTCCCTCTCTCCCACCCTCCCCACTCTGTCTTTCCCTCACTCCCATCCTCCCTCATGCCCTCCCTCATTCAGTGGAAGATCTGGGGTCCCTGCTCTGTACTGAGCACTGGGGCTTCATCAGTGAGCCCCCCTCAACCCATGTGGTCACATCCACTGTGGGAGGTGACAGGGGTTAGTCCTCAGGGCTCGCAGTGGTGATGAGAACCAGGAATCTGCTCCTGAAAACAGAGGCCCATTTCACAAAGAAATGAATGGAAAGATACATGCTTAGCATTTCCTCAAGAAAAATCTAGTCCTGAAAAATGATGAAAAGTAAATATATCCTAGACTTCATGCAATGTGAGTTCTAATGGCCCATACACACTGATTCCTAGAAGCAACAAAGTGTAACTCATTCATTGTTGACTGGGGGTTTGTGACACATTTTTTCTGACCAAATGATAACATTTCAGCCAACATCTCCAGGGCCTCTGAGTTTGCCCAAAGGTCTCTGTGATCCTCTGACTCTTCCATTGACCTCCTGGAGAAGCTCAGTCCTGTTCCCTTCCTTGTCTCCTGCCTCTTCTGGGACACTTCTATGGACCCCTATCCCCTCCAGGGCCTCCCCCACCAGGACTCCCCATGCCCTGTGGCCTGATGTCCAGATCCTGTGCTGGGTCCCTTGAGCCCAGTGCTTTGTGCAAGGCCTGTGAGCTCCCTCTGGGGTCACTTGGCATCTCCCATGTAGTAGCCTGCATCTTCCTGCACTGGTTCTCCTCTGACGAATCTGTGAGGCCAGCCTATGCCCATGTCATGGGCATGGAAGCACGAGTCCAGGAGGTCCAGATGACCCGCTCCCAATCCCAGCATGTGGAGCCTGGGCCAAGAATGGTCCCTGAGCAGAGGACGGCTTGACCTAGGGAGCCTGAGGGAGGACGTAGTACACTGAGCCCACAGGAGAGTGACCGTGGTGGGGGCCTGGTGCTCAAGACAACTGGAAGACCACACCCCACCCGCACTGGCTCTGTCCCCAGGGCTGGAGGTCATCAGGTTATCTACCCTCCCATGCTGCAGGCTGGCAGTGACTGGCAGGGAAGGAGGCACCACTGGAGCAGGAGAGAGCCCTCTGCAGAGAGGAGGAGGCAGGGGCTCTCCCAGCAGCAGGTGCACTGGGGTGGGCTGAGGGGGCATCAGGAGACAGCAGTGTCTGCAGCTGGGGTCTCCACACAGACCCCCTCCTCAGGCTCAGCACAAGCTTGTCTGGATGGCCTTTGTCCCGCAAACACAAAGTCTGACTCAGGACCTCCCCTCAAGCTCCCACTCCCAATCCTTTGTATTCAGCTCAAGTGACAAGAAAGGTCCAATAGTTTAGGTGGTGTTGGGTGCAGAGACATGTGATTTTTCTGGCCCACAATGTAACACCGCTGGCATTTTAAAGTTCTCGGGGCTTTGATTTAAAAACTGAAAATGGAAAGCTTTCTGAAACATGCCCTCAGCGGTACCCTCACTTTCTGCAGCTCTTCAAAGCTGGGGACTTCAGGCTGAGAAGGAAGATGAGGGGGGCAGAGGGGACTGAGGAGGCTCGACTCAGACAGGAAAGGTCTGAGCCACTGCTTTGGGGAAAAAGTGGGTCAGCTCCAGGCTCATGGAGACAGACCTTGGGGCCATTATGCTACATGAAATAAGCCAGTCCCCAAAGGATTGATACTGAAGGACCCCACTTGTGAGGGACGGAGAGCACCAATTCATAGAGATGGAAGGAGCTAGTGGGTGCCAGGGCTGAGGAGGGGAAATGGAGGGTTAGGGTTAGGGTGAGTAGAGTTCAGTTTGGGGTGATGACAAAGTTGTGGCAGTGGATGGAGGTGGCAGGTCCAGAAGAGTGAATGTACTTATTGCCACTGAATTGACCCTGAAATGTGTTTAACGGTATCAGTTATATGTCTGACACACCACAATAGGAAAGAAGTGAGTCAGGAGGTCTGGGCCATCATGAGTCCCAGGAGGGCCCTGGAGGAAGAATCCTGTATCTTGGTTCTCACTCTCATGCTCTGCCCCTTGTTGGTGACTGAGCTCACAGCAGGCACTCAGTGAATGCTTGCTAAGACACAGCGTGGGCAGATGGGGGCACAAGTGCAAACCCACCGGTAGGCACTGAGGAGTCCCAACAGGATGTGCATCCAGACGCAGCCAGTGCCCACATTTTACAAACACCAGCACAGAAATAGCCATTTAAAACCAAGGGAGGAACCACATATAACCCAGAGTGTTCCATGCTCCTGGAGGCTGAGCTAGCAGCCACAGCCAAGACCTCTGGCAGTCAGGGGACTGGGGGTCTGACAGGTGGCTCGGCACAACCTTGACCCTGAAGCCCCATTGGACTGGGAGGGAAGACCCAGCCAGGGCCCATTCTGGCTCCAGGGTGGCTGCAGGGCCACTCCCAGCCCCACAAGATGTGTCTGTTTAGAACCAGGGAGGAAACCTTTTCTCTCGATTCTTAAAAAAAAAGATGATTGCTCAGCATTGACACAGAAAAACATCTGACATAAAACTGGAGCCGTTCACAGCTGCCAATGACCCAGAAGTTATCAAAATGTAGTGACCACAAAGAGAGGAACTTGTGTCCCCAGGCAGGCCTCCTATATGCAGGTGTGGCTGGGGGCCCGGGACATCTGGGCCTCACAGTCTCCCTCAAAGGGGCAGAAGAAGGAACCTGCTCTGATGGCTCCACCGGCAGCATCCCCGGATGGAAATGGGGGCATCCCCTCACGTGTTCCTGGTGTCCTGGTGATTCTTGGGCACAGCCATGTATCTCAGTTTCTTCATGATGGGGGAGGGGGTGGTGGGTAGCCCAGCAGCTACGGATACCACAGATCCTCCAGGGACAGCCCAGCATCTGCAGGTCCCACGGGTCCTCCAAGGGACAGCCCAGCAGCTGTGGGTACCACAGGTCTTCCGGGGATAGCATCTTGGTGAGCTTGAGGTCAAGCAGATACCTGCTCAGGTGGCTCTTGTCATGCTACATGGCCACAATCCCATTGGCCAGGTCGAACCCCATCTCATGGTGACAGGCCAAGGTCAGTCAGTAAACCTCCACCACCAATACCCCAAAAAATACCCCCATGTAGTAAATGTTGCCCTGATCCCTGGGGATGTGGGCCTGGGACTACGGCTGGCACTCGTAGCTGAAGTCCTTGCAGGCTGCCCAGTAGGAACTGGGATACAGGGTGCCAAAGAAGGGGGACAGGATCTCCACACCCATGTGGTCACAGAACTTCAGGTCTACACCTGCACACCAAGTTGTCCACCTTGCGGAGGAAGTGCTGCTCGCAGAAGCCGCTGACCATCACCATGTGCTACATGGACACATCCTGCCAGTGCAGGGCACTACAGACCTCGGGGACCACCACCCTCTGGCCCTCCTGGGGTGGGGGGGGTCACAAAGGCCCGGCAGCCAGCTGGTCGGTGAAGATGTAGCAGGTGACCCTGTGTCTCACCATGAGGACCACTATCTTTCAGCCCTCCCGGACAGGTACATGGGCCTGGTAGCCGGCTGGTCGATGAAGACGTAGTAGGTGACCCTGTGGCCACCATGATGGGCTTCTCTGCTGTCTGCAAGAACAGGTCCAGGAAAACCATGCAGCTATAGGGACAGGGGACAGGGTGTGAGGAGGTTCACTGACAGAGGCTGGCAGCAGGACCCCAGAGCTGGGGTCTGTGAACACCTTCTTCAAGGGGGTAGACTCTGGGCTGTTTTAAGCAACAGCCACTCTCCCAGCCTGTCCTGAGTGAGTCCGCTCATGGGGCCTCTGTACCTTCTGCTCCCAGAGATGGGGGCCATCAGCACCCCACCTTACAAAGGGGACTCTGAGGCTTAGAAGGTTGGAAACCCATGCAGCCCTACATTTAAGTGGGGAAAAAGCTCACACACACCCAGCAGGCATGAGCCAGGTCATCAGGGGGCAAATCGAGGCTCAGCCAATGGGGAAATAAGCCAGACGTGAAGCAGGAGGAGAGAAGAGTGCTCCTGGCAGAGGCACAGCATATGCAAAAGTTTGGATTCCAGCCTGAGGCACCTGTGGGAAACCACACTCCTCGGTGCCCACAGAAGGGAGGGTCCCCGTGGGAGAGGTAAGGCTGGGGGGGCAGGAGGGGAGCAAACCACAGAGAGGCCCAAAGCTTATGTTCCAGAAAGATCACTCTGGTTACTGGAGGAGAACAGGCTCTGTGGGGTGAGGACAGGGAGACCCTAACCCTAAGGCAACCGTGACCCTAACCCTAACCTAACCCCCATCCTAACCACTAATACCAACCCCAATGAAATCATCACAAGATCAGCGAAATGCATTCCTACGCCTTTCTTTAAATGAATGTGAGGAGCCTGATCAGGAAACTGGGAACCCAAGAGCTCATGGATACGTCTGCACCGTAAGCAAGTGTCTCTTCACAAGCGTCTCCGGCTGTTCAAGAGTGAAACAATGTTGCGCGCCACAGTGAGTGTTTAAGTAAAACCGTGCGGTCGTGTTAAGTGACGCAGAAAAGGTTCTGACCGGAATCCACGTCTGCCGCGGATACAGACACTCACGAAAGCAGGAATAGGGGTCATTTTCCCTCAAATCTGCGGCGGCCACCACGCGCCCCTCTGAAGGCTGCCGGCTCCGCTCGGAGATCCGGAGCGAGGGCCGGCCGCCGGCGCTCACGCAAGGACGGACACCCGGACCCCGCTCGGAGGAGGCGTCCGGGACACACAGTCGGGTGCGGCTGCGGGGCCGAGGGAGGGGCCGGAGGCTGGTGTTTCGCGCGCACAGTCGCCTCGGGGAGAGCGAGAACGTTCTGGAGAACGACTGCGGCCCGTGACCTCGGCTGAGGCTGCGGAACTGCCCCCGGCCGCGTCTGAAGCGGTCCGTGTCGTCGTGTTTAGTCGCCGTGAGAACACGAAGGATGCCGCCTGTCCCCACGCGCGGACCCCGGAAACGGCCCCAGTGACGTAACCCTGTGGAAATGCGCGCCAGACGGGAGCCTCTGCGCTCCGGAAACCCGTCAGGGTCGCGCTCGCCGGGGAGTCTCGGGAGCGGCTCCGGAGGGAGAAAACGGGTCGGGACGGTGCGGCGGGCGCGGCCGCTGACGGGGTCTGCGGACCGGGGGCCACTGCGGGCGCCGTCCGGGTTTCCTCACCTGGGGCTCCGTGGGGGTTCCGCGGGACGGTGTCGCTGTTTGCCGGAAGCAGCCCGTGCGACGCGGCAGACGTGGTTCGGAAGCGACAGCGGGGGGTCTGCCTGCGGCAATGACGCGTCTCTGTGCGGCGGCGGGAACAGGGTCCCGCAGATCCGAGGTCACCGCAGAGGACGCGGCGCTTCCCGACACCCCCGCGGCGCCCGCACAGCCCGGTGGGAGCCGTGAGGAAGCGGGTCGGGCCTCGGGACGGCGGCCGGGGAGCCGGGGCGGCGGCGGGAAGGGGGCGGCTCGGCGCGCGACAGACCCCGCGGTGGGGACGCGCCCGCTCGGCCCGGGAGCCGCGGTTCATCCCCCGCGGGAAGTCGCCGCCCCCGCAGCTCCGCGGCGGGAACCTCCGTCCCCCCGGCCCCGCCTCTCCCCACGGACGCGCCCTCCCGGCAGCCCTCCCGGCTTCCCCCGCCTTGTCCGGGACCCGCCGAGCCGGGGACAGGCCGGTCCTGCGACGCCGCGCGCCGCTGACGACGCACACGGAGCGGGACGCGCGGGGACGGGAGACGCTCGGGCTCCGGGACGAACCGCGCCGGGAAACACCCGCCGTCGCCGCCGCCGCCCGCAGAGCCCGCGCTGTCGCTCCGGGACGCCCGGACTCCGGCCGGCCCCGCGGCGGGTGTGGACGCGGGAAGGACGCGCGGGGCCGGGCGGGCGGGGGGAGCGCGAGCCCCGAGGGGGCGGCCGCGCCCGGACCGTCTGAGGAGCCGCAGGAGCCGAGTCCGCGGCGCACGGACACAGCCGCGACCCGGGCGCATCCGAGCCCGGACGGGGGGACCCCACAGCCCCGCGCTCGGCCCCGCGGGAGGCCACCCCGCCGCACACAAAGAGCCGGGGAAGCCGCACCGTCTACACAGCGCGCCCTTCCTCCGCCGGGCACTGCGAGCCCCGCACCCCTCGGCAGTGCCCGCTCCGGCGGCTTCTGCTCACCTTCTCCCACGACGGGGCCTGAGATGGATCCTGTCAGCGTGGACGCGGCCCCGCGACCTCCACAGCGGGTCCTGTCAGTGAGGATGTGGACCCACACCCTGCCCAGCTTGTTCTGTCACTGTGGGAGCAGCCCGCAGCCTCCAGAAGCCTCCACAGCGGGTCCTGAGGAGGCCGGCACCCGTCCCAGCGGCAGCCGCTCGGGCCAGGCTTGGGGCGGGAGCTGCGGTCCGGCGCCCTCTGCAGGCGGTGGAGGGCAGTGCAGGACTGGGGAGCTCACCCTTCAAAGGAAGAACCTGCTCCCTCCCGGGTCCCGCTGAAGCCTTTTCATTCTGGAAACTGCAGCAATATGGAGCCCAATATCCCCGACTTCTCCAAAAATACCTAAGGAGCAATGAATTGGAAGCAGTGTGGAATGACAACAGTCCCTGACCCAAACGGTGGCACCGATCATGACCCTGGGCCTGACCAGACCCACACTCTGACCTCAACTTGCTCTCAATCCTGGCCCTGACCCCAAACCAAGACCTTAACCCTAGCCCCCAACCCAAACAGTGTTCACAAGAACCAAAAGGTAGAAACTGCAAATATCCATCAATGGTGAATGCATAAATGAATTGTGGTGAAGGGTTTGGGTCTGGGTTCAGGGTCAGGTTCCAGTCAGAGTTCTAGGTCAGGATTTGGGTTTAGGGTCAGGGTGAGGGTGAGGGTTTTGAGTGAGGGTGAGGGTAATGGTTAGACTTAGAGTTTAGTGCTTTAGGCTTATGATTTAGGGTTTAAGACTTGTGGCTTAGGGGATAAAGTTCAAGGTCAAATTTGGAGTTTGGGTTCAGGGCTCATGACTCAGAGTTCTGGCTCAGGGTTTGGGTTCGTGGTTCAAAGCTTGGGTTCAAGACTTGGGTCCAAAGTTCAGGTGTGAGGTTCAATTTCAGGTTTGGGATTCAAGGTTCCAGTTCGGGCTTTAGGGTCAGGTCAGGTTAGGTTCCAGGGTTAGAGTTGGTTTAGGGATTACACATTTTCTTCAGTTGTCATCGTGGTCACAAAATTTCTATTTGATGTTTCTAAATTGGAATTCTATTTCATCTGGGTGTCAAGAGCTGGTTTAGAATTTAGGATCCAAATAGCTCCCTACTAACAACATTGTGGTCCTAGAGTCTCCCAGTCACCCAGAAGCAGCTTTTTCTTGGATCAAACATACCCTTGGCAGAGAAGGGTGAGCTGGTGTCAAAGTTGGGATGATTTCACAATGGTAGAGGCATGAAACCAAATATTGTGGAAATGTTCATGGAAAATGAAATAGGAGACAAACAATTTGTTGACTCCTGATTCTTCCACAGTAGCAAAGACCAAGTTCCCAATAGAATCTGATAAGATTCCCTAGGAAGGACTATGGTACTCATTACCAGTACCAAAATAAGACACCCTCCTCTGATTTAAACTAAGAATCACAGCAGAATACTTCAAACTTTGTGTCAAAAATAAAATTTTATTATTTGGCTGTTCCAATGTACAATTTGTGGAAGCACTGACAACATTTTCCTTGCTCAAATCCTCACCAACACACATGGAAAAGGCAAACAACGTTGTAATGCACTGTTCATTGGAATACCAAGAGCAAGGAGGGCTAACAGAGGTAATAAAAAGACCTCAAATATGAAACTCAGAAAAAAACATCCTTTATGGGCCCTTAATGAGAATCCCTAACCAAAATGTAACATCTCATCCTATGGAATTCACCCATAAAAATCAAAAATAACAATAGCCTGCTGACCACTGTAACCACCTCACCATTGACCTCTAGACTTGTAATACACACTCCAACCGCTAGAGACACACTTCTCAGCAGCAGAAGGGGACTTACCCACTCCGGGTGGACCAACTCTTACAGTAATGACAAAAAATCCCACTCCTTGGAAATCCCAGCCATTAGGACAAGTCACAGAAACCACACCCAGAACTCAATAAAGGATAGACATCTCATGAAGCGGATGCTGCAGATCACCACCACTCCCACGAGGTAGCTCTACGGTGGACTCCAGGTCTGTTCCCTTCCCGGGATCACACGGGGTACCTTGTTCTTCCAAGACTCCATCCTCAGAACAAAACCATGAACTGTCCTCATCAGTCCAGGTGTGCAGGCTCACAGTGAGGCCTGTGAAAGCCAGACACCTTGAGAGCACTCAGCCTCTCATGCCTATCCTAGCAGATAGAGGGTGCTGCTCTCCCCAACTTCCACACCAGCTAGAGAATACTTGGAACAAGTCTTGCCATACTCCATGCAAAGTCATATTCGTCATCTGCAAAATGATGGAGGGTGAAACACCACGGATTCCCCACACCTCCGTGAACCTAGGTAAATTGGAGATACAGCTTGGCCAGAGCTATTATCCCCAGTCACCTACACACACACACACCCTTCCCTTGTGCACTCCAGACCCATTTCCATCCACTTTGCTCATTCTCAGCCATCGTCTCTGCAGAGAAGTACAGTAGCGCTGAGGTGCTGGGACTGAGGTGCTAGGTGCTTAGTCAGCACCTTGGACTCACTTACTATCAGAAATTAATATTCCTTTTATTAGGAGTTGTGTCCCAGAAGATCTTGCCACCGTGGCCATTAGAAAAGTCATTACAACAGAGGTCCATTGGGAGAAGGAGAGGAGGAATGAACGGGGGGGAATCAGAGGGGGAGACGAACCATGAGAGACCGTGGACTCTGAGAAACAAACTGAGAGTTTTAGAGGGGGGTGTGGGGTTCGGGTGAGCCTGGTGGTGGGTATTAAGGAGGGTACATTAGGTGAGTATTAAGGTGGTACATAAACGATGAATCTTGGGACACTGAAAAAATAAAATTAAATTTAAAAAAAAAAAACAGAGGTCCTAACAACCCGTGCCAACCTCCATGGCTCCATTCCTTGGCTCCAGGAATTGGCTCTTCCATGGCCATGTGACCTGGTTCCAGCCGATGAGGTGGGAAGAACCTTGGGTCTCAGCCTGCAGAGCCAAGCATGCGGTGGACCACCCAGGCCAGGGACTTTTCTCTCGTGGCTGCAGAAGTGGCCTAGGCCAGACCCCTGCCAGTGCCACAGAGGGCCCAGGAAGCCAGGTGCTCCATAACATTGCTAAGGGCTGAATCAGACTCCTCCTGAAGCCCACATATGCTAGATCCTCCTCTAACTCAGGATAACCCTAACTGTATTCATGGTCTTGGACTGAACAAGATGACCATCTGTGTGGTGTATAACCCATAAGATATATCTGCCAGGCAATGGGGACATACTCAGCCAAACAATACCCACAAGGATTTCAACCACAGACAAACATCTTGTGGGAAGCTTGAGGCCTCCAGAGAAAGGCAGGGGAATTCATAGATCCCAGTGTACTCCCACTCTGCCAGTGGAAAGGAAGAGCCCTCTCCCCCACCATCCATCCTGTTGCAGATCTGGGGTGTGGGAAACTACCACCCATGGGCCAAATGGGCCTCCCCTCCCCGCCCCCCCCCCGTATTCTCTCAATCCAGTGTGGCTGGAACATTAGTTATGGACGGTCTGTGGCTGCTTTTAAGCCACAGTGCAAGAGTGGAATCATTGCCAGAGACACCACGTGGACTGCAACACCTAACAGAGAATCCTTACAGAAGACTTTCCAGAAAACTCTATGCCGATCCCTGGTCTCAAAGATCCTAGGGTCATGTCCCTTCTTTGAGTAGAATGTAGTGCCTTCTGGGTCAAATCTAATTGCTTCCCCCTCAGAGGCAAGGACTTCCATCCCTTTAGCCAGAATTCCATCTCCATCCTCCTCTACTGACACCTGGAATGGCATGGCTACAGGTCTGCAGCCCAACAGGACTTCACTGTCGTTTCCATGGTAGGCATGCTCAGAAACGGAGGTGTAAGTGTGAACTTGTGAGGGTGAGCATGTGTTTCCTCTTTGGTAGCCACAGTGTGCAAGAAGACTACAATACAGGAACATGCTTTCTGTTCCCCAGGAAGGGCCATGCAATGTGGTTCCCGAATGATCTCAGAAGGAATTCACCTTCATAGAACAAACTTCATCTGGGAGGACTCCCAAATCCCTTGTCCTGGGCACTAGGTTCCATCCAAGGCTGGGGGCACACAGAGGGACAGAGACTCCCCCTGCCCATCATGGTTTTGAAGGATGCCTGCTGTTCCGGGACAAACAACAGAGAAGAAAAGGATTCTACCCACAAAACGTACTTTACATTTACACTCTAAAAACCACATTCTCTTAGGGATTTTTATGCCAAACTGTCTTCTGCAAGGCAAAAGTTCGGTAACGAGAATTCTTTCAGTACAATTTCATGTCACATGCGTCCATGAGTCCCTAAAGCTGATTGTGTACAACATGAAGTGCATAGTTGGCCATTGCTTTCAAAGCTGAGGTGTGGGGGTCAGAGCACACTGGCTATTTCATACTCTGCTTTCAGAGTATGATGACGTTCCCCGCCTTCATCTCTGACCCAAGCACAGGGAACAAAGGCAACACAGATCTACACTTCGAATTGTCCACAGAAATCTGCAAACCCAAGTTCTCACAGGAGCTAAAGGTTCAGGACCATGGTGACAGAAAGGGGAGGCCGATAGCAAGGAACCAAAAGAACATGTCATGTGCATATGAGCAGACCCACTTCTCTACATGTCAGAAGCAAGCAGCGCCTGACAGGAGGGAGTCCCATGTGCACCCGGTCCGTCTGCTTGCTGCCCTTGAGCAGAGCAGAGGATGGGCTGAGCTGGGTGTGGGTGTCAGGGGGAGATGGCCAGCTTGCCACAGACGCTACCTGCCAAGTACCTGTAGGACAAGCTCCTAGTCCTCACCTACAATTAAACAATAATTATGTTTAGTTACTTATTTCCTGGGACAGAGAATGTGCTCAGTGCTTTGATAACTATATCCTCTCTCATTTTTTTAAAGATTTTATTTATTTTTATTTGAGAGATAGAGTGAGAGAGAGCATGAGAGGGGAGAAGATCAGAGGGAGAAGCAGACCCCCTGTGGAGCTGTGAGCCCGATGCAGGACTCAATCCTGGGACTCCAGGGTGATGACCAGAGCCGAAGGCAGTTGCTTAACCAACTGAGCCACCCAGGTGTCTCCCATTTTACTTTTTTGAAATACATTTTGTAGAAGTATGATTGACATACAAAATCTGTCCATAGTTAATGTATGTAACTTGACCCTGACCCTAATCCTAATATCTAGTTAAAATACACTTGATTTAGAATATCGCTCCTAAATTAGAGGATGGTTTTTAGGAGCTAGGGAAATCAGGGACCAATCCTCTCTGTCTTATTCTCCCTTTAAGCTGGTAAATCGGAATGCATTCAGCCACATGCTATCTGGAGATGGCCACACGGGGACAGCAGTGAGTAAACATTAATGCAAACCCCACTACAAAGCCAATTCTCCTTTCATCCTGTAAAACCTTGTTCATTCAATGTTTACAGATCATTTTGTAGATTATTAAAAGTATGACTTTGTCTAATTTTTAAAAAGCCAAACCAATTCTTTCAACCTGTTCAGAATAGAAGATGTTTTCTAAAACCTCGGAGTTGGAGAGCAGATGAAGGCCCAGGGACCTGGGGAAAGGCTATTACTGTTGAATCTCTTCAGGTCTACTTAGGACACAAGGAGGACTTCTACTCCACTTCCTTGCAGGAAGAATCTGGGTCCACTCACAGCACTGAATCCACACAAAAGAGTGCAGCTCACAGGAAAACAAAGGATAATCTACAGCCTCCAGAAGCAGAGAAAGAGCTACACCCAAGAACCAAGAAGACAGACCAGGAAGGCTCTGCTCAGGCCAGTTTGCATTTCTGTAGATCCTCTGGAGCTAGAATGGGCCCTGTGTCCCTGGGGGTCATGGGTCAGGCCCAGCGCACACCCTGATGCTGCACTGTTGGAACCCGTGATGAGCCTCCTGGTCCCTTCCTCCACAGACACCCCCTACCACCCGAGAATTCCAGCCTGCTTCTTGGAACTCCCATTCCTCTTTCTGACCCCATCACTCACTTTTCCAACCGCTGCCATCATGTACAGTACATTGAACTACTTACTATTCTGTCACTTAAATGTTTTTTGTCATGTTTTCTGTGAAATGAGACCTTGCACCATCTACCCTGATGGAGAATCCCTTGTCGCATTGCCTGACTTCGCTGTGCCCTCAGTGTCATGGGGCTAGTGTCCTGGGCTAGGTCCTCACTAAGCCGGCCCAGCAGTTGCAGTGAAGGCCTGACCCAAGCACTGCTATTTTTTTGCAAGTAAGGCAGCACAGCCAAAACCTTGGTTTGGGTTCAGAATTGCTCATGGCCCCTCAGCCACATCAGAATGACCTATGGGTACACCCTGAAGACACTGGCTAGTCCAGTGTTGCCCTGGGGAATTTCCATGGAACAGCCATTGTGTCCAATAGGGGAGCTCCATAGGAGCAGGGATGATGGTGTTGGGTCTGTTATCAAAGGAACAAGACTGAGACAAAGTTTCGCAAAGCCTTATTCTATGCTAAGCATTAGAAGTTAGATGGACCGGCCAGGGGAACGAGGCTGAGACAAAGTGAAAGTTATATAAAGCTTTAATCTATACCAAGCATTAGAAGTCAAACTGACCGTCCAGGGCTGCCTCCAAAGAGAGCGACCCCCCCTTTGGTCTTACAGGCTAGATTTATAGGGCACAATCGCAGACCTCTACGTATGTGGGTTTGGCTGATTGGATGTCTCCTACCTGTGTGTTTTAGTAACGGTTACCAGGAACCAATACTAGTGACTGCTGAGGCATTTGTTAAACAAAATGGCCTTGTTTTAGGTGTGTGTTTTAGCAAGAGTTACCTGGAACTGATATCAGTAACTGCTGAGGCATTTATTAAACAACAAAATGTCTATCTTGGCAACATGGAATCACTATGGCTAAGTAGGCCCAGGCAGGCCCTAGGGGTTTACCAGGTTTTAACGTGGAATTGGCCACAACAATGGGAGTCAGAACTCCTGAGATAGAAGCCACCTTGGAGACTGCCCAGAACTTCCTCAGAGTTCATTCCATCATCTTGCATGAATCAATTCATCTAAAAACCTTTCCTCATTTTAGAAAACATGAGCCTCAAACTCCAAGAAGTGACTCTCCTAGGTGGTATTGGCAACCAGCGAAAGAGCCAGACTGAGATGGGAGAGGGACTCCAGCAGGATCCCACAGAGTGGCTTTAGCTAGAGCCACAATCACCCATTGATCTTTCCTGGACTCCCAGACTCTCATGGGACTCTTTCTGGGGCCTATTTTTGGAACAAAGGTCATGTCAGAGCCCCCAGAAACCTCTGACACTGGTTACAATGAGACTCTGGGATGTCAATGGAGTCCCAAGCCATTTTCCATCTCAGTTTGTCTGCAAAGATATGGTTGATGGGAAACCCACATGCTGACAGAAGGTAGAGGAAGATGGAAAAAGCTAGGGAAATAGGGGGTGTTCTCATCACATCAGGCCCCAGATGACATGGTGGTGTCCAGCAGGACAAGCCCACCAAATGCCCACCAGTTCCTTCACAGAACTCACCCCTAAGGTTTGAAGCTGAGCTTCCTACATGGGTCATGAGTTCTCTGGCTAGCTCAGGGAAGGATGACACAGAACATAAGAAAGCCACAGCCTTGACAGACATATATTCATGAAGCAATAGCTTTCTCCAAATCTATTCTGAAATGGTAAAAAAAATTCACTAATAAAACATCAATATTTTTAATTAAAAAGAAAGCCGTACATATCACAGAGTAAAACTCATGCACTTAATATTTATTGAGTACCTACTTTGTGCAAATGTATTGTCCTAGTCCTACCCTTGCAAATAGCATGGGGTATAATCAATGGATCAACAGTAAGAAGAATGCTGGCTCAAAAGAGAATGGTGTGGACTAAGGGGGCCATCATATTCAGAGGCCCACTAGGAACCCCTTCTGCAAAGGTGGCATTCGAGCCAAGACCAGAATGAAAGGGGAAGCAAGTCCACCTGTGAAAAGAGCAATACAGCAAGTACATTTCTTATTAACTTTAAAGATAAAATACATGTTGAGATTTTTCACTTAGATGTTGCTTTGGGACCTTTGGTTCTTCTCCCTAAATTTTTGGGATACATGCTTGCCTTTCCTCATTGTACAATGCCCTAAGAAACATGTGTTATTTAAGCACTGACATCTCTTATTAAAGACAAATAAATTAACCCTGGCTGATGACAGTCTTCAGAGAAGGGACATAGGACAGTTGAACTTTAATGGTTAAGGAGAGCAGGCCCTGAATGGTGGGATACACGGAAGCCTTCAGTGACAGGAGTCTCCTCCCCCCACCCCCGCCCAGAGTGGGAGCAGGAGACCCTAAACCAGACTCAGCTCTTGAGAGGAGCGTGCTGTGTATTTGCCTGGGATGCTCCACTCCTACCTCTAGCCGCCCATCTCCAGGACTCCTTGCCCAAATATTCCAGCCTGTCTTGACAGCCTCCTTGTCTGAACTTTCAGATCTGGGAGTTTTAGCATGTAGTGATTCTCTACTTATTTCATCTGCATTTCCTTGGCATTCCCAAATGTGGGGAGGCAATTACACCTACTACTTACACTCATACTTTTCGATTGTTGGGGAAGAAGGAGGGAAGTGTAGGCTCTGATGACCACACAGGAAGAATTCCATGACAGACTAAATCCAGGGACGGGGGAAGGGAAGGTAAAGGAAATAGGTGGAGATTGGAATGCTGTTGGACACTAGTTTGGGAGGAAGTGGGATGGTAAGTCTTGGACTCCTGGGGGTCAGATCTGAAATGTGGGACATCTTGATGCCATAAGCATGACCACTTCTACCTTTTAATTAGAATCAGAGGCAGGAAATGCAAATAATAGAGCAAAAGTTAGTGAGCAACAGCTTAGAGGAAAGTCTGTCTCTTTGGTTAATAGCTTCAAAAAAATAAATTTGGGGCTGCCAAAGGGAGGAAACTGAAAGGTCACATTACAAGCAAAGAGGCAGTATTGTGCAATCTTTGGCTGGCACGGATACAACAGAGATGGAGGGATTTAGTAAGCAGGAGCATTGCTGATCTGCCTTGTTGTCTTGCCCCAGATGAATAAACTCAAGAGGCAAGGAGTGACGCACAACTTCAAAGTATGCTAAACAACCATAGGAAGGTGGTGAGTGACTTCCAGCAGACTCTGGGTTTTGGTCTTTTATTGCATATAGGATAGTACAGTTCATATATAAAGACCCTTCCAGCTCTAACATCTTCTGATCCTGGTCTCATACTAAGTTCAACATTTGAGATATACTTTTTCTTATTATATGGTAAATTCCTTATGTTTGGGCACTTCTTTTGTATTGGGTGTGTAGCAAAAGACCATGGATGACCGTTCCACATTTTAAAAAATGTCATCATCAGACTGAGGGGTCTTTGATATTGGGAGATGAAAAGGAGGGCAAGGGGCTTAACTTTATTTCTTAATATCACATTGAGTTTAATGGTAACAGAATATAACAAAACAAGTCAGATGAGTCATGAGCCAAATTTCAATAAGATAGTCTTTTTTTTTTTTTCCTGGAGTGCAAACCATTTTGGAGGCCATTATCTTCTTCTGCCTCTATTTATTAAGAAGTTCCAGGCTTCCCCACTGCAATATCACTTTCTTGGTGTGTGAAATATTGCCTCCCCATTAGCTGACATAAGCATTAATGAGCAACAGAAAAGTTACTTCTTGAGAGGCTGAACCCACGGTATGGCAGCTGTCGTGGGTGATTCTGTTGCAGTAGCTTGAGAAGTGATGCACTCCTCCTGTGTTCCCTCAGAGGAGCAGCCACACATCCTGACCAAAGAACTCTGGAGAAGATACTTGGCATCCTTTCAGCTGCCTCCATATTTAGACGACATGTTAGTCAGCTGCATTCTAGACTCTGTATGACTGAGATCCCATGGGACAATTTATACCGGCAGATTTTCACCTTGACCCATCTCCCAATACCTAGCAAAATAGAAAGTAAAGTGTAGACTAGTCGTCCAGAAATGGGCATATCCATCAGAACCACATGGGAAGCTAAATCACAATCTCTGTGGCTGCAACTTAGAAATCTGAAAACTCATGAGGTCAAAGAGGTTCATGCATCAGGATTTAGACTATTGGTGTATATTATGCAATACCCAAGACAGGTCTTTGTTGTCACGACTACATGTGAGAGGAAACAATCCAGGGAAAGGTTGAGGTATCATCCCATAAATAATCACATAGACTGGATATAAAGGTATATTTATAAGTGGGGGGAGTAGATCTTTTCAGCCAATAATTTCCAGCAATCTGCTTCAAGACATCTGCTTTTTGAATGGTGCAATCTATATGAGTCATGTGATGCATTGAAATGCTGGCAGCTCTCATAAACTTCTCATAAACTTCCTGCCCATAACAATTTCTTACAAAGTCTTACAAACAAAGATTCACAGTCTGAATAATTCTTTTAAACCATAATGTTAACCTATTACTGCCATATCCAGAGATTAAGGAGGAAAATAGCTATACTCAGAATCATTTTGAAGAGGGAAGACCAACCAAAAAATTATTTTCCTTGGGAAGTTCTTCAAAACTGATTTAAATTCTTTAAATTCTTGCCTATGGTTACTTTAAATTTCACCCAACACCAGGACCCACTTAAGAACCCTTTTTTGTTAGCTTTTGCACAGCAAAGGAAACAGTTCACAAAACCAAAAGACAACTGACAGAATGGGAGAAGATATTTGCAAACGACATATCAGATAAAGGGCTAGTGTCCAGAATCTATAAAGAACTTAGCAAACTCAACACCCAAAGAACAAATAATCCCATCAAGAAATGGGCAGAAGACATGAACAGACATTTCTGCAAAGAAGACATCCAGATGGCCAACAGACACATGAAAAAGTGCTCCATATCACTCGGCATCAGGGAAATACAAATCAAAACCACAATGAGATACCACCTCACACCAGTCAGAATGGCTAAAATGAACAAGTCCGGAAATGACAGATGCTGGCGAGGATGCGGAGAAAGGGGAACCCTCCTACACTGTTGGTGGGAATGCAAGCTGGTGCAGCCACTCTGGAAAACAGCATGGAGGTTCCCCAAAAAGTTGAAAATGGAGCTACCCTATGACCCAGCAATCACGCTACTGGGTATTTACCCTAAAGATACAAACGTAGTGATCTGAAGGGGCACATGCACCCGAATGTTCATAGCAGCAATGTCCACAATAGCCAAACTATGGAAAGAACCTAGATGTCCATCAAAAGACGAATGGATAAAGAAGATGTGGTATATATATACAATGGAATACTATGCAGCCATCAAAAGAAATGAAATCTTGCCATTTGCGATGACATGGATGGAACTAGAGGGTATCATGCTTAGCGAAATAAGTCAGTCAGAGAAAGACAACTATCATATGATCTCCCTGATATGAGGGAGAGGAGATGCAACATGGGGGGTTAATGGGGTAGGAGAAGAGTAAATGAAACAAGTTGGGATTGGGAGGGAGACAAACCATAAGTGACTCTTAATCTCACAAAACAAACTGAGGGTTGCTGGGGGGAGGGGGGTTGGGAGGGGGGGTGGGGTTATGGACATTGGGTAGGGTATGTGCTATGGTGAGTGCTGTGAAGTGTGTAAACCTGGAGATTCACAGACCTGTACCCCTGGGGAAAAAAAAAATATATGTTTATAAAAAATAAAATTAAAAAAAAAAAGAACCCTTTTTTGTTTTTAATTGTCGCAGCACCTAGCCCAGTGATTCAAAAAAAGAATTGCATTTTAATGATAATCATTGTTACTAAATTAAGATTATGGTAATATTTTTATGAAAGAAAAACATAAAGCAATTAAGAAAACATAGGGAAATAGGTTATTTTGATAGGTAGCCTCATCATAGATTGCATAAAACCTTTTTGTATGGGATAGAAAATTATAAACTGATTTTGTTGTGTCTCTTTTTATTCAGACAACTTGTACACTTAATCCTAAAAGCTTTTTCAAATTTATCTTCTATTGATCCCATGATCCAGAGATTTTCTTTTTTTTTTATTGTGTTGTGTTAGTCACCATATAATACATCATTATTTTTTGATGCAATGTTCCAGGATTCATTGTTTGTGTACAACACCCAGTGCATCACTTCTCAAGCTACTGCAACAGAATCACCCACGACAGCTGCCATACCATGCCACTCCATGCAATCTGTGCCATCCTTAATACCCACCACCAGCTTCACCCACCCCCTCACCTCCCTCCCCTCTAAAACTCTCATTTTGTTTCTCAGGGTCCACAGTCTCCAAGAGATTTTCAAAACATGGTGCTGTTGAAATACCAGTAATGACGGTCTTTTTTGAACATTGTAAATCCAGAGCAACATAAATTCTAAACAAAAACTACTTCATTTGGAATGTTAATTAGTTCATTCATTTATTCAAAAGTATTATTTACAATATTCAGACCCTTTAATAGGTAGGAGATATATCCATCCTGTAATAGGTACTGGGTGAGTCTTTGCCATATTGTTGCTGAAGTTCAGTTAAGTTATTCAGGTATTCCAAATACTTTTCCTCAGGAAAGCCAACAGAAGTTGACCGGGTGCCAGGTGTTGGATATGAATACTTCCTACTGACCTCACCTCACTATCGGGCATGAGTGCTCTGGTCCAACAGATGACCAAATCTTGGAGAGGGCATGGCAACCCTGACATGGCTGCATAAGGTAGTTTATTGAAAAAATATCCTTGGAACTGCTTTTGCTGATTACTAATGACCTACACTTCCAATCTACACTCATGGCTGAGAAAGTTAGCTTCTTGAGACAACTTGCTCTGGATATTCTGAAATGGTAGAATTCTTGGGCTTTGTGTCCATGAAAATAACAAGGATAACACAACTTGCTACCATAATTCCTAGCTTTTGTTCTGGTGTATTTCAAGTGGTAGAGTCCCTCGACCTACCTTTTCCCCTTATGGAGCCCTCGTTTGCTGCATGTGAATCTTTATGTGGCGTGCAGGTGGGACACATCCACCCCTCACCCTGAGAAGAAGTTAGCAAATCTGAAATCAACTGAAAATCTGTTGGAGTGTTCTTTTCCCATTTCTCACATTTGTTGAAAATATACTATATGCTAGGACTATGCTAGGTGCTTTTTCATGGAATATATGATAACTCTGAGAGAAATTATTATTATATGAGAAATAGGGCTCAGAGAGTTTAAGCGATATATTCAAAATCTCACACTCTTTAAGGGCTCCACTCTTTCCACTGTTCCAGGGCCTGTCTAGCAGAGTGCTGTACAGACAGCATTTGTGTTTCTCCCACAGTGTTTGGAGTATGGTGCTGTAGCTTCACTTTTCACGAAGTAAAATCATTTCATTCAAGAAGGCTTCAACAGGAGCTCCATTTGAAAGGTGATCCAGAAGTCTCCCAGTTGCAGGGTATGAAAGATACAGCTCTGGGATCGTCACTTTCTGAGCCTGGCCACACATATGCCATATCTTGCACTCAGACAAGATGCCATGCTCATCAGACATTCAGCATGACCTGAAACGTCAGCAACACGGAGATCTGGAACTCTTACCTGTGTCTCCTGCAGCAGTTAACACATGGACCCTCCGGTCTGCTGCTGTGTTGGTGGTGTGGGGCACAAGTGAGACAGGGGGTGGTTATTCTATCACCTCGCCGAATGCATGAGGTAACAGTCAGATCATCAGTTGTGGGACCCAAAGAGAACTGATTCAAACCCGTACCTTTTAGCTATACCAGCTTAGGCAAGCTATTAAAGTTCCTTGAACTCCAGTTCCCTCGTCCGTACAATGGGGACAATATTGCCTACCTCCCTCAGCTGTCATGAAAAAAAGAATGTGAAATATCTAATGCAGCAACTGATGGGAAAGCATGTGATGAGAGTATCTTTTCCTATTACAATTCTGTGTATTTCCCTAAAGTAAACAGCGGTGTGAAGGCAGAGTCAAGGGAAAGATTCATGACAGCTACAGAGGTTGACTCAGCAGAGAAAAAACAGATGGCATGGGTGGGGTGATTTCCACATGGCTGAATAATGATTCCTAGATGCTCATTCCTAAGACCCTGCCTGTCCTTGATCTTGGAGGACAGTAAAATGACCTTGACAATTCAGCTGTAAAGTGGAATCCTAGAAAAATCCTCCAGCTTGAATTCCATTGACTCTAGCATGTACTATTTCTCATTAGGGGTGCCTGGGGGGCTCAGTCAGTGAAGCATCTGCCTTCAGCTCAGGCCATGATCCCAGAGTTCTGGGATCGAACCCCATGTATGGTTTCCTGTTCAGCAGGGAGCCTGCTTCTCCCTCTCCCTCTACCTCTCCCCCATGAACACACACACTCTCTCTCTCTCAAATAAATAAATAAAATCATTTAAAAAATAAAGTTTCCCATTACATATTTATTCTGATTACCCTGTTATTAATCTCGACCAATAGAACATACGGTGAAAACTGGAAATAATAGTGTATTTGCCTGTCTTCTGCAAACCACTCTCTCCTCCTTTCCCAAATCCAATATATATTGAAATACTGTAGTTTCTTACAATATTTAACAATAAATGATATCTATTAAATAAAAGATCATTTCAAAGACTGGAGAGAAAAATGTAATGGGAAATGGCAAGGAAAAGGGGAAATTTGGGGAAAAGATAGCAAAGGAGAAAATAACCCAAGGAACCTAAGGAACACATAGAAAAATAGCTTTCTTATGAAACCGCATTTGACCCCTCCTGCCTCCCTCTCTGATGTGTGCCCTCATGGGGTGACAGCAGGGTTTCCCAAGTGTACAGTCACTGCTTGTCTGCAGGAAGCCCAAGTCATACAAGTTTGTGAGTCTCAAGGACTTACTCCCTCTGACCCCTGGGAAGCCCTTCTGGGGAGTAAGCAGTGTGGGATAAACATGATCCTGGGCCCCAGACTCAAAATCAACCTGAGCTTTTAGTGATGTCCAATGCCCCATCTTCCAGACTTGGAATGACTCGAGATGCACCAACGGGCAGAGAACTAACAAGAACACAAGAGATTCAGACAGCAAACTATCTTCATCAAAAGGTCTCCCAGGGAAGTGTTGATCTTGGCCAATCTAAGGAGTGAGGTGAGGGTGACAAGAAAGTCACAGAGCACCAGACCAAGCCTCGTCCTCCATTAGCTGTGGACCAGACTCCCAGAAGGAAGACACACTGAGCCCAGGAGGAAGGACCTTCTGATCATTGCTCATGTCACAGGTAGCCCACTGACAGGTGCACAGAGCTCACTGGGAACTCGGAGCTTGCTCACCTTGCAAGGGCAGGTCTGTGCGTGAACCACCCTCTCTTCCCAGGGTCGCTCAGGTGGGCTATGAGCAAGTAAGCTTCCAGAGTTAGGTTGGGTGGTTGTTAGCAGCTGCCTGTGAGCAAATGGTTGGGGGCCTGGAAATTGAATGTCCCTCTCTACCCCTGGCTGGTCACTGGAAGCAGAGGTACCTGTCATGTCAAGCCCAGCCACTTTCCTTTGGTAAAAATAGATGGCACATCTAGTGTTGTTGCAGCTCTTGTTTGTAACTTCCCACAGGAGCCAAGGCAGCATCTGCCCTGCACGCACACGGGTTTCAGGAGCAAGGGAAGGCTGCCCTGAAGGTTGCCCCTCTCTGACCAGCAGGAGAGCTTTGTTACCTCACATCTGTTCATTGTACCTGTGCTCTCAATACTTTATAGATACATTCAAATTTCTGAAAATCATTTTTCTGGTGACCCCATTTTGCCCATGCAGTTCCACTTAGTTTAATCAACTGAGAATAACCTTCATCTCTTGCTTAGAGGGAACCCCAGGGAACCCATTTGTATGAGGATTCAGGGAAGAAAAATGGGTCCTTAACCTGCTTCAAAACTGCTGTATCCACACAAATAGACCTTGAAAAAAAAATTTTTTTTCAGCTGGAAGGGATTTATTGGAGGATTTCAATCATGGATTCCTGGCTGAAATATGTTGCCTTCCCCAAAAATTAGTAATTTTTTTTAACACTTTGCAAACCTACATTCCAAGTTTGGCATACTCTTGCTTTTCTTTACATTCAGGGCTTTACAATGGAGAAATAGAGAATGTCCCTTTGTATCAAATTTAGATTTTGCCAACATTCCATAAAAGTTGTCATTATTTTTATATAAGTTTCTACCAGCTTCTTTTTTTCTACTTATTTAAATTCAGTTAACTAACATACAGTGTATCATTAGTTTTGGATGTAGAGTTGGGTAATTCGTGTGCTGCGTATAACACCCAGCGCTCATCACATCCCACGCCTCCTTTGTGCCCGTCCCCCAGTGACCCCATCCCCTACCTCCCCTCCAGCAACCTCAGGTTTTTTCCTATAATTAAAAGTCTCTTATGGTTTGGAACAGCTTCTTACAGATTCCTTAGTGTGCCAAGTTCTAAATAAAGTCTTCTTTCTTCTATTTGCACTTACAGGAGAAAAATTTCTAAGCTTTTTCTCATGTACTGGTAACTTGCCCAAAGCAAAGATGCCCCAAGTCTTCCTCCTGACATCCAAGGTCTAGGCCTTGACCTTTCTAGGCTTCTGTTGGCCAGAAACAGGGACAGTAATAGTAGGTATGCATGGCAAAGGTGAAAAAGAACAAGATACAACATGGGGTTTCTGATATTTTTTTTAAAGATTTTATTTATTTATTTGGCAGAGAGGGATCACAAGTAGGCAGAGAGGCAGAGAGAGAGGGGGAAGCAGGCTCCCTGCTGAGCAGAGAGCCCGATGCAGGGCTTGATCCCAGGACCCTGAGATCATGACCTGAGCTGAAGGCAGAGGCTTAACATACTGAGCCACCCAGGCGCCCCTGATATATTTTTTATAATACAGTTTAAAACTAAGGAAAAGTATACTACAGTATTTTTTCCTGCCCTAAGTTCCTGGTTGATTATTGGGCCGGTAACCTTTGCTGGCCTCTGACCCATGACTGAGTTCCTACAACAGGTCATGGACTCTTCTCTGTTGTCCTGAGGTTTTGCTTCCTAGCCCCAGCTTGCTTTCCCTTTATTCGGAGTCCTCAGATGGCTAAGTTTTCCTCTGCTCTCTGGTCAGGAATGGCATGACTTTAGAGCCCAAGGAAACACTTCGAGGAAGGGAATACAGTGACAGAAAGTGGCAAGCACATCTCACATCATTACAGTTTGTCACATCTGTTCCACGGTAGCTGACTGGAGTGCAAAAGAGAGAGAATGAAGAGTATGGGCTACTGGGGTGCCTAGGATGCCCCCAACTGCCCACCCAGCACCTTTGGTGCACACGGTCCACCTGTGTCTGACTCCAGAGCATGTGGGTCCAATGGCAGCTGTGGTGAGGGACAGTGTGTGTGTGAGAGAGACTGAGACAGAGACAGAGAAAGGGACAGAGGACAGAGAGGGGGGGTTCATGGACAGTGGAGGGCCCTCTTTTCTTTTCCTCACTAGAAATCTAAGAAAAGTGGTGCTCTGGAAATTTGGTGTATCTGAAAATAGAGAGTTTAATTTTTTGGCCCCTTCTCTTCTGCCCTTAGATTTCTCACTGACTCTACACATGTTCTAAGAGTGAGAATACCTGGTCTACCCCAGTGGCTTTCCTGTGAGAACCCAGTGGTAAAACTGCCAGCGGAAAAAGATAATATCTGATATAGAGTAAGCATTCAATCTATTTCATTATTTTTAATTATTATCATAATTAGCCAGCTAGATACTCAGTGAAAATACATTCTTTCCACTCAATATTGAAAGCACAGGAAATTTTTATGTTAAAATGTCTTCTTAAAAAATCTTTAATAATAGGTTCTAATATAATAAAGAAACCTCACAGGTAATTCCTGTGTGACTAATTGGGGTGACTGGGCTGCTTCCTTCCATAACTTCACACGGAGGCTTACATGTGACCTGGTGGTTAACTTGTGTCAAGTGCATCAGAGTCAAGCTGGAAACACTGATCAGAAGCTGTAACCATTGTATTACCTACTTCCTCAGCAGACCACTATGGTTCCCCATTTCTTTCTCAGCCCCAACCGTACTTACCCCCTGAATAGCTCATGTTCTGTGTGTCAGCTCTGAAGCTGGACGCTGACCACAGAACACATATTGTTCGTCCTTCCTCATGGAGCTTCTAAGTCAAGATGTGCAACAAAGAAAAGGCAGAAAGATAGACAGGAAGATAAAATGTGTGTGTAGCTTCTTAATGACTCTTGCAAAGAATCAGTAGGGCTACTTGTACTTACCTTCATTGTTTGCTTTTCTGTCATTTCCCGAAAAGCAACAGAAAAGACTGCCTTCTCTAATAGAGAAGAACTGAAGGGCATTCTCTCAGTACCAGAGACAGATGGGTACTCCTCAGGCCAGAGAAGGCTGAACCAAGTTCAGTGTCTGTACCCAGGACGCCTGCCACCCTGGTCCATCATTAAATCATTGGTCAGGGCAAGTTTATCTACTACAATCAAGAAAAACAATTCCAAAAACTATTAAATTTTTTCTTTCCTTGAAAAGTGTTTGGAACTTCATGTTTTATTGCAACAATAGAGTTAGTGTTTTCTTAAGAACTTTATACAAGAAAAAAGGGCAGTGAGCCTATGGATCCCAAGAGAAGCCAACCTTCGATGGCTCCTTCAGACTGCCTCATGACTGCTTCTCCACAACACTGGGCACTGGTGCACACCTCCTTTGGATGCCTTCTCCTGCCGGGTCTGGGACACCTCTCCCTCTTGTTTTTCCTTCTGCCTCTCTAGCAACCCTTCTTCTGCCCCCACAGATGCTCGTCTTCTTTTCTCTGATCACTTCTGCTACCCCTCTGCCAAGACTTCTTGGCCCCTCAGCCTTCCTCTCTCCTCTACACAGTTCCTCTCAGCCACGTGGTACAGTCACTTGGGAAGAGTAACCCAAGGCCACTAGACAGGAGAATCCTGTTCAGGATCAACGTTTTTTTAAAAGATAAGTGTGTATTATTATCCTGAACTGTTTCTGCAGCCCACCCTGACACTGAAAATTCGTGTGTTACCCAACAACATTGCCTGTAACTAAAAGCAGCTAGCTATTTCTGTGCAGTCCAGACACAAATCTTCTTCTCTCTACATTTTCCTGCTCTTGTATTTATATTTTTAAGTTTGCAAGTGCTCTATTGCCTCAGGGTGCATCAGGCCAAATTAACAGAACATGCAAGGCTGACCCAAAAAACTGAAGCAATCATCCAATGCCACGTGAACCACAAAAAGGCTCTTCTCCTTTGGGATATGTTGGCCTGAAAGACAGGCATACCATGCTCTGTAAACAGGACAGGGGAAAAAAAGGGGGGGGGGGCGCTGCTCCCAAATGCTCAGACTAGAACCTGCTTTGGGGCTGAGGAAGAGATTTAGCCATCAGGGGAGAATCACCAAAGTCTAAATTCAGAATTTTTATGCTAATAAGATTAGGGCAATACATTTCATAAAGTGATTTTAATGTAGATGTGATTGCTATGTTAATAGTCTCCTGCTGCATAAGATGATTTCTCAAAAAACTTTCTGCACCAACCTTCAAAAAATAGAACCTCAGAGGTTCAAATGTTAGCTTATTTGGAAAAGACAATGAGAAGCAGAGGGTTTGGGTTAGACTTAGCCTGAGTTTGATATTGGACACTTCTTTGTATTTCAGTTATGACTTCTCCCCTTCCCTCCCTCCCGCCTTCCCCCCTCCCTCCTTGCCTTCCCCATTCTGGTGGGGAGCAGGGATCCTTAGTCTTTACTGTCTTCTGATGGAGAAGCTGGGAGGTCCCTGTTGCCACCAGAGACATGCTGGGCTCTGCTTGGATCAGGACTGAGGCCTAAGTTCATGGCTTGCTCTGAAAACCAAGTATCAGAGCCCCCAGCCCCTCTTTTTATTTTACTACTACTACTACTATTATTATTAACATGCTTTATAGATGTTTACATCCTTATTATGATAGTTGGCTATTTAACCTTGGGTTGGGTTCATATAATGGCAACTTGCTTAGTATCGCCTTACTATTAGACACCAAAATTTTATTTTTTTCTGTCATAAATTATATTTGAATCTATTCTGGTTCTTCTTTGGAATTGTTTTTGGATGTGTAATACAATCCTAATGACATGAACAATTTCATTTCACATAGTGCCAGATTGCCTTTCAGAAACAGTGTTGGTGTTGCTAGGAATGTACAAACCTTCCTCTATCCTCACCAACATTTTCTGTTATTCTTATTTATAGTTGCTAGTTTGGGGAATCATTAAAGGTAACTTACAGTTGCTCTAATTTCTATTTCTTCATCCTTGGTAGGAAGATTGTGAATTTGAGCTCTGGCTGGGAGCACGCTGATTCTCTCCCAATGGCAGGAGAACCGTCGTGCAACAGGGTGACATTTTAAGGAAAGCGTGGCCTCATGAATGCATCTGGGCCACATGGACACCCATGGATCATGTTTTGATTGAGATAATCCAGATTTAAACCTGTCATCTCCCCTATGACTCTCACGAGCGTCCCGGTTTGGGGATAATTATGTGGTTACTTTAGTGATAATGGAGGAGGGGGGCAAACCAGCCAGACATATTTGTGACATCAGCCACCTTCACATGTGCCCAAATTCAGGACTGTGGAGTCTTCCTGTGATAGTTCTGTTTGTTCACAAATAAATAATGTTTTCATACTTCTGACTAGTCTAGGCTTTATATATTTGGGATTTTATACTTTTATCAGTTAAATTTATCATCTATGATTTCTCTAACTATGTAGCCTTCTTTTCAAACCTGAGTTTGTGAAACTTAATTTAATTCCTAGGTCCCTGAGTACATTCTTCTTCCCTGTGATGATAAATCCCATTTCTTCCCTTTCTTACGTCTTCAGATGGAACAATTCTGTTATTTCAGTATTTTTATGTGTAAGTCATATAAATCAATAATTTAGTGCCTTGTATGGTATCTGGTATGGATCTAAGCTAACCCACATTCAAAGTGATGGTTAATATTTCTTATATTTTCCTTTAAAATGAACACAAAGAGAATGTTTTTGGAACATTACCATTTGATGATTATATATTAAACGCTTGTGCCAGATGGAAAACCATGGATTGATACACTTCATAGTATCTAGGAAGTAATAACTATGTTTATTAAAGTCAGGCTGCAAAGGGTGATATCATTTGAAGATGACTTTAGGCAAAAGCAAAAGGCTTTTCTTTAGCCTAATAACTACTATTCTTTGTGACATGCATTAACAAAATCTTCCAAATACAGCAATGTTTCCATCTGTCTTGGTAGATGAAAACCACAGATATATAGGACAGGAAACTTCCAAAAGATGACCATGGAGGGAGACTTTTATTCTGCGTTGCTGGTCATTTAGCCACCTTGACTGCACCCAAACTTGTGTGTGTATATGGACACATGCATTTTTCTAAGGATAGTGTCCATAATTTTCACCAGATCTGAAAATCATCCATGATACCTCTATAACTGGGAACTAAAAACCTAGTCTCTTCATATCCTAGATGCAGTTACTGATCCACAGAAGATAACACCAATGCACAAAGCTAAAACTCCAATTAGTGAGCAAGCCGAGACTAGAACCTGGAATTGGATGTCTTGATTATTTCCATCCCAGTCTGCTGTGGAAAACTGCCTATGACTATTTTTGTGGTTACACCTGTCCCACTCCTTGCTCTGTATTCCCACACTCGTCCCTGACTGTCCAAGAAGTCACAATCAGTCACATCCCCTAAGGCAGCTTCTGATACTGAAACCAAATTCCTCCCCCTCCTCCAATAAAAATGTATTGGTGTCATATTTAATTTTTACAGAGCTCAGTTTTTGGCTAAATAATTGGAACTCAGATTTCTGGCTATTAAAAATACCAATGCATTACTAATTGAAGCTGATATATTGTCACTCTTAAACTTATTTACACTTCAAAAGAGAAATTCTTGGAACAAATGCATCAGTACCAGAGCAGATCTCCATGCTGCATATGTCAGGCACTCAGGCATAACTAAGGGAGAGGCCATCTGATTAACCAAGCCTCCAGTCTGTGTTTTATGCCAGGCTCTGGTCTAAATTCCTGTTAAACAACATATCCCCTGAGTTCTTATTTCTTAAGAACCTTAAGATAGGTAGATGTTATTCCTATTTCACAGATGGGCAAACAGAGGCCGAGAAACATTGAGTAGCTTGCCTGTGTCACATGGCCAGCAGCATGGAACCCGATACTTAACCTCCACACCCTACCATCTTTTAGTAAGAGGTTCCCGACAATGAAGTCAAATTAGACCACATGAATTCACCTGCAATGCCTAAATAACCTGTTGTCAGGGCTTATCTTTGGCTTTTAGTCCTGAAAACATTTTACTGACCATTCTGCTCTGTCGGTAATGCTCAGAAACTTTCAGGGATTGGGGAGGGAAGGAGAAGGTGGGCCTCCTGAGGTACCTCTTTGTTTGCTCTTGAATCTCTGACCCAAGCCTACTTCTCCCTGGCTATATATAGTACATCCAACCGAGAACTTTAAATATTTGTTTTATTTTATGGTTGAGAAAGAAGGCTTGGTACAAATGTTTGCTCTCTTTGTGTTTACTTTATAATAATGGAGTTAAATTTGAACTCGGGATCAAATTACCCAGACTCCTGTCGAACTTGCCCCTTCTCCACACACTGCAGTGCTGAGTCCCCGACATTACTTCTCCCTCCACAGCTCCGTCTCCTACCGCCTGCCGACTGGGGTCATGTGCCTTCCCTTTCCTGAAGCGTGAGGCATGACGGTACAGTCTGTTATGTCTAAAATGTCAAAACCCAGAGTCCGTACTCACACATCAGTGCCAAATACGGGCCATAAGCTCGCCCTCGCCTTCCGCCATGCACAGCCCAGCGGGGTCCGGAGCTCTGCCTCTGCATCTCTGACAGCCACAGGGAACTGATTCACCAGAAGACGGGCAGGATTGAAGGGTGGCTTAAGCTTCTGAGGATATTTACACTTAAAAAATTGAATGTATCGCAATAAATGAACTTTTGTAGGTGAAGCTTGAGGCCCAACAGCAGTAAGTTGGGAGGATTTTCTGCAGGATGTTAGTAACCTTTCATTTCAGTGAAATGTGCTTCTCAACTCTAGCATTTCTATCTGAGGATTTTATTTTTTTTTAAGATTTCATTTGTTTGTTTGTTTGTTTGTTTGACACAGAGAGAGAGAACACAAACAGGGGGACCAGCAGGCAGAGAGGGAGAAGCAGGCTTCCTGCTGAGCAAGGGGCCTTATGTGAGTCTTGATCTGGGGTCTTCAGGATCATGACCTGAGCTGAAGGCAGAGGCTTAACCAACTGAGCCACACAGGAGTCCTCCTATTTCAGGATTTTAAAAATATATTCATAGTCTGACCTCTTTGTTGATACCTTCTACTTGATGAGACGTCATTCTCACTTCCCTTCAGCTCTTTAGGCACGGCTTTCTGTATTTCTTTGAATATATTTAAAATACGTGATTTAAAGTCTTTGGCTAGTAGGTCTGTCGTGTGGTTTTCCACAAGGAGTTCCCACTGGTTGCTTGTTTCCACCTGTGTCTGGACAGTGCTTTCAAATTTCTTCACTTGCATTACAATTTCTTTTTGAAAACTGACATTTTATTTTTTTAATCATTTTTTTAATTTCTTTTCAGCATAACAGTATTCATTGTTTTTGTACCACACCCAGTGCTCCATGCAGTCCGTGCCCTCTCTAATACCCACCACCTGGTTCCCCCAACCTCCCACCCCCCACCTCTTCAAACCCTTCAGATTGTTTTTCAGAGTCCATAGTCTCTCATAGTTCACCTCCCCTTTCGATTTCCCCCAACTGCCTCCATCAGAAAGGATGAATACCCAACTTTTGTAGCAACATGGACGGGACTGGAAGAGATTATGCTGAGTGAAGTAAGTCAAGCAGAAAGAGTCAATTATCATATGGTTAGGAGAAAACTGACATTTTAAATAATACAACGGGGAAACCCTGGGAACCAGATTCATCCCCTCTCCAAGGCTTGCTGTTGTCACTTTCTTCTTTGCAGTGGTAGTAGTTGTTGTTACTTGCTTTTTTACTCCCTTCTCTGAACTAATTCTGTGAAGCCTGTTTTCTCTGCCACGTGTGGCCTCGGAAGGCTCTCTTCAGTCAGCTTATGTTCAGATAACGATCGGTCCGATTTCCTTAAATACCTGGAACCAGTAAGTCTCTCAGGCTTTGCTAAAGGATTCTGGATGAGTGCTAGGGCACAGCCTCAACATTCAGCCAGGCAGCTGACAGCTGGGCTTTGGCCTTTACTTCTTGCTTGTTCAGAGTCTCAAGGTCAGCAGGAGGTGAGAGCTGAAGGTCTGCTCCAAGCGTGTGGCCTTGCGGTGTCAGAGCTTTGCAAAGTTCCTGTGGACATCTCATTACCCAGTCTTCCTCTCCTGCTTCCTGGTCAGCCAGTTGCTGGCCAGTTGTTGTCTACTGCCTCAGGCAGCTGTGAGGTTAAAAAATTGTCTGTGATTGTTTTCAGCAAGTGCCCCTGGGGAAAAGGCTTTCAGGCGGTCAAGTTCCTAGCCAGCTCAGATAGAGACTGTGTTGCAAGCAGGGTCTTACAATGACAGCTCTCAGAGCAGGAGGAACTGATTAAGCTCCTGCTGTTTCTTGGCTCCGAGGCTTGGAGGCTGCTGGGTCTCGCGGTGAATGCAGGTTGCTAGTTTTTGAGGCTACCGTGTGGCTGGACTAGGGTAAGCAAAAAACCACAGAACTTGTGCTTAATGAGATTCCGCCACTTGTCTTCGGTAGAAGTTCTCCGGATTGCTGCAAGCCTTTGGTTAGTTTTCAGTCTTCTGCTCATGTTGATTCTGACAATTTGTGCCACTGTTTGCTTTTATGGAAAAGGGGATTTTTGGAGAGACTTACTCTACCATTTTTTGCTGATGTCACTCCAGGATATTTATTGTAACAACACACTTTATTTAGTTTAGTTTAGTTTAGTTTGTTTTTCAGTGTTCCAAGATTCATTGTTTTTTACACCACACCCAGTGCTCCATGCAATACGTGCTCTCCTTAATGCCCACAACACACTTTAATTCACACATAAGACTAGTGAGTTTCAAACATTTTGCTTGTTTATACCAGAAGAAAAATACCCAATATAATGCACTCTCTTGCATGCTTTTAAGTTGACAGCAAAAATTATTGTTAAGTATGCATAAAGGATATAATTTCCAACACATTATGAAAGTTGACATTTCAAAATGAAACCGTTACACACTCTTTTAAATGTTGCCAGTGAGATCTAAATACACTGGAGCACCTGGTGGCACTGTCCGTTAAATGACTCACTCCTGGTTTTGGCTCACGTGGTGATCTCAGGGTCATGATCAAGCCCTGCCTCAGGCTCAGCATTCAGCATGAAGAAAAAAGACAAAAAAGAAATCTAAATGCACTAGGATTTTGAAACCTACCCTCATCCACCTCATTCATTTAGAAATACATGAACAAGTTCCGCTTTAACAGATGGAAAGTCTGAATGGAGCCTCATTCCTTTTGGATTCTTATTTACATTTCCACAGAGTTTTATCCTAAGGTAATATTTTTATGCTGTACAATCTTTTATTGATCAATTATTATATACATTTGAAATTCATATTTCTCCCAAAATTTCCTGGTACCATAAGATTCTGAGTATCAAAGAATGTCCTCTAGATTGAGTTATAATTATATTTATTAGTAATATACAATGAATCAAACCATAAATACATACATTTTTGTAATTATCAAACTGAGAAAAATTTTAAGTGAAATGGCCTCTTTTAATGAGATATATGGGACTTTCCCTCATAATTACATCTATCTTTTAATAGAATTACTTATTGCTAGATTGTGGTAGGATCTGGTACCAATTCTGCTCCTTCTTTTCACTTTTATAAATATAAGTGTCAAGAAATCTTACTCACAAAGATAAGTAGATGAAAATAGAAGGAATTTCGCTATAACAAATCACTAAATTCTCTTAATTCTTTAAGTCATTTTGACAAAGACACTTATGTTATGAGTTCTCAACAGTGAATTATCAACTCAGATTCAGTTTAATGGTGAGCTAAAGGCATGAATGATCTTCACTCAAGTTTACTGAAAGCAAAGACTTAGAAACCATCTGAACAACATAGCATGGGTCACTTAGTCATCCATGTCATGTCATTCCTGGGCCATGACTCATGTTCGAAAGTGGTCCTTAGTGTGGACAGCCTGCACTTAAACCAAAGTTGTATCCAAGGGCGGTTGTCTTTTGGGTCTCTTGAAACTACCCATGTCCATGTAAAGTGCTTACACACCTCAACAACATTCATCCTCAACCAGGATCACCAGGTCTCCTTCCACAGCGTCAGGGAGCCAGAACCATTTGATGAGTGATGGTGACGCACTGGGAATAGCACTCGTCCTCTCCTGAGATACCCAGATGTCGCTGGTACCCCTCACTGGGATTTAGGCTCCTGCTCAATTGAGTGTCCTCTTTGATATACTATACCTGCCCCCAAGGATTTAATCACATTTATTAAACCTAGATGGAAGTCAACACAAAACCATAGAAAATCATGCTTTCCAGTAAAGAAAATAAGAAAACTCCAGGTTGATTCTTCCATAACTAACTTGAAATGTTCCCTAAAGAAAGTTATCTGTAACTCCTATTAAAGTAAATAGGAATGACGCATAATCATCAACAGCAATCTCACTTTGAGTATTATTAAGTTATTTCAGTGAAGAACATTTGTTCCTTAGCTTGTTTCTTAGTGTGCTTTTGAAAAGCAATGTGTAAATGGAAATTTCATGAATTGAGTTACATTGTCCGTAACTAGGCAATTTATTATTTAAGGGCGATTTTTAAAAATAATGATATATCCTCTCCTGAGTCAAAATGCATTCTCTAATGTGACTTTCTTGTTACATTTTCATTGTCACATAAAAGTCTTCCTGGAGTGGACAGTGCTATCTCATTTTACTGCTTCTTTGCCTTACAAGGTTTTGCCTTTTCTTTTTTCTTTATAAATCTGTACACTCTTTTCTCAGCTCTTGTAGAGAGTCTAACAACTCATCTATGAAAAGGGTATTACAAATTTTTATTTTATTTTACTTTATTTTTATTTCTTTTCCGTGCTTCAGAATTCATTGTTTATGCACCACACCTAGTGCTTCATGCAATATGTGCCCTCCATTATACCCACCACCAGTCTCACCCAACCTCCCACCCGCCTCCCCTCAAAAACCCTCAGATTGTTTCTCAGAGTCCACAGTCTCTCATGGTTCATCTCTCCCTCCAATTTCCCCCAACTCCCTTCTCCTCTCCATCTCCTCATGTCCTCCATGTTATTCCTTATGCTCCACAAGTAAGTGAAACCATATGATAATTGAATCTCTCTGCCTGACTTATGTCACTCAGTATAATCTCTTCCAGTCCCATCCATGTTGATACAAAAGTTGGGTATTCATCCTTTCTGATGGAGGCATCATACACCATAGTGTATATGGACCACATCTTCCTTATCCATTTGTCCATTGAAGGGCATTTTGATACTTCCACAGTTTGGCGACTGTGGCCATTGCTGCTATGAACATTGGGGTACAGATGGCCCTTCTTTTCACTACATCTGTATCTTTGGGGTAAATACCCAGTAGTGCAATTGCAGGGTCATAGGGAAGCTCTATTTTTAATTTCTTAAGGAATCTCCACCCTGTTTTTCCAGAGTGGATGAACCAACTTGAATTTCCACCAACAGTGTAAGAGGGATCCCCTTTCTCCGCATCCTCTCCAACACACGTTGTTTACTGTCTTGTTAATTTTGGCCATTCTAACTGGTGTAAGGTGGTATCTCAAACCACATGTGGTTTTGATTTGAATCTCCCTGATGGCTAGTGATGATGAACATTTTTTCATGTGTCTGTTAGCCATTTGTATGTCTTCATTGGAGAAGTGTCTGTTCATGTCTTCTGCCCATTTTTTGACATGATTATCTGTTTTGTGTGTGTTGAGTTTGAGGAGTTCTTTATAGATCCTGGATATTGACCCTTTGTCTGTGTTATAAATTTTTAAATAATAAAATGCATGTAACACTGGTCATAATAAATGTTTTAAAAGATATACTTTAAGATATCTCTGAATCTTGAGTCTTATTTCATTAGAACATAAATAAGTAGAAGTAATGACAAAGGGGAGTATTATGTGTGACAAGATGTCAGTTGTGTTTTTACTGCTATGTGGATCCATGCAAATTGAAGAATTTTTTTCATATTTTATAAAATTATTATTTTGATTAGATTAAGAGGTAGGATTTAGGTATCTTCTTAATTTTGGCTAGACAGAAATCAAGAGAAAATTGTATATTTTGAGAAAGATTTTGTATTACTTAAAAATTGTCACTTGTCTTCATTCCCCCCTGTAGGAATATGTTTGGGGTTAAAATTATTTAGATAATTTCTGCTTGATGTTTTACTTTAGCCCTAGGCTATACTATCCTTGAAGGATAGCCCTGACAAAGAAAGGAAACACACTAAGTCCCTTGAAAAATAACAAATATGAACAGTTCTCCCTCAGCCTTGAACACAACACTTCAAGCGCAGCAAGAAACAATATTGTTTCGTTGTAGTTTTGAGCCTGTGATGAGGAAACAGAACACAAAACCCAACAATCACTGGAATATTGAATTAAGTATTACTCATATCTGCCACCTAGAGAAAAGAAAAGGAAATGAGAGAAGATGGGGAAGAAGGATCTATATGGGCACAAAGGTGTGTTTTATGAGTTTTAAAGGAGAACCTACAGTTTGGGTTTAATACAAAGTTTATCTGAGCCAGTTTCAGATGGCTTTGTCCCAACACAGCTGCTCAGGACCAAGTTCCTGGCTCAACCATAGGTTGTACGGTGGCAGCCTTCCTCATATTGGGTACAGATACGGCCACGCAAGGAGAATGTTTCCTTTCTCTCAACAAACACTACTTTTGGTAAATTATTTCAGGGACCCTGAATCCAAGCAGTGATGATGCTTTTCCCTCAAAAATGGACCATGTCTTTTATATCAATTATCTATTGCTGTGACAATTTCCCATAAACCCACCAGTTTAAAACCACTTATATTTGTTGTCTCACAGGAATCTCTGTGTGACTTGCCCAGATCCTCAGCTTCAGGGTCTCTCATGAGATTGTAATCAGGTGTTGACCAGGGCTGGGGTCTCATCTGAAAGCTTGACTCTGAGGGCTTGTTGCTGGACACTTAGGATTGCCCCTGGATGTGCCGTTGCCTTACCCAAAAGAAAAAATCCTTTCCTGGGAGTCTAGACCTCACCTCTACCCTAAGCCAACCACTACCTGCTGACAGGGAACAAAAGCCCATTTCCTTTGTCCAGAGCCGGGACCAACTCTAAGCCCAGTCGACCTTCCCACACTCTGGGCAGGGGTCAAAAGCTTCCCTGACCTTTCACCCTGCCTTGTTCCTTCCCTTTCTGTTCCCCTCACTCTCGTAAGGGCTTTTCCCATAATTTTCCCTGCATAAGCATTCCACTGGTACCCTTGGTTCAGGATCTGTATCCAAAGACCCCTATCTTTATCTCTGCCTTCCCACGGGGAACTCCTCCCCTTTACTTGGACTAACAGTCATGCTTGGTACCTCCGTTGAGGTCACAGGAGGTGGTGTAGGAAAGCAAGGGTCCTGGAACCTGGTTCTGGCTCAAATGTGTTCAGCTGGAGCCTGGGCCCTGGGCTGAGTGCCTACTGATCACTGAGCCCTGAGCCCTGGGATGCACTGGTTGCTGGAGAACTTCAGCCTCTGGGAAGAGCAAGCAAAACAGATGCATATCAAAGGCATAATCAGTTTGGTGAGTTGAGGTGGCTATTCAACAGATCCATCCTAACAATAAGAAAAGGGGTCTTTTCTCCTGGTTTGGACACTGGGACACTTGGATTCTAAATAAAACCCTACAATATTCTGCAAAATTACAGCTCCCTACAGTCGATCCCATTTTCTGTAAGGGAAAAAGAAAATATTGCAAAAACACAAGATAACATAGAGAGAATAAAAGCACACTTGGTGGTTGAGGTCATGGCCTTTATTGAGGGATGTACAGTGGAGGGAAATGCCAGGCTGAGACCAGAGAGGACAGGTCTGGAGGGTTTTATGTGGCCACTACCATGGATGAAAAATAAATTCTTAACTGTACAATTCTCGTTGCTTCTGAATTCTCAGACACACATCTTTCACTAGAAAGCAGACCTGAATTAAAAAATATATATATGTATGGCTCAAACTTCCAGCCTAATGCCTCTAAAATAAAGTACACAGTAGCAAAAGGCCCATCACCTGCCCCTCAAGTCTAGAGGGTTTGGAAAGCAATTCAGAGCTCTGAAATAACCCTGCATAAAGGAAACAGCCTCTCCTAGTAGAAGGTACAGTGACAGTTTGGCAGTTCTAATACAAGAGCCGAGAGCACGATTTTAGTCTGTAACTCCCTTAAAAGCATGTATAAACTCAAGTCCCTGCAGTGTCTAGCCTCAACCCCTTCTAGCTTCCACAGTGCACCTTCAGTAAGTTGCCTTCCTGCCAACTGTCTTCACTGTCACGGTGCCATTGCCCACTTTTGCCCTCTCCCTCCTTCCTGCCTGCAATCTGAACTATGTTTCCAGGTGGGACTCCCAAGGAGCCCTCCTGGATGACCACTTTCTAAGATGGTTTTCTTCATCAAGAAGCACCCTGATGGTAGATGCTGTAAGTATAGGCCATGTCCCATGGTAATTGTCACCTCCATGTGTCCTCAGTGGCTTCCAATTGCAAAGACCTGTAGCCTGTTCCTCTGGAGCCTTTGTTCAGCTTCTGGAATCCACTTGCCAACCCTGGGAGCAGCCCTGTGCCAGTAATGACAGGAGCTGGAAGTAAAGGCTCCAGCTGAGGCACCTGGTCTGGGGTACCCGGGAGCATGCACCATACCACTCCTAGAGCACCCCCTGGAAAATTGAGCTGCAGTTGAGCACAGAATGGTTTACTTTATTTCCTCCTTTTTTTTTTCCCACCCATTTTCCCTTCCACTTCTCAATTCTCCATTCCCCCATGGAGGTTTCCTAGAAACTATTCCAAATACAAGGCTTGCAAGCCACTCTCTCCCTCAGGCTCTGCTTCTGGGGGAGCTCAGCCTAGGAAAATCCCCACAGACCTGACCAGAGTGCTCATTTGTTAATTAGTGCTTTCTTGATTTCTTCTGTATGTAGTTATCAATAAGATCATAAACTGTAGGAGGGAAAAGGCTATACACACTGCATCATTACTTATCCCTACACCTTCTAGAATAATATTGTATGGAGGAGCAATATTATGACTGAGCTTTCCAGTTCCAACTGTTTCCGATCATGTCGCAAGTTTTCATTTATACCACCCAGAGTTTAGGAAATTAGATACACATGTGTTTATTACAATGCATTTAAAATTATGTTAATGCTATTCATATTTAAGATGTCATTATTGGTGGCTGGAATCCTGGTCTGGGTTTTACCTAATTTTTCTGTACATAACCATCAAAGGCAAAGTCAGTTGGGAGAAAATAGCCTACACTATCATGAGTCAATGATTTGAACATATCATGAAGACTTTTTTTTTTCTTTGAAGGGAGAGATGGAAGGGTAGCTATAATTTAGGGCAGTTCATAACAATTACAGAGTCAGAGGGACCTTGGGACCACCTGGAATCTGACCTTCATCTATCCAGTTGGTAATTTGTAAGGAGGTCAAGATAGTCCTAATATTTCAATCATAAGACTTCTGGTAAGCCGGAAGAAAACAATGGAGTGAAAAAGGAGCTCTCATTACACAGTATTTCAATTTTCTCTGATCTCCCATACGTAATATCATCAACTTTTCGGAAGGACAGACTCAGATCCTAGCTCCGTCACTACAAATTAATTTCAGACAAATCACTCCTTTCAATTTCAGCTTCTTTATCTATAAAATAAGAAAATAATTATGGATTGACTTCATAAGGTGGTTGAGGGGATTAGAGTAGATGAGATAATTAATGTGCATACAGTGCCCAGCACAGTGTTGAGCACCTAACAAATTCTCAGTAAGTGGCTTCGACAGGCACCACCATGTTTGTCTCAGTGTCACCACGGCCTTGTGTGCCCTTGTAGCAATGAAGAGGGGGAGCACAAGGGAGGTGCTCCTGTCCCCACAGACTGTCCTGCTGCCGCAGGTCACAGGGAAAATGTGCTCCTCCTGGGAATGACCGCTCTTCCAGATGCTTTGAGAGTTAGACAAAGTGTGGCTGCTGGACCTCCAACCTCTTTTGTCTGGGTAAGTTTTTAAACTCCTCTCACTGGGTCCATCTTATGCAAAACTCTAAAGTTGGCAGTGTTTTCCTACGGACTTTACTGTCCCCTTTAGTCTCTGTTTCCCCAGGATCTAAGCTCCCCCTGCCACTCCCCAGGTTTTCCCTCTTGGCGAACCTGATAGTTAAGCTCTTCCCCTCCATTAAGACTTGCTTCAGTGGCTGTACTGAGGGGAAGCATCTCATCACACAATTACACTAAAAAGTTAACTTTGCATTTTATCAACACTCAATGCCTTAACCCAAAAGAATAAATATCTTATTGTATAATCTCGTGCTTTTAAGAAAGTGGGTGAATAGGGGAGTGGACATTTATGGTAGGTTTGACTTCACCTGAATTCTTTACATCGAGAGCTGAAATAATATCATCCATTATTTCTTATGCTTGTTTATCACTGTACTGGATTAAACAGTGTCCTCCCAAAATTCAGATCTACCTGGAATCTGTGAATGTGACCTAATTCAAAAACAGGCTCTTTCCAGATGCAATTAGGGTTCAAGTTAAGATGAGGCCATACTGGGTTAATCCAATTGATCCAATCACCAGTGTCCTTATAAGGAGAGGACAGCTCCCAGATACACATGGGAGCAGAGACCACATGAAGACACAGGAGGAATGCAGTTATGCTGCCACAGGCCAGGGAGGGCCTCCCCCGGAACCTCTAGGGGTTCCGACAATACCTCGAGCTTGGGCTTTGCCCTTGGACTGTGACTGAAGTGAATTCCTGTTGCTTTCAGGCACCCAGCTGGTCGTAATTTGTTACGTAATTTCTTAAGGGAACTGAGTGCGTTCTGCTGTTCGCACCATCACCATCGCCATCATCGGGGCCCCACAGTAAATCACAGCAAGCTCTCAGCGAGCTCCTGTAAGCATCTACAAAGTTCTCAGAACGTACCGGGAGTCTGGATGGAAAATGCAAATAACCCCGCTGCACTGAGCGCCCCATAGAGTGCTGCAGAGTCATGACCACTGTGTCCTGGAGACGTCAGCAGACCTGAATGGTAAGCCTCCTCTCCTAGGCACTTCATGGGGGTGAGGGGAGACTTTTCTTCTCATTGCACTGCAGCCATTGCAGAGCTGTGCTGGATTGAGCTGACCCTCAACACACCACATTGATCTTAAGAAAAAAAGAACCAGTTATCTTACCAGCAAAATTCATCTATTTGGGAATAGCAAAGGAATTGTAATTTTTGACAAGCAAACTATGGCAAAACATAGGCAAGACCAGAGAATGGAGGAGAGGGGCTTGCTTTTACAGGAGAACAGAGGAGGCTGGGAAGGAATAGTCTGCTGAGTTCTCATGGGCTGAGCTGTCTCTGGGTGAGGAGAAATTCTTCCTTCCTCCTTCTGGGGTAGAAAAGCAATGTAAGGTATGGCCATGCATGAAAGCTCACCTTCCAGGGCTTCCTGACTCCATTTTTTTTTAATTAATTTATTTATTTTTTTATTTATTTTCAGCATAACAGTATTCATTGTTTTTGTACCACACCCAGTGCTCCACGCAGTCCGTGCCCTCTCTAATACCCACCACCTGGTTCCCCCAACCTCCCACCCACCCCCCACCTCTTCAAACCCTTCAGATTGTTTTTCAGAGTCCATAGTCTCTCATTGTTCACCTCCCCTTCCAATTGCCCCCAACTGCCTTCTCCTAACTCCCCATGTCCTCCATGCTGTGTGTTATGTTCCACAAATAAGTGAAACCATATGATAATTGACTCTCTCTGCTTGACTTTTTAATGAGGTTTCCTTTATTTATTTTCATAGCCATAACCTGTAACTCAGGAGGTGCCTAGAGTCTGGTATCATGAGTAGGGGTGGGGGGCGCTGGCAGAAGGGAGTGATGGAAGCACACCTGGCAAGGACACCTCTGCCCATGGTGACCTACATGATGAAGTGGCTCTGGGTCATCATGACTTCCAGTATAGAGGACTGAGACTTTGGTGGGGGAAAGGGGCTGGAGGGTCACTTCAATGACACACTGAATGTTTGTGTTCCCTCAAATCCACACGTAGAACCTTAATCCCAAGGTGATGGTATTTGAAGGTAGAGCCTTTGGAAGATTCAGGCATGAGTGTGGAGCCCTCATGAATAGGACTGTGAGGGCCTACTCAGCCAGAACGGCCCCACCCCGGTTGAACTGCCATTTTGTTGTTGATGCAGTAAAACTTAAACTGACCCTGCCCCCCACAGGGGAACTTGCTTAAAAACAAGTCCCGGAAACCAGTCCCAGGTAACAAAGTCCAAATACAAGGGTGGGTCAGGCCAGGTGGAGGTATCCAATCGTGGGGGTGCATACTGTGTCCTAGCTACCAAGGAGTATGGGCCCCACCCTTTGGGCACCTTTTGGGCGCCAATTCTGAACTAGGCGATAGGCTGGTTCAAATGTCTACTAGGGTAAATTGTAATTCAATTAGTCACCTAGCATGACTGTGCAGCTTTCTCTGTGTTACAACTTCATTGGCCACCTGTGCATGGGCAGGCCCAACCACATGGCCTTTGCCCTATAAAAGCTAGTCTGTGAAACAGAGAAGGGTCGCCCTCTCTGTAAAAGGCGTGGCCCTGAACATTTGGTTTGATTCTTGATGCTTGGCATGAAATAAAGCTTTGCTTGACCTTCGCTTTGTATCAGTCTCGCTCCTTTAATCACAGACCCATTATTGGGGGACCCAACAGTACTAGTACCTTTCAAATGAGGCCTCAGAGAGTGCCCTTGCCCCTGCAGTAAGTGAGGACACAGTCAGAAGAAGGCTGTCTAGGAACTAGGAAGTAGGAACTGGGTCTTACCAAGCATCCAATCTGCTGACATCTTTATCTTGGACCCCTCATCCTCCAGAACTATGAGAAATAAATGTTTGTGGTGTAAACCATTCAGTCTCTGGTATTCTGTTATAGCAGCCTGAAAAAAATCCAAGACAGTTAATTTTCTCATTACGGAACCTTCTCCTTTCCCCCAAGAATGTGGCTGTTAGGTCAAGGTAGTCATTGCTCAGGTGACACATGAGAAGAGTTTAGGTGTGCCAATGTGCAGTGTGTGAACACAACAGCTGTTAAATTTGATAAAGGAAAGCTGAAAACCTTGTATATTCATCATACAAATAAGAAAATTGAGGCCCAGAGAGGTATGACATAACTTGAAGGTGAAATAGTGTCACGCTTGGAATTCAAGTCTAAATCCTGTGATTTCTAATCTCAGTCCCAACAGCAGCTGGGAAGAAGAAAAACAGGCAGACAACAAATTGCATTTCTTTTTCTTTTCTTTTCTTTTTTTTTTTTTACATTCAGTTAGCCACTGTGTAGTACATAATTAGCTTTTGATGTAGTGTTCAGTGATTCATTAAGTATAACACTCAGTGCTCATCACAACATGTGCCCTCCTCAATACCCATCACACTGTTACCCCCTCCCCCCACTCACCTCCCCTCTGAAACCCTCAGTTTGTTTGCCGGTGTCCATAGTCTCTCATGGTTCATCTCCCTCTCTGATTTCTCCCCCTTCAGATATCCCTCCCTTCCCCTGTGGTCCTCCATGCTCTTGCTTATGTTCCACCTATGAGTGAAACCATATGATAATGGACTTTCTCTGCTTGACTTATTTCACTCAGCATAATCTCCTCCAGTCCCGTCCATGTTGATGCAAAAGTTGGGTATTCACCCTTTCTGATGGCTGAGTAATACTCCATTGTATATATGGACCACATCTTTATCCATTCATCTGTTGAAGAGCATCTCAGTTCCTTCCACAGTTTAGCTACTGTGGACATTGCTGTTATGAACATTGGGGTACAGGTGTCCCTTCTTTTCACTATGTCTGTATCTTTGGGTTAAAAACCCAGTAGTGCAATTGCTGGGTCATAGGGTAGCTCTATTATTAACATCTTAAGAAACCTCCATACTGTTTTCCAGAGTGGCTGACCCAACTTGCATTCCCACCAACAGTGTAAGAGGGTTCCCCTTTCTCCACATCATCCTCCCCAACATTTGTTGTTTTCTGTTTTGTTAGTTTTTGCCGTTCTAACTGGTGTAAGGTGGTATCTCATTGTGGTTTTGATTTGTATTTCCCTGATGGCTAGTGATGTTGAGTACTTTTTCATGTGTGTGTTAGCCATTTGTAACAAATCTCATATCAAAAGGGCGGGAATCACAAGCCGCTTTAACTCCTCATATGGTCCTTGTAAGGACAACACCCCTCTTCTGGATTATTTCATTTAAGCCTCTCAGACCCAGGAAGATTGGTGTTATTTTCACTAGTTCAGTACAACATTGAATATTCACTGCCACATGAGTCATAAGGAAAAGTCCAAAGTGTGGTCAGTATTCTCTGATTCAGAAGACCTCCATGTACATAATAAGTAAAAATGTGCTTTAGCTTTTTGGAAAATTCACTATGAAGAGACACGCTATGTCAATGTTAAACAAATTCTTTTTGCATAATGATTACAAGTCTTTTATTTTCATTCAAAGAACTCAGAGCAATATTTTAATGTCCTTAAATAATGAAGAGTAAATACTTGAGATTTATTTCAACCAGGCCCAGAAATGGTGCTGGGCCTTGTGAAGAAAGTCCCAGGAGCCTGTTACCATGGAGCATCCCTCCCTTGGCACAATGTTTCAGGGTTAGACACTTCATGCTCTAACACTGGGAGGGCTTTAAAGAACCCGGTAGATGTGTGAATTCTAATTTGTTGTCTTCTGTTGGGTTTCTAATTCAAAATGTGTTGGAAAATGTAAGTTATAAATATTTTTACTTAAAAAATGGAAGTACCGGGGCGCCTGGGTGGCTCAGTGGGTTAAGCCTCTGCCTTCAGCTCAGGTCATGATCTCAGGGTCCTGGGATCGAGTCCCGCATCGGGCTCTCTGCTCAGCAGAGAACCTGCTTCCTCCTCTATCTCTCTCTCTGCCTGCCTCTCTGTCTACTTGTGATCTCTCTCTCTGTGAAATAAATAAACAAAATCTTTAAAAAAAAAAATGGAAGTACCAATGCCAGGATAATAACTTACTTTCAAAACCCTTCCTCAGCTGCAAAATCAGCTGTATGAGTGTCAAAGAGAAAGAAAATTATTCTAAGCTCAGCAACTTTCAGGATAAGCAGCCTGTAAATACCTTTGTTGTTTTTTTTTTAATTTGGCCTTATCTCTTGATGGAAAAAATAGCTAACAGTGGGCAGAGAAGCCTAGCATGTCAATACTGCCCAGTGTACATGGGCTTCTCTTTGGGAATGTCCATCCTCTTCTAGGGTTACCCACATCAAAAGTGGAGTGCAGTGCTGAAGAACATGGCTTTGGACTCAGATTAATTAATTCAGACAAACATCTATTGAGTACCTACTGTGTGCACACTAAAGATACATTGGTGGACAAGATACACTTGGTCCCAGCCTATGGAGGTCTTATTCTAGTAAAGACTCAGATAAACAATGGAGTTTCAGATAGGAGTAAGTGAAGTAAGGGGGCAGGCCAGAGAAAGAAGTTGGGTGGTCAGGGAGGATTACGTTGAGACTTCTGAGGGGAATGAATGATGACAGTGACCTGCGTGAAGGTCTCAGGGGAAAGTTTTCAGGTAGAGAACACAGCATGTGTCATGGCCCTGGGGTAGGAGCAAGCACATCTGTGAGCAAAGCAAAGAGAAGAAGGAGAGGAGGCTGGGGGGTGAGCTTTGGTGAAGAGTTTAGCTTTTATTCTAAATGTAATGGGAACCTACTAGAGGCCTAGGTAGGGGAGAATAGGATCTGACCCCTGTCTGAGAAAGGTGGCCCTGGGAGCTGGGTAGGGCTGGGACTGCAGGGAAGGTGGGACAGGAAGGGCAGTTGGGAGGCTTCTCCACAGTTGAGGCTGAGGCTCAGCAGGTATGATTGCAGAGGGAGCAGGAGCTGCTGAGAAGTCATCAGGGGCAGATCAGTTCTAAAGTCTCAGCCTCCAGGATCTGATGGAGACCGAACAGGAAGTACATGGTCCTTATCTGGGGAAGTATTTTTGGCTTGAGCACCCAGGTAAAAAAAGAAAAAAAAGAAAAAGAAAAGAAAAAAAGTCAGTGATTAGAAGACATGGGAGGGAGTAGGGCCCATTCCTTAAAGAGGTGGTAGGTGGTGGGACTTGTGGCTGCTGATGGGACCCTGAACTTATCCACTGAGACAGGACAAAGGCCAACCACATGGGTATAGGTAGAGGCACATTGACAGATTTGGGGTTGGAGAATATGGTTCTAGTCTGATTGCTCATGTTTTATTTGTGAAATTACAAAAGGTGTTGCCTGTGTGTGACAATAGGAGAGGCTGTGGCAGAGTCCTGAGGAGAGTAGCAAAGGTGTGACTTTGAGGTCTTGGAAGAGACACGCATGCCATGCAGAAGGATCCATGCAAGCCAGAGAACAAGTGAAGTGTTGTGGTCAGAAGCAAACCCGGATCACTCAGCATGTTGGGGGCTTGGAAGCCTATCAGATTAGGGTTACATAGAGCCAAAGGGGTAAAACCTGGGTGACCTGTGGATGGAGGGGAGATGGGCCAGCAAGGCCTGGTGGAGCAGTGCTCCCATCTCTCCCAGGAAGGAAATAAGCAGTTAGTTCTACTTGGAGCTGCTTGCAGAAGGTGTCAGAAGCACTTAGAAGAAGGGCTGTCTGTGTCTTGGTGGGAAAGGACAACTTTACAAGGAACACGTGGATGGGTCCCTGTGAGGTGTCCTTTACATCCTGCCTGAGCAGGGTCATGATGGGAAGGGTTTGTTCCAGACCTGGGGTGAATCCGACTCCAGTATTCAGTAACTCACTGACCTTGGGCAGGGCATTTCTCATCTGGAAAAGAGATGTCATAACACTACTTACTTCAAATTTTGTTATGAACACTGAAAAAATTATTAGGTATAGCCCTTGGTACATTTTTAGATATAGACAAGCCATTGAACAACTCAAATACTATTATTTTTAAGAATCCAGTTCTCACAATGACAACGAGTCACATCCATGTTTCATCATTTTCCAAAAAGGAGAGTGGATATTTTGAGAAAATTGTGAAGCATCAGAAAGACCCTCTTGAGGAAGGCATCTTCTAGTGTTGAGTTTGCTAACGGAATCTCTGGCCAGCTTTCTGATAACAGTTTAGTGTCAGAAACAATTTCTCAAATGAAGAGTGTGAGTGCATACAAACACACACACACACACCACACTTAAACACACACACCACACAGGCCCATGTGGGTTAGGTGCCTCTAGAGAGAGCTTACAGCATGTGCCTTCCTGACTGGAGGGCCCTTGGACAGACACACTGGTGGTCTGAGAGTCTGCTGAAGCAGCTGGTGTCTTCCTCTCCTGAGCATGGCCTAACTCTCTCTCCTTCTCTCTTTGGAAAGCCAGACTCCATTTTTTAAAATAGAAGAGAAAGCGTCACAAACTGAGAACTCCGTACTGGCGTATATGGTTAAAGGCTGTGGACACAGCTGCTCACACCTACGGTTCGCACTTCCTTACCAACTCCCAGCAACATTCTAGCACTGCAGACCCCCAGAGAGTTCTCTCCCTGATGCACTGGGGGCCTCTGGCACCCACCACACACACTAGGAATTGCAGATTATATGACATAAGGAGTACAGTGGATTACATTGTGTGTCGTGGATTACAGTGGATTACAAGTGTCCTGTCACTGGAACGGAGTTGCTGTGGTCCATGCTGTGACCTGCAGAGGAAGCCAGGGTGAACTGTGGCGAGGGACAAACTTACCTCAGCCTTCTCACCATATTAGTGCAGAGCTAGGACCATAACCTTATGTGTCTCATTCTAGTGTTTGGACGCATATTTATTTTATTAACACTTAACACCTATTTGTGGAAGAAAAATTATAAATCCAAATGGGTGATTAGAAAATCCAAATGAGTGGAAAAAATATATATACCTGAGACTTCCACCAGGAGAAAGTCACCATTGACATTTCAGTGTATACCTTTCCATAACTCCCCTCCAGATCCAGTTTTCACATGTGGACCTTCTTGGCAGGATGTAGGTCATACATGGAACTCTTGCTATCAGGGTATTTGGACAATATACTGTAACTTCCCACTTCCATCGTTAATGATGTAAACGGACTGAGGAGCGTGACTTATGTAGACCAATCCACTGGATTAGACACCACAGTCTGTCCGTGTTAACATGCACACTTGTATAATGTCATTTGCAGTTGTATAATATTATTATTTAAACTAACTTTCCTTAATTGTTTCCTTAAGATATATACTTACAAATAATGAGTCCAGGTTAAGAATCTATGCCTTTTTTCGCCAGGCATTTGCTATGCTTTAACAAGTTGTTCTGCAAAAAAGTTATACCATAAGTTAGAGGTTCACTCAACTGCTAAACCGTGCTGGATATTATTTTCTCAAATATTTTCTCCTTTTATCATCAAAAAAAAAAAAGAAGAAGAAGAAGTAAACATTACTGCTCATGTTTTAAATAGCCATATTTTTAAATTTTATTTTATTTTTCCAGTGTTCCAAGATTCATTGTTTATGCAGCACACCCAGTGCTCCATGCAATCCATGCCCTCCTGAATACCCACCACCAGGCTCTCCAAACCCCCCCACACCCCTCCCCTCCAAAACTCTCAGTTTGTTTCTCAGAGTCCGCAGTCTCTCATGGTTCATCTCCCCCTCCAATTCCCCCCAACTCCCTTCTACTCTCCATCTCCCTATGTCCTCCATGTTATTCCCTATGCTCCACAAGTAAGTGAAACCATATAATAATTGACTCTCTCTGTTTGACTTATTCCACTCAGCATTCTTCTGCATGTGGCGCCCAGTTTTCCCAACACCATTTGTTGAAGAGATTATCTTTTTTCCATTGATGTTCCTTCCTGCTTTGTCAAAGATCAGTTGACCATAGAGTTGAGGGTCCATTTCTGGTCTCTCTATTCTGTTCCCTTGGTCTATGTGTCCGTTTTTGTGCCCGTACCATGCAGTCTTGGTGATCACAGCTTTGTAATAGAGCTTGAAGTCTGGAATAGTGATGCCACAAGTTTTGGTTTTCTTTTTCAACATTCCTCTGGCTATTTGGAGTCTTTCCTGGTTCCAAACAAATTTTAGGATTATTTGTTCCAGCTCTGTGAAAAAAGTTGATGATATTTTGATAGGGATTGCACTGAATGTGTAGCTTTCTCTGGGAAGCATAGACATCTTAACAATATTTGTTCTTCCAATCCATGAGCATGGAAGCAGTGTTTCCAAACTATGGAAAAAGCCCAGATGTCCATCAACAGATGAATGGATAAAGATGTGGTGTACATATATACAGTGGGATATTACTCAGCCATCAATAATGTGGATGGAACTGGAGGGCATTATGCTAATTGAAACAAGTAAGAGAAAGACAATTAACATATGGTTTCATTCATATATGGAATTTAAAAAACAAAACACACTAAAGCACAGGATTACTCCTTGAGAATTCTAATTCCTGAGCTTTCAAGAAACTTGAAATACTGCTTATCAATTTTAAAGTACAATTTCCCATCATACAACATTTTTATCAGCTTGGACTCACAGGGGCTCAATGGTAACCCTGGTCATCCTTTCTTCACAGGCACTTAACAGTGTTTTTAAAATAGACATCATGTGCCCAGCTCAGTGTCAACTTGAGGGAGATGGCAAAGAAATATGAAACATGGTTCATTCTTCAGGTAATGCATGGATGACATGAACATATCAAAAAGCATGGCCAGGTAAAAAGTGTGGTCTTAGTAATGATCACCTAGATCAGGGGTTGGCCAACTGTGCTCACAGCCCAAATCTGGCCAATTCCTGATATGGAAATAAACATGTCCTGGGACAGTTACACTCTCCCATTTACAGGTTATCTGTGTCTGCTGTCCTAGCATGGCAGTGTGACAGTATGGCAATGTGACAATGTGGTTATATGGTGGTGTGATTGTGTCACAGTGTGACGGTATGGTAGTGTGTTGGTGTGACGATGTAGGGGTATGGCAGTGTAACAGTGTGATGGTGTGGGAGTGTGACCATGTGACTGTGGAGGTGTGACTGCAGAGGGGTGACAGCATGACAATGGATGTGTGACAGTGTGACAGTGTGAGTATGTGGAATTATGACAGTGTGACTGTGTGAAGGTGCAGCAGTGTGGCTGTGTGACCGTGTGACTGTGTAAAGGGGTGACAGTGTGACCATGTGACTGTGTGGAAGGGTGACAGTGTGACCCTGTGACTGTGGAGGTGCTCTCAGTTATTCATCCTTTCCTATTGGTTGGTAGTACCACAATTTGCTTTTCCACTCCTCTGATTATGGATCTTTCAATTGCTCCCAGTTTGGGCCTATTACGGAAAAGCAAAAAACAAAGACCCTACTACCAACATATGTAAGTCTTCATGTGGACATGTATTTGCATTTCTTTAGGTTGTCTATCAAGGAGTGGAATGACTAGGCTGTTTGGTAGGAGTATGTTAACTTTTAAAGACACTACCAAACTGTTTTCCAAAATGGTTGTGCCTTTTTCCATTGCCATGAACAGTATAGGATAGTTCCAGTTGCTCCATATTTTCACCAATACTCAATATCATCAGCCTTTTTAATTTTAGCCAATTTGAAGTATGTGTGGGTAGTATCTCATTGTAGTTTCATTTGCATTTACTTGATGACTAATGATGTTGAGCATCTTTTCATAAATGTACTTGCCATTTGCTTATCTCCTTTTATGAAGTATCACTTCAGGTCTTTTGGGTCTGATCTATGCATGACTTAGGGGTTCAGCTGAGATTTATTGTAGGTGGCCCAAATGTCAGTTCTGTACTCAAATCTTTTGCCTCATTTGCCTGGATCTTTCCTGTGCATGCATAGTTCAGGAATTAGGTTGAGACTTGCGTGGATTCGTAGATTGGAGAACACCTTCTCTGGCCCTCTTGCCCTGCCATTTCCCTATACACTTGGGACCCTTTCTTCAGGGGCCCCTTTCATTGATCATTTTGGATTTTTAGCCACCAATCAAATGACTGGAGGCTGCTCCCCCGCCCCGAAAAAAGAGGGGGAAACCAATCCCCATGTAGGTTAGCTCTCCAAGTTGTGACTTCCTTCACAATCTCCCTTTTTCATTTTTTTTTTCAGAATCAGGTTTACTTTAATTTGCCCAAGTCTGATTGTAATCAGGGACAGGGATAGGCTGTACTGGGTTTACCCCACCACAGCGGAACTAGAACCAAATTACTAAATTGTAGGTGATTGTTCTACAAACTGGTCTTTCTTATTTGTCTACAAAGAGCTCCCTTTACTCCCCCCTCTTCTCTCTCTCTCTCTCTCTACACACACACACACACACACACACACACTTTTTTCTAAAATACTAAGAACTCTGACAATAATTTTCAAAGTCATAGCTTCCACACTCACAAAAACACTGTTAAGTGCCTGTTGGGTAGCTGATCAATGGCTATTTAGGTCCAACTGACCTGCCATTCAGCCGACTTAATGGGGGTGAATGAGGGTAACTGAACTGGAAATATTTTGTGCATTTCACTACTGAATGGTGAGGAGACTTTCAGTGTATAATAGATTTCTCATTTTTATATAAACTGTTTGCATTCTCTTAGTAAAAAATGACAAGATTCTATGGGTTTAGTGGCAAATCTAGAGAGACCAAAGTCTTATGGGACACACTCTTTGCAAGAATTCGAGTGGCATTGGCAGTTCCATGGTGACTGAAAACAAAGTCTTGCTAGTAAGAAATACTTCTCTAGCCGTGGGTGAACCCTCTCCAAGGCCCTGGATCTTTTGGAAGCACCAGGCAGGCAAACAATCAGTAGTTGAGTCTACCTTCCCTCACAGGCAGGCAGCATCTGAATTTAAGTTTGCCACACTGATAATTTCTTGGTGGCTGCTGATATCCTACTGTCGAGATGACTAAGCTGCTAAAATAACATGAGGCACATATGGCCCTTCTTTCACTAGAGTAGAGGAGATTATCCTGAGTGAAATAAGCAGGGAGAGTCAATTATCATATGGTTTCGTTTACTTGTGGAGCATAAGGAATAACACAGAGGACATGGGGAGATGGGGAGGAGAAGGGAGTTGGAGGAAATCGAAGGGGGAGATGAACCATAAGAGACTATGGACTCTGAGAAACAAACTGAGGGTATTGGAGGAGAGGGAGGTGGGGGATGGAGGAGCCTGGTGGTTGAGGGCACGGATTGCATGAAACACTGGGTGTGGTACATAAACAATGAATTTTGGAGCACTGCATCAAAAACTGATAATGTATTTTATGATGATTACATAACACTGTAACACACACAGGCAGACACGTATATATGATGAAAACATAAAACACACATGAGGATTTGGAGATGCTTCACAAACTGTTTCAAATACAAAATTGCCTGACAGTTTTTTCCTAATTATTTCTAAGCAAGTGGTGCCATAATAATACTATGACAAATAAAGTTATGAGGGGTGTTAACTGACTGGTAACGTGTGGTTAGTGTTATAGGGTTACCTAACAACTGGAAAAGCAACCTAAGGAAAACCCAAGATACCGTTCATTACCAACTTTCAGTTTGTGTTATAGTCATGGAATAAATCTGATATTATTCATTTTCTTTTTTTTTTTAATTTTTACTCTTTTTTAAAGATTTTATCTATTTATTTGAGAGAGAGAGAGAGTGAGAGAGAACATGAGAGGGGAGAAGGTCAGAGGGAGAAGCAGACTCCCCATGGAGCTGGCAGCCTGATGCGGGACTGGATCCTGGGACTCCGGGGTCATGACCTGAGCCGAAGGCAGAGGCTTAACCCGCTGAACCACCCGGGCGCCCCATGAATCTTAGATATTCTGACAGACACCATGCTCCACACAAGAAAACTAAAAAGGAAGTCTCTATAGACGCCCTGGGCGTTCATAAATTTGACTTCTGAGAAAGGACAGAATTTTTTTACAGATAAAGTGATCAATGTGCTAAAAAGGGGGCAAATGTGGAGAAAGCAACGAATGAGAAGATTTGGAGTGGAGACAGGAGGAGGAGGCCGTATGAGTCGCAGACATAGGAAGTTGCTCCTCCTGGTCCCTGAGCTCTGGTGAAAGACGGAGCTGGCTCAGGGATTTGAATCAAATGAAAAGTCAGCCTAGTGAGGTTTGTTTTGAAAAACTAGATATATAGTTTCAATTCTGACATGCAGTAATTGGTTACATTATATATTTTTATTTTGTCCTCAGTTAAAAGTAACAGGGCTCCAAGCTCAGGAGTCCACTTGAAATTCTCCCTCTCCCTCTGTCCCTCTCCCGACTCATGTTCACACTCTCTTTCTCTCTCTCAAATGAATAAATAAATCTTTCAGAAAATATTTCTAGGAGCCATTTATTGAGTATATTGTGCTATGGATGTTTAAATTTATTCTCCCAACAACCATATCATCATTTCTTTGTACAAACCATATTATCATTTCTTTGTATCATATTATTATTTCTTTGTATAAAGAAACCAAGACTAAGAGAGGCTGACTAACTTGCCCAGCATCATACAGCAATATTCACTAAAAAACTAAAAAACCGAGATTTAACCCAATTCTTTCTAGCTCCAAAAAGTGAATTAAATATGACATTATGCAAAACTAATGATTTCAGTTCTAAGTTTATAGAAATAGTGCTGTTTATACCTATTTTGGTTTTATTTTTTAATTTTTAAAAAATGTATTCATTTATTTTAGAGAGCATGTAAGTCGGGGGAGGGGCAGAAGGAGAGGGAGAGGCAGAGAAGCAGACTCCTTGCTGAGCGTGGAGCCGAGCTTGGCACTAGATTCCAGGATCCCAAGATCATGACCTGAGCCAAAACCAGGAGTTGGAGGTGTAACCAACTGAGCCACCCAGGAACGCCCCCCAATTTGGGTTTTAAATTCAATCTGATTTAAATCTCTGATAATTTATTTACAATTGCTTTATTCAGATATATATATTGTACTCACACACTTACAGCAGGAACATAACTGTGCACATTCCAATACCTGCCTACAACCTTGCAATGGAAAAAATATCTACAATCCAATTTTTAAAAATTAAAGAAACCCCACAGAATGAGAAAAGTGATCATTCTCCATAGAAAATTAATAATATTGGGCACCTGGGTGGCTGTCGGTGGTTTCAGTGGTTTCAGTGAAGAAAACTGGATGGATGGTTTGCATCAAACTTACTTATTTGAGATATCTTACATGATTTTATTCCTTTCAATAATGACTCTTCTCTATGTTAAGTTTGTGTGTCATAGAGAACAGATTCAGTTCTAGACTTGCCGTGCAGATATACGATAAATATGAGAGTCTCCAGTAATTTTATTTTAGAGGACTCATTTTTAAATTCACAAATGTATCCATCTTTTTTTACAGAAAGAGGTCAAGCTAATTCTTATTTAGTTCATTTTCATATTTGGAACCCTTTCTTTGTTTGAATCAAGTGAAAACACAGTCTCTCCACAATTCCTATCTATCCCTTTAACCTAGAGCAGCACCAAGCCCCTGGAGCAGAAGACTGTGGTGCTAGTTATGCCTTCAGACAAGATAAACCTAGCAAATTCTATTGACTCTGATCACATGGCGGACTATATTCCGAGTGATCACATAATGATTTAAACATGAATCTTCCTCAGAAGCTTTTCTCAACAACAGTTTTTTAGAGTCACAGAAAGCTTGAGAGTTCATGTAGTAATCTCTCTTCTGCCTGCAGGCAAAATTACCCTTACATTATCCCCCAATAGGTAGCTATAGCAATATGGGAAAAAAAAGTTTAAATGCTCTCATGTGTCCAATAAAAACATTTACATAAGAAATGCCAGCAAAAACCGAAAAGGGGGGGAAAGATCATCATTATTTTTGAGAGGCTACTGACAAGTCTCATTTTTCCCCTTCCTTTGACTGGAAGAATTTTGCTCATTTTGGTTTATCTTTTCTTTCATACTGTTTTCTTTTCTTTCCTCCTTCTTATAAGTCTGATTATTTTTTTCCAGGAAAACTAATGATTCAGGAAGAGGAGTGACAGTTTAAGGGCAGTTAGACTCCAGTGATGAAGTGAGAGGAGCTGCGTGTGTTTGCACACAGACAGCATTTATTTCAACTGTTCCAAAGCAAGGGCCTGGCTTCCCGGAACCGCCCTGGCCATCTGCTGCTGTCCGTCAGTGTCAAGACTGCTGACTGTCAACTGATTCACAGAAACTTTCCTGGCCCCTCGGGCTCACCAAGTTGATTTGGGTGCATTGAAATAGAAGCTAAGTGTGCATTTCCAGTACAAAAGTCCGTACTAATCTGTTCCCAGCCTCTCTGGAGGAGAGGAGGTGTAGGGTGGTGTGGGACGGTGTGGGGTGGGTAGTGAAGACAGACTTTGGGACACTCCTTTCCCCAGGAGCCATGTTCAGTCCAGATTCCAGACTCTACTGGTCTGATGGTCTCTGGGAGCATCCTGAGCGACTGGGAATGTAGAAATGGGAGTCTGGGTCACCAAGAATTTCAGTCAAGTTGAGCAAATGAATGGGTTGGACTGATGCTTCTGCCACTGGAAACTTAAAAACCACTAAGTCATAATAAGTATCAGAGAATATTCTTGACTTTCAAATTCTTAAGCTACATTTATTTTATTTTATTTTATTTTATTTTATTTTATTTTATTTTATTTTTTCAGTGTTCCAAGATTCATTGTTTATGCACCACAGCCAGTGCTCCATGCAATTCATGCCCTCCTTGATACCCACCACCAGGCTTACCTAATCCCCCACAGCCTTCCCCTCCAAAACCCTCAGTTTGTTTCTCCGAGTGCACAGTCTCTCATGGTTCCTCTCCTGCTCAGACTTCCCATTTTAATGGGACATAAGATAGAATGAGGAAGGGATGTCCCTTCCTCCTGAAGTTTGTATTCTGATATGTAGTCATGCATCCCTCTTCTGGTCAGACCTGTGAGGTCTACACCAATAGGGTTGTTCCCATCCCTCAGGAAGACCTCATCCAAAGCATGTGATATAATTTGGAGAAGCTGCCATCCATTCAACTTGCAAGCTATGAATTCCTCATATACACCCCCAGCTTTGTGGAAACCCATCTTCCAGAGCAACCTAACTTTCTGCTCACTTCCCTACATCATGGCATTTTGTTCCCTCATCTCTCCAGATCATTGCCATGTCCTGGCTGGCCTCCAACTCAGGGTAACAATGTTTGGAGGACCTGAGACCCCTTCATTCTTTCTGTCTTTCTTCCATGTACATCTTCCTCAAATTCTGCTCTCTTCCATTCTCTCCTTGGTTGTTGAGCATAGCTGGAGAAATTAATACACTATACCAAAAAGTCTTGCATTGTTTACTTGGCCAAAAGTGGATGCTTCCTTCCCAGGACACCTACAGGCTGTGTCCCTCTGCTATGACAGCCTGCTCATACTGCCCTCCTTTGTTACTTGTTTGCATCCCTCACATACTCCTTCAGGAAAACGTTCATCTTTTTGTCCCTCATAGTACCAGATCCATATGTAGCAGATAACACATATGTAATTAATAGAAGGTATTTCATATTTATGAAGTCAAGTAGAAAAGTCTGAAGAGGAGATGGTTTGATTATTGCTGGAAAAGCCCTTGCAGACAAGAATGTATGTGAACCGAATCACACACTTACCGCTTCTTGTGTGTAAACCCTGAAAGACCACATTGCGAGGTCTGTAAGTAAAAAACAGCATACTCTATTTCTCTTGAAGTTCCCAAATCACTAAATAATCCATCTAACCGTAGAATGAAAACGGATGCTAGAAGTGGGTCCACAGACTGCCTACCTCAGAATCACCTAGGGAGGGTCATAAAATATAGTTTCTTGAACTGTAGCCAGGACCCATTGAGCCAGAACTGCTGGAGCACAGATATATGGGACTTTAGGAATTCCCAGTGTAAGGGGCACCTGGGTGGTCCAGTCAGTTAAGTGTCCAACTCTTCATCTTGCCTCAGGTCTTGATCTTAGGGTAATGAGTTCAAGCCCCACTCTGCGCTCCATGCTGGATGCAGAGCCTAATTTAAAAACAAAAAAAAAGAATTCCCAATGTAATAGGTTTGGGAACCAGGAATCTAGCCCAGTTTTCACGATTTACAGATGTATACACTGTGGGAAGGCCAGGGAATTTAAGTGACTACCTAACATGGAACAGCAAGAAGAGTCTGACATTCTTTCCATCTTGAATTGACTTTGCCCATGCCTGGATGTTTCCCTTACAGACCGTGGTCGGTTCAGCCTCCCAAGCAGGTCTCCTTGGTGATGACTGTGCCTTATGTCAAGCCTCAGCTGCACTTTCTGCCTGGGGCTTGTCTGAGTCTCGCTACATTCATGCGCACGCAGGCCACAATTCCGGGAGGGTGTGCTCCCTGAGGCATCGCTCAGCCAGCAGGCGTGGGGGTGGGGGAAGTTTGGGAGCTGATATCTCTCACCTTCACCCTTTCAGCAGATAATTCTGAAAAGCATTTTATGTGCTCCTGAGAAAGCCCTGATGACCAGCACATGATGCCTCCTTGTATCCTCTTCCTGTTTTCCTGCTTCCCTTTCCCTGGTCTTCGTGTCTTCTCTCTGGAATCACTTCTGGACGTAAACACTGCACACAAGCCCTTGTCTTCTGTTCCATCTTTGAGAGAACACAGGCTAAAACACGCCCTTAGGGTGGGATTCTGGAGCCAGATTTGATAGCAATGAAGACCCTAGGACTGGTAGGCACCAGGCACTGGCACCAAATTGCTGACTTTTATCTGTTCAGGCCACGTGGTAGCTCTGGAAGTTGAGTGATTTAGGGACAATATACGTATAACTAAAACAGTTATCATGATCATGGACATACTTGGATTTATTTAACTTCCTAGAAGGCTTGAAAAATAAAAGTGGTAAGCTTAAGATTTAGCGACACGGCAAGAACACTGACCCTCACACCTTCCTGGGATGGCTCCCAGGCCAGAGTGATGTCCTCCAGGGAATGAGACAGAGATGGTACAGTGTTGAGGAAGGGTGAGAAGTTTCAGAAAAGTGGAAATACTAATGTGGGTTTATTACGTGATGCCAATATACCCTGTTGGGAGACCCTGAAGAATATTCCCTTCACTAAGGCTAGTAACAAGTCTCTTGGGGAAAGGATGCTGGTATCATCGAGTAGCATGTGGTGGCTGACCCCTGAAATCTGGGGATGGCAGTAGATGTAGCTATGAAAATGGATTTCCTTAGATCGATTGGGATTACAGGTTCCAGAATGACAGAGGTCATGGGGCAGGACAAAACTGTAAAGAGCAATGTGACCAAAATCGCCATAAAGCGGAAGAAGGAAAGTATGGAAGTTTGTGTTCCTTGAACCACAGGAATGTGGTCAGGCAAAGGTGAGTCTCTCATGGTGTTTCAAGTTCAAGGGACAGATGAACAGCTGATTTAGGCTGTTGCTTGAGTTGTAGAACAATCTAAAACTGAAGCTGATGAGATGTCTACATTATATTTTCAGAAGGTCACTTTGTGTTGTAGAAAATGGGACAGAAGAAGCGAAGGTAGTTACAGGAAGAGCAGTTCAGGGACTGGCACTTCCCACTGATGAGAATTCCCAGAGAGACAATGCAGAAGAGAAGGTAGGACTAGAGGACCAATCAGAGACCTCCAGGGCTCACCCAAGCCAACTTCTGGTACAGGAAAATACTCCATAAGGAATCGGAGAATGTGTAGCCAGTGAGATTAGAAGACCAAAGGACTGCAGTGTTGAGACAAAAGTACTCTAAACAGGAGAGATTTAAAAAGGGCCAAGTGATGGACTGTACTGAATCCTGCTGAGAGGGTTGGTAATAGCCAAGGACAGAGAAGTGACTCGTGGATTTGGCAAAATGGAGGTCAGTGATGACGCTGACAAGAGTAGTGTCAATAGTTGGGTAGAGAAGCCTGTGGGAGTCAGGTGGCGTTACTGCCATCAGTAATAGAGTAGGACAAGAAAAACTCGGGTTCTAACCTGCAAATACGGTCACATTTGTTACGAAGAAGCTACTAATCCTATTCAAAAACTTTTGTGCCGGGTTTGGTACTTTAAGATATTTAGGGGGGGAAATGATTTGATTTCCTAAAAAGATGATAAAAAGGAGGATCCATACCCTAAGAAAAAGCAATTCCACGAAAGTCACAAAAGATTTGCAGACTGAGAACATTATGTGTCTCTCTTTTGAGAGTGGAAGTTCAGAGATTTCAGTGGTAATGATTAACAAAACAAACCAGGTGTTGATCTAGAGTAAACGATGGATGAGAAATCATATGCGGATGGGGGAATAGCAGGAAGAAATGCAACTGAAGCCAAGAAAATGTCCTGAGGCCACCACGAAGGTGAGAGATCAGTTTAACTGGGTAGGATTTAACATATTTAGTAGTAAGAAGAATATGCTATTTGAACTTTGGAATATTTCAGTTTGCCTTTGTTTTTACTATTTAATTTTTTTTAAGTGGAAGTTACAAAAAGGCTGCTAACAAAAATTTATATTTGTGAAGACAAAACGCATGTAAATATAGTGCCTAACCCACATGCTATTACTCTCCATGTAGCACCTGAATAAATTAGTCATCTTGGTGAGCGGGGCATGGAAAGATAGAAGGCAAACATTCCATGAGGATTCTATTTTCAAACCATAAATACATGAAGAGAAAATAAATGTGTTAATGAAATTCGAGTTGATTTACTTGGAAAAACTTTTGTAGCCCTGCCATTATTACACTTTATGGTATTTTTCAGGTCAGGCAATATAGTCATCATCCAGTCTTACTTGTAGCCAGTCATGAACACTCGATGGCCAAATGACGCCTTGGGGTACACTAGGAGTTTCGTTCATGCTATCTAAGCAGAAATGGAGCTGATATTTTAAAAGGCTAAAATATTTTATTGATTTTAAGTAATGATGCTTAAGGGGGGCCTTCCCTCTGACCTGCCCCTCTCTGCAGGGTAAATGATGATCCCAGGAGAACCACTACTTTTCCAGAGCAGATTCTGTTTCATTTTTGGTCCAGCTACATTTAGTGTCTCTGAACTGTGAACTTCAAACCCACAGAGAGAAACATCGTGTTGGCTTATTGTGCTTGGAGGTGTAACTGAAATCAAGTTCACTAAAGAGTCTACATTTAACTGTTTTACAGCTTTGTTGAAATACTTTCCCTTCACTCCTTGTCAATCATAACTTGCTATAAAAATTAATGTCTACAGCAGTAAGCAAAAGCTGGAACATACATCATTTTTTTTTCCTAAAGATTTTATTTATTTATTTGACAGAAAGAGATCACAAGTAGACAGAGAGGCAGGCAGAGAGAGAGAGAGAGGGAAGCAGGCTCCCTGCTGAGCAGAGGACCCTGAGATCAAGACCTGAGCCGAAGGCAGCAGCTTAACCCACTGAGCCACCCAGGCGCCCACATACATTGTTTTTAACTTTACATTTTATTGCCAAACCCGATCAACTGTTCGAGTAAAATTAAGTCTTTGGCAAGTTACAGTATAATTTGAATTGCTCAAATCCTGGTCTTTATACCAGAAGTGAGGCTCAGTTAATGTTTAAGTGCTAATTCCTCTCATCAAAGAAAAAGGCTACAATAAAGACATTTGTCTACTGAACAGTTAAAAAAGCTTTTTCCTGGTTCTTGTCTGTATTAAACATTAGCTAGCTTTGCCATTTTTTAAAAAGATTTATTTATTTATTTATTTTAGAGAGAGAGCATGAGCCGCAGAGGCAGAGGGAAAAGGAGAGAGCGTCTACAAGCCTGAGTGCTAGCCTGAGCCTCATGCAGGGCTCCCAGGACCCTTATATGAGCCGAAACCAAGAGTTGGTCACTTAATTCACTGTGCCACCCACGCGCCCCAGGGCTTTGCCTTTTCTTTTAAAAAGTAAGTAAATGTAGAGTGTGTGTCAAGCCACCCACTCTAGGTTTCCTTCAGATTTGCTATCATGCATATGCAAGATGTAATATCCTGTAGTGTGAGCATGAGGTGACAGAGTAAACACATGGCATTAATAGATACTGAATGTCTTGGGAAATAAATGGGGTCTGGCCTCAACTTTTCACAGGCAAAGCGGCTCGGCGAGAACCACGTTTATGTGGGCCAGCTACTTTCTCTCATGTGATAGGAACAAAGAACAGCCAAGAGTCTGGCACCCAGCAGTCAGCGTCTCAGAATCTTTGGGTTGCTTGCCCAAATATTTTTCATTTCTGTTCTCAGAGAAGTTGAATGAACTGCAGAATTATGTGCAACTCCAATTTATCTCTGGTCTGGCAGCCAGAAAGTCCACAATTCCTGGAATTTGTTGAACAGAATGATTTAAGGCCACCTAAATGCCTGTTTGTCTGCTTTAAGGCAAGTTTGAAATTGATCATTCCCTTGGGAAGACAGAACTACATCCCACTGATTGCAGGGTTGTTTCCAAGCATGTAGTAAACACAACTACGGAGGGTTAGGGTGATATGAAACCAAAATAAACCCTTTGCTTGCCTGAGCCATCAGTACTGAAATCATCTGAGGTACAGCCATAAAAGACAATATGTACACTGAATGAAATTAGACTGAAATCACTAGAATGCCCCAGGTTTCTCTAAGTATTTTCCAGAGAAATTCTATTTTCAAGGCATGGAAATTTTTTCTTAAATGAATAGTTTCCTTATCTGCAATGTGTTGGTAAGATTGTTACCTACCTCTTGGGCTTATCATGAGGCTGGATGAGACGACACATGGTGCTCCATGCCAAATCCTGAACAGCTAATTGAATTTTTAAATCAGAGTAAAAGGTAGATACATAGATCTGAAATTATCTTTTGAATCATTTGGCCATCCTGGAACAGAAGAGTGATCAATTGGTGTTTTCACGTCAATAGAATTACTTTAAGATTTGACAAATTTCAGTGACACTAAGAACTGTGAGCAAAGTTTTCCCCCACCTGAACAGGGTACAGAATGCTATGTATTTTTTTTAAGAATTATTTCCTATTTACTCTGTTTTTCTAAATTTCCTTGACTTGTTATTGTTTTAAGGGGTTGTACTTTTTTTTTTTTTTGCAATAACTATAGATTCTTAACACGTTGCAAGTCCAGTGCAGAGAATCCCTGTGTACTATAGTAAATATCAAAACCAGAAAAACAAATATTAGTACAAGATGTGGATTTCACCCCATGGGCAGATTCATACAAACGCCACCTCAGAATGAAGCGTGGTGAATTCTCCACACAAGGAGTGATCGCCCATGGCCCCCATCTGACGCTATAATACACTGAAACTGTCAAACACCATGAGGACCATGAAATCTGACATCAGAAACCTGTAGCTTCTCACCCTAGCTTAGTCACTCACGAGCTAGTTAGCCATGAGCAAGTGGCTCAGTCACTTTCTGCCTCAGTTTCCTCATTTTACATGGGCTGGTTGTTAGTACCAGATGATTTAATAGATGTGAAAATTCTCAGTGAAGTCAAACACCATGAAAATGTCAGGGGCTGTTACTAGCCAGGAGGAGTAACACTCGGAATCCCCTAACTGTCACCACTGAGCCTCACTCCTCTAGCACAGAGTGCTGCTCCAGCTGTGACAGGTGGAACTGAGGACTGAGAATTTTAACTCTCTTCATCTTAAGTAAGATCTGGGAAAATCAAGGGTCAGTTGGGAGTCAGGACTCTCTCTAGTCAGTTCGCCTTCACGAGCATGGGTTGAATAGGTCACTTCTACCTGGTTGAGTATAGAAGTACTTAAAATCTTAGTCACCCAAAAGTGTATCTTCTATTGTCTGTGATAGTTCTGTGTAATCTCATTTGGGTCACTTTGAAATCGCTAAGTCAGCCCATGACCAAAATGGACTTTTGCCACTCCTCTGAAAACCTTTTTGTAGCTTTTATGAAGCTCATGAAACTGTAAAACAATTCTGGCCAAAATTATTGCACTAAAATTAAAATATTTGAAACTGTAACATGGTTTGCAACATTAGAAAATCAAAAAACACTTGAATATTTGACTATAGGCGATTTAAGTAATTTTTCATGAACAAACTAAACATAAAAATGTAGTATATAAAGTATTTATTGACATAGGAAGATGTTCCACATGTGTAATTACCTGAAAACAGAACAGTTTATAAACCGTTTTACATTCAAAACATTTATAAAGGGGGGCGCCTGGGTGGCTCAGTGGCTTAAGCCTCTGCCTTCGGCTCAGGTCATGATCTCAGGGTCCTGGGATCGAGCCCCGCATCGGGCTCTCTGCTCGGCAGTGAGCCTGCTTCCCCCTCTCTCTCTGCCTTCCTCTGCCTACTTGTGATCTCTGTCTGTCAAATAAATAAATAAAATCTTTTAAAAAAAAATTTATAAAGCAAAATATTGAGTATCTATTCATAGAAAAAATCTGAAAGACCATCTACCAAATTGTTACAAATGTCTTATTTTGGACTTATTTTCATTTGTTTCTCCCCAGTTCCTGCAATGAGTATGTATTCTTTTTTATTGTTATTATGTTCAGTTAGCCAACATACAGCACATTATTAGTTCTTGATGTACTGTTCAATTATTTCATCAGTTGTGTATAACACCCCATGTTCATCGCAACACATGCCCTCCTTTCTCTTATAATTTGTTACATTGTTGTAAAATTTGGGTATGACAAAATTTACTCATTTTAAGTATGAAATTCAATGAGTTTTAAAAAATGTACAGAATAATGTAAGCACTAGCACAATATAGAGAACATTTCTATCACGTCCCCCAAAGTTTTTTTGGTAACCACCAACACCATCCCCAGACAATCATTGATCTGTCTCTGTCACTATAGTTTTGCCTTTTCTAGAATTTCATAGAACTGGAATCATACACTATGTGGTCTTTATGTCTGTTCCTTTTTCTTCTTCATGTAACATAATTCTTTCGAGATTCATTCATGCTGTTGTGTTGATGAGTCCTTTTTGTGTTTATCAGTCCTTTTTATTGCTTTGTCATAAAATACTGTATGTATATACAATGATTTGTTTATCCACTTACCAACTGAAACACACTTTAGTTGTTACCAGGATCAGTTATCATGAAAAAAGCTGTTATTAAACATTTGTGTACAAGGCTTTGTAGACATCTGAAGTACAAATGCTTTGTTAAATAGTAAGTGTACATTTATTTTTAAAAATGCCTAAACTGTTTTTCAAAGTGACTGTCTCATTTACATTCCCAGCAGCAAATAGGAAAGTTCCCATTTCTTTACATCCTCTTCAATACTTGCTTTTGCCAAGTCTTTTTAATTTTAGGTATTCTAGTATTTGGGTGATGGCATCTTTTGGTTTTTCTAACTTTCATTGTATTTTCCTAATGCAAGTATCCTTTGTGGTAATGTGTCTGTTCAAATTTTTTATCAATATTTTTATCAGATTGTGTGTCTTCATAGTATTGACTTTTGAGATTTCTTTATAAAGTCTACATACAAGTACTTTATCAGACATATTTTTCTCCCAGCCTGAACCTCACCTTTTCAGGCTTTTAAAAAAAATCTTATTTATTTATTTTTAAATTACCATACAATTAACATACAGTATTATGTTAATTTCAAGTGTACAACATACTGCTTCAACAATTCTATATATTACTCAGTGCTCATTGTAAGTAAATCCCCTTCACCTATTTCACCCATCCCCCACCCATCTCCTTCTTGCAACTAACTACCAGTGTGTACTCTACACTTAAGATCCTGGTTTTTTGTTTGCCTTTTCAGTTTTTTTAAAGTGTTTTTGGAGAAGTGTCTGTTCATGTCTTCTGCCCATTTTTTGACATGATTATCTGTTTTGTGTGGGTTGAGTCCGGGGAGCTCTTTATAGATCTTGGATATCAGCCCTTTGTCTATAGTGTCATTTGTGAATATCTTCTCCCATTCCGTGGGTTGTCTCTTTGTTTTGTTGACTGTTTCCTTTGCTGTGCAGAAGTTTTTTATCTTTTTTTTTTTTATAATTTTATTTTTTATAAACATATATATATATATTTTTTTCCCCCAGGGGTACAGGTCTGTGAATCTCCACGTTTACAAACTTCACAGCACTCACCATAGCACATACCCTACCCAATGTCCATAACCCCCCCCAACCCCCCTCTGCCCAGCAACCCTCAGTTTGTTTTGTGAGATTAAGAGTCACTTATGGTTTGTCTCCCTCCCAATCCCAACTTGTTTCATTTACTCTTCTCCTACCACATTAACCCCCCATGTTGCATCTCCTCTCCCTCATATCAGGGAGATCATATGATAGTTGTCTTTCTCCGATTGACTTATTTCGCTAAGCATGATACCCTCTAGTTCCATCCATGTTGTCGCAAATGGCAAGATTTCATTTCTTTTGATGGCTGCATAGTATTCCATTGTATACATATACCACATCTTCTTTATCCATTCGTCTGTTGATGGACATCTAGGTTCTTTCCATAGTTTGGCTATTGTAGACATTGCTGCTATAAACATTCGGGTGCACGTGCCCCTTTGGATCACTACGTTTGTATCTTTAGGGTAAATACCCAGCAGTGCGATTGCTGGGTCATAGGGTAGTTCTATTTTCAACATTTTGAGGAACCTCCATGCTGTTTTCCAGAGTGGTTGCACCAGCTTGCATTCCCACCAACAATGTAGGAGGGTTCCCCTCTCTCCGCATCCTCGCCAGCATCTGTCATTTCCGGACTTGTTCATTTTAGCCATTCTGACTGGTGTGAGGTGGTATCTCATTGTGGTTTTGATTTGTATTTCCCTGATGCCGAGTGATATGGAGCACTTTTTCATGTGTCTGTTGGCCATCTGGATGTCTTCTTTGCAGAAATGTCTGTTCATGTCTTCTGCCCATTTCTTGATGGGATTATTTGTTCTTTGGGTGTTGAGTTTGCTAAGTTCTTTATAGATTCTGGACACTAGCCCTTTATCTGATATGTCATTTGCAAATATCTTCTCCCATTCTGTCAGTTGTCTTTTGGTTTTGTTAACTGTTTCCTTTGCTGTGCAAAAGCTTTTGATCTTGATAAAATCCCAATAGTTCATTTTTGCCCTTGCTTCCCTTGCCTTTGGCGATGTTCCTAGGAAGATGTTGCTGCGGCTGAGGTCGAAGAGGTTGCTGCCTGTGTTCTCCTCAAGGATTTTAATGGATTCCTTTCTCACATTGAGGTCCTTCATCCATTTTGAGTCTATTTTCGTGTGTGGTGTAAGGAAATGATCCAATTTCATTTTTCTGCATGTGGCTGTCCAATTTTCCCAACACCATTTATTGAAGAGGCTGTCTTTTTTCCATTGGACATTCTTTCCTGCTTTGTCGAAGATTAGTTGACCATAGAGTTGAGGGTCTATTTCTGGGCTCTCTATTCTGTTCCATTGATCTATGTGTCTGTTTTTGTGCCAGTACCATGCTGTCTTGATGATGACAGCTTTGTAATAGAGCTTGAAGTCCGGAATTGTGATGCCACCAACTCTGGCTTTCTTTTTCAATATTCCTTTGGCTATTCGCGGTCTTTTCTGGTTCCATATAAATTTTAGGATTATTTGTTCCATTTCTTTGAAAAAAATGGATGGTACTTTGATAGGAATTGCATTAAATGTGTAGATTGCTTTAGGTAGCATAGACATTTTCACAATATTTATTCTTCCAATCCAGGAGCATGGAACATTTTTCCATTTCTTTGTGTCTTCCTCAATTTCTTCCATGAGTACTTTATAGTTTTCTGTGTATAGATTCTTAGTCTCTTTGGTTTGGTTTATTCCTAGGTATCTTATAGTTTTGGGTGCAATTGTAAATGGGATGGACTCCTTAATTTCTCTTTCTTCTGTCTTATTGTTGGTGTAGAGAAATGCGACTGATTTCTGTGCATTGATTTTATATCCTGACACATTACTGAATTCCTGTACAAGTTCTAGCAGTTTTGGAGTGGAGTCTTTTGGGTTTTCCACATATAGTATCATATCATCAGCGAAGAGTGATAGTTTGACTTCTTCTTTGCCGATTTGGATGCCTTTAATTTCTTTTTGTTGTCTGATTGCTGAGGCTAGGACTTCTAGTACTATGTTGAATAGCAGTGGTGATAACGGACATCCCTGCCGTGTTCCTGACCTTAGCGGAAAAGCTTTCAGTTTTTCTCCATTGAGAATGATATTTGCGATGGGTTTTTCATAGATGGCTTTGATAATATTGAGGTATGTGCCCTCTATCCCTACACTTTGAAGAGTTTTGATCAGGAAGGGATGCTGTACTTTGTCAAATGCTTTTTCAGCATCTATGGAGAGTATCATATGGTTCCTGTTTTTTCTTTTATTAATGTGTTGTATCACATTGATTGATTTGCGGATGTTGAACCAACCTTGCAGCCCTGGAATAAATCCCACTTGGTCGTGGTGAATAATCCTTTTAATGTACTGTTGAATCCTATTGGCTAGTATTTTGGTGAGAATTTTTGCATCTGTGTTCATCAAGGATATTGGTCCGTAGTTCTCTTTTTTGATGGGATCCTTGTCTGGTTTGGGGATCAAGGTGATGCTGGCCTCATAAAATGAGTTTGGAAGTTTTCCTTCCATTTCTATTTTTTGGAACAGTCTCAGGAGAATAGGAATTAGTTCTTCTTTAAATGTTTGGTAGAATTCCCCCGGGAAGCCGTCTGGCCCTGGGCTTTTGTTTGTTTGGAGATTTTTGATGACTGTTTCAATCTCCTTACTGGTTATGGGTCTGTTCAGGCTTTCTATTTCTTCCTGGTTCAGTTGTGGTAGTTTATATGTCTCTAGGAATGCATCCATTTCTTCCAGATTGTCAAATTTGTTGGCATAGAGTTGCTCATAATATGTTCTTATAATTGTCTGTATTTCTTGGGTGTTAGTTGTGATCTCTCCTCTTTCATTCATGATTTTATTGATTTGGGTCCTTTCTCTTTTCTTTTTGATAAGTCTGGCCAGGGGCTTATCAATCTTATTAATTCTTTCAAAGAACCAGCTCCTAGTTTTGTTGATTTGTTCTATTGTTTTTTTGGTTTCTATTTCATTGATTTCTGCTCTGATCTTTATGATTTCTCTTCTCCTGCTGGGTTTAGGGTTTCTTTCTTGTTCTTTCTCCAGCTCCTTTAGGTGTAGGGTTAGGTTGTGTACCTGAGACCTTTCTTGTTTCTTGAGAAAGGCTTGTACCGCTATATATTTTCCTCTCAGGACTGCCTTTGTTGTGTCCCACAGATTTTGAACTGTTGTATTTTCATTATCATTTGTTTCCATGAATTTTTTCAATTCTTCTTTAATTTCCTGGTTGACCCATTCATTCTTTAGAAGGATGCTGTTTAGTCGCCATATATTTGGGTTCTTTCCAAATTTCCTCTTGCGATTGAGTTCTAGCTTCAGAGCATTGTGGTCTGAAAATATGCAGGGAATGATCCCAATTTTTTGATAACAGTTAAGACCTGATTTAGAACCAAGGATGTGATCTATTCTGGAGAATGTTCCATGTGCACTAGAGAAGAATGTGTATTCTGTTGCTTTGGGATGAAATGTTCTGAATATATCTGTGATGTCCATCTGGTCCAGTGTGTCATTTAAGGCCTTTATTTCCTTGTTGATCTTTTGCTTGGATGATCTGTCCATTTCAGTGAGGGGAGTGTTAAAGTCCCCTACTATTATTGTATGATTGTCGATGTGTTTCTTTGATTTTGTTATTAATTGGTTTATATAGTTGGCTGCTCCCACGTTAGGGGCATAGATATTTACAATTGTTAGATCTTCTTGTTGGACAGATCCTTTGAGTATGATATAGTGTCCATCTTCATCTCTTATTATAGTCTTTGGTTTAAAATCTAAGTGATCTGATATAAGGATTGCCACTCCTGCTTTCTTCTGATGTCCATTAGCATGGTAAATTCTTTTCCACCCCCTCACTTTAAATCTGAAAGTGTCTTCGGGTTTAAAATGAGTTTCTTGTAGGCAACATATAGATGGGTTTTGTTTTTTTATCCATTCTGATACCCTGTGTCTTTTGATTGGGGCATTTAGCCCATTAACATTCAGGGTAACTATTGAGAGATATGAATTTAGTGCCATTGTATTGCCTGTAAGGTGACTGCTATTGTATATTGTTTCTGTTCCTTTCTGATCTACTACTTTTAGGTTCTCTCTTTGCTTAGAGGACCCCTTTCAATATTTCCTGTAGAGCTGGCTTGGTGTTTGCAAATTCTTTCAGTTTTTGTTTGTCCTGGAAGCTTTTAATCTCTCCTTCTATTTTCAATGATAGCCTAGCTGGATATAGTATTCTTGGCTGCATGTTTTTCTCGTTTAGTACTCTGAATATATCATGCCAGCTCTTTCTGGCCTGCCAGGTCTCTGTGGATAAGTCTGCTGCCAATCTAATATTTTTACCATTGTATGTTACAGACTTCTTCTCCCGGGCTGCTTTCAGGATTTTCTCTTTGTCACTAAGACTTGTAAATTTGACTATTAGGTGACGGGGTGTGGACCTATTCTTATTGATTTTGAGTGGGGTTCTCTGAACCTCCTGGATTTTGATGCTTGTTCCCTTTGCCATATTGGGGAAATTCTCTCCAATAATTCTCTCCAATATACCTTCTGCTCCCCTCTCTCTTTCTTCTTCTTCTGGAATCCCAATTATTCTAATGTTGTTTCGTCTTATGGTGTCACTTATCTCTCGAATTCTGCCCTCGTGGTCCAGTAGTTGTTTGTCCCTCTTTTGTTCAGCTTCCTTATTCTCTGTCATTTGGTCTTCTATATCGCTAATTCTTTCTTCTGCCTCATTTATCCTAGCAGTGAGAGCCTCCATTTTTGATTGCACCTCATTAATAGCTTTTTTTATTTCAACTTGATTAGATTTTAGTTCTTTTATTTCTCCAGAAAGGGCTTTTATATCTCCCGAGAGGGTTTCTCTAATATCTTCCATGCCTTTTTCGAGCCCAGCTAGAACCTTGAGAATCGTCATTCTGAACTCTAAATCTGACATATTACCAATGTCTGTATTGATTAGGTCCTTAGCCTTTGGTACTGCCTCTTGTTCTTTTTTTTGTGGTGAATTTTTCCGCCTTGTCATTTTGTCCAGATAAGAGTATATGAAGGAGTAAGTAAAATACTAAAAGGGTGGCAACAACCCCAGGAAAATATGCTTTAGCCAAATCAGAAGAGATCCCAAATCGTGAGGGGGGGGGGGGGGGGG
>NW_022631105.1:75110-184726 GCF_010015895.1 Lontra canadensis
AAAAAAAAAAAAAAAGAAAAAAGAAAAAAGAAACAAATAAAAAAAAGAAAACCAATAATGAAAAAAATATAAAAAGGAAAAAATATATATATATTAGATAAACTAGTTAAAAAACGTTAAAAAAGAAAAGGGTAAAAGTTTAAAAAAATTTAGCAGAAGAAGAGAAAAAAATTGAAAAAGAAAAAAAAAATTAAATTAACTGCAAGGCTAAAGAATCATGGGGAGAAAGCCATGAGTTCCGTGCTTTGCTTTCTCCTCCTCTGGAATTCCGCTGCTCTCCTTGGTATTGAAACCGCACTCCTCGTAAGTGAACTTGGTCCTGGCTGGGTTTCTTGTTGATCTTCTGGGGGAGGGGCCTGTTGTAGTGATTTTCAAGTGTCTTTGCCCCAGGCGGAGTCGCACCGCCCTTACCAGGGCCTGGGCTGAGTAATCTGCTCGGGTTTGCTTTCGGGAGCTTTTGTTCCCTGAGCGCTTTCCGTAGAGTCCGGAGGACGGGAAGGAAGATGGCGGCCTCCCAGTCTCCGGCCTGGAGGAGCCGAGAGCCCGGGGCCCCACTCCTCAGTGCGCCCTCAGGGAACAGCGTCCAATTACTCCCGTCTGCCTGGCCTCCGGTCGCGCTCCGAGCCGACCGAGCCTGCGAGCGGTTCAAGGTAACCCCGAGCTGAGAGTCACTCCTCGGCTCCGTCTCTGTAGCCGGCTTCCCCGTTCTAATACCTGCGAGCTCTGCGACACTCAGACACCCCGATCCTTCTGTGACCCTGCGGGACCTGAGGCCACACTGGCCCCGCGTGGGCTTCACCCCAGTTAAGCCTCTGGAGCGATGTCCCTCAGCAGAACAGACTTTTAAAAGTCCCGATTTTGAGCTCCGTTGCTCCGCCGCTTGCCGGGAGCCGGCCCCTCCCCCCGGGGTCTCTTCCCGTCCCTTTGGATTCACTTCTCCGCCAGTCCTACCTTTCAGCAAGTGGTTGATTTTCTGTTTCTAGAATTGCTGTTCTTCTTCTCTTCGATCTCCCGTTGGATTTGTAGGTGTTTGCAATCTTTAGATAAGCTATCTAGCTGATCTCCTGCAACCTGAAGTAGTCTCAGCTGCTACTTCTCCGCCATCTTGACTCCTCTCCAGAAGTTTTTTATCTTAATGAAGTCCCAAAAATTCATTTTCACTATTGTTTCCTTTGCCTTTGGAGACATATCTTGAAAGAAGTTGCTGTGGCTGATGTCAAAGAGATTACTGCTGTGTTCTCCTCAGGATTCTGATGGATTCCTGCCTCACGTTGAGGTCTTTTACCTGTTTCGAGCTTATCTTTGTGTATGGTGTAAGAGAATGGTCGAGTTTCATTCTTCTACATATAGCTGTCCAATTTTCCCAGCACCATTTATTGAAGAGACTTTTTTCCACTGTATATTTTTTCTTGCTTTGTCAAAGATTATTTGACCATAGAGTTGAGGGTCCATATCTGTGCTCTCTACTCTGTTCCACTGGTCTATGTGTCTGTTTTTATGCCAGTACCATGCTGTCTTGGTGATCACAGCTTTGTAGTAAAGCTTGAAATCAGGCAATGTGATGCCCCCAGTTTTGTTTTTCTTTTTCAACATCTCCTTATCAATTCGGGGTCACTTCTGATTCCATACAAATTTTAGGATTGTTTGCTCCAGCTCTTTGAAAAATACCGGTGGAATTTTAATCAGAATGGCATTGGAAGTATAGATTGCTCTAGGCATTATAGACATTTTAACAGTGTTTATTCTTCCAATCCGAGTAGTAAAGAGTCCTAATTTTGAAGAAAGCACAGTTATCAAGTATTTCTGTTATAATTCATGCTTTTCCTGTTATATCTAGTGTATCTTTGCCTAACTCAAGATTAGAAAGATTAATTTCTTCATTTTCTTACAGTGTTAAAATTTTAACTAACATTTATGTCTATGATGCATTTTCAGTTATTTTTTTTTTTTTGGTATATGGTGTAGGTAAGGGTAAATTGTTCTTATCTATATAGATACTCAATTATTCTAGTAATATATGTGAGAAAAAATATTCTTTCTTTTTTAATTGCTGTAGCACATTTGTCAAAAAATTAATTATGTGGATTTATTTCTGGAATCCATTTAGTTCCATTGGTCTATGTATCTATCCTTACACAAATATCTCATTGTGTTGATTAGTGTAGCTTTATTATACATATTGTGTGTTTTAAATCCTCCAAATTTGAGCCTTATTAAAATTGTTTTGGCTATCCTACATTCTTGAATTTGTGTGTAATTTTACAATCTGCTTGTAAATTTGTACAAAATACTCTCTTGGAATTCTGACTAAAGTTATATTAAATCTTTAAACCAATTTGAAGACAATTGACATTTTAACAATAAGATTTCCAATTAATGACTTGACATTTCTATTTATTTAGATGTTCTTTAAATTCAGTAATGTCTGCTGTTTTCAGTGTATGGATATTGCTATAGTTTATAAAATCTATCCTTGAATATTTCAAGTTTCATGATTCTATTGTAAATGATACTATATTTATTTCTACTTTAATCTCCAACTGTTTGTTGCTAGTATGTAGAAATACAATTGATTTTTTAATATTGACCTTGCATCCTAAGACATTTCTATGCTTACTTTTTAATTCTAGTAAACTTTAAAAATAGATTCTTTAAGATATACACTGTAGAGACAGTTATGCTGTCTGTGAAAAAAAAAGGGGGGTTCTTTAATTTTTAAAAAGTCTATATATGTTGATTTTCCCCTTTATTTCTCTAGATAAGCCCCGCAGCACAATGTTAAATGGAAGTGGTAAGAGCAGGGCTGCCTGGATGGCTCAGTGTGGACTCTGGATTTCGGCTGGGGTCATCATCTCAGGGTCAGGAGATCCAGCCCCATATGGGAGCATGGAGTCACGTTGGGTTACTCTCTCTCCCTCTTCCCCCTCCCCACAATAAATAAATAAATCTTTAAAAACAAGCAGGAAGAGAGGACATCCTTGGCTTAGTTCTGATCGCAGAGGAAGAACAGTCCCAACCATGCAGAATGGGAGCTTTGGGAATTTTTCTTCTACTCCTGATTAGTTACCTTACAATAATATTGAATTTTGTCAAAATGTTTTCTGCATCCCTTGGCTTGATTATATGTTTTTTCTCTATCTCTTTTCAGTCTCTTAGCATAGTGGACCACATCAACTGGTGTTTGGGTGTTGAAGACAAACTTGTGTACCTGGAGAATTGCAGTTAGACACGATGAATTATCCTTTCTATGCACTGCTTATTCAAGTGACTTATATTTTGTTTAAAGACTTTACTGTTTATGTTCATGAGGGATATTCATTTTTGTGGCTTTCTGGTTTTGCAATCTTTTTGTCAGCTTTTCGTATCAGAATAATGCTAATCTTATAAAATGGTAGTTGAAATGTTCTTTTCTCTTCCCTTTTTTGGAACTGTTTGTGTAGATGTTTTGTTTATTGTGTTTGTTTTAAGTATCTGGCAGGATTCACCAGAGTGAATTCTGGGGTTTTCTACTTTAGAATGTTTTCCCACAAATTTAATTTTGTCTAATAGGTAATGAGACATCAAAGTTTTATGTTTCTTCTTGAGTGAACTTTAGTAATTTGTGTTTTGGGGGGGGAGGGATTTGTCCATTTAAGTAATCAAATTTACTCACCTTCATAGTAGTGCCTTGTTAATCTCTTATGCCTGTAGTACTTGTAGTCATATCCTTTCTGTTGTTCCTGAATTGGTAATTTGTACTTTCGAGATTTTTCCCCCTTATCAATGTTGCCAGAAGTTTATCAGTTTTATTAATCATGTGAAAGAATCAGCTTTTTGTTTTTCATTTTCTCTATAGTTTTATTTCTCTTTTATTGGCTTCTGTGCCTATCTTTATTTTTCCTTCTTCATAATTAGTTTGTGTATATATATATATATATATATATCTATATATATATATATATATGTATATATATATATATATCTGTATATATATATATATATATATATATATCTTAAGATTTCGCCACCCATACTCTGAAGCTTTATTATTAAATAAATACATACATAGGATGGATATGTATTCTTGATGAATTGATCCACTTGTCATTACAAAATATCTCACTTTATACCTGATACTATTCCCTTTTCCGAAGTAAACTTTGATATTAACATATAGGAATATCGTGGAGATATTGAAGGTTCCATTCCAGATGTTTGCAATAACGTGAGTCAAAGGAATTTTTCGGTTTCCCAGTGCGTATAAAGACATGTAACGTATGTTATGTACACATATAAAAGTTATGATTACACAATACTAGTCTATTAAGTGTGTAATATCATGTCTAAAAACAATGTACATGCATTCATTAAAAAACACTCTGTTGCTACAAAACGTTAACCATCCTCTGCGCAAGCAGCAAGTCACACCCACTGACCGCAGATCACCGCCACAGATACAGTAGCAATGAAAACGCATGGCTGGGCCCGCGGCCAGGAGCCTTCGGGGGAGCCAGAGCCCCTCCCGGCAGGAGCCGCGCAGCAGGGGACGCCCACCGGGGGAGCGGCGGTGGCCGGGCGGGAGGTGAGCAGCTGCCAAGGCTGAGCTCCCGACGAAGATGAGCCGCAGACCAGCTGCCCCTGGCGGGCTGCAGGCGCCTCGGTCTCCCCGCCGCGCCTGGACCTGGGTTCCAGCTGCGCGTGAGGTCGTACGCGGTGCCCTGGCCCGGGCGCTGGGGCTGCTGCTCCGGGCCCTGACTGCCCAGGGGACGGCCTGTGTCCGACCTGTGGCGGGGTCACGTCCGTTGCTGTCTTCGTCCGGCTGGTGACAATGGTCTTCCACGTCCTCTACCCGTTCCAGCTGCGTGTGTGGCGTCCATGGTGCCCTGGCCGCCGGTGCTGATGCCATCCCGGGGTCCCGCCACTCCTGACGTCACCGCCCCCACCCCCGCTCTGAGGCCCTGAGCTGGCGCTCCTGGCGGGCACCTGCCTGATGGCCCGTGGGCAGCGGCCTCGGTGTTTGCACGTGTGGTGGGGATCGCCTCTGGGGCGAGCGCTTTCTGTGGCGTCCCGGCCGGCAGGCGCAGGGCTGGGGGCCTCGCGCAGACCCCTGTGCCGCCGCCCCCCGGAGGGTTGACTGCCGTAGCGAGGTCCCAGCGTGGGGCTGCCCACGAGCCGTGGCCGGAGACCTTCGTGGAGTCAGCCTGGAAGGGGCTGCGCTTGCTCTGCTCGGCTCAGCGGACTCGGACTCACCCAGCGCCCCTAAGGAATCAGGGTCCTTCTTCCACTTGGGCGCCAGGCCGCACGCACTCGGGCTGGGAAGACACCAGCGGCTGAGACCGCCCACCCGTCCCCCATATTTGGGGGAAGGTGGGGGGCACACAGGGCTCTCTGCTTTGCCTTGGAAAGACCGCAGCGTCCACGGCTGGGGCCCAGACTTCCTGCCAGCACTGAGTACACCAGCAAGGGCTCCAGGCCTGCACCCCTGGTCCGCCTCAGAAGAACACTGACAGGCCGCCCGCGTCTGTCTTCGTCTCTGGGTCCCAGCTGCAGAGCATGCTGTGGGATCCTGTGTGACCCCCTAAAACGTGAGTCTGCTTTGACCCGCCCCAAGCCAACAGGCTGCTTCTAGGGAGACATCCGTGGAAAGAGGGTCATGATTTCTGACCGCAGATCTTCTCCTGCCTTTCAAACGTAGCAGTGATTTAAAGCAATGGGTTTTAAGCAAATTCTCAGTGATGAAAAATCAGGCCAGATTTCCCTCCCTCATCCAAGCCCTTGTTTATAATACTTCCTTCGGAGGAGCTAACAATGCCAGCTGCGTCCCTGACAATAAGGAGGGAGAGAATCAAGCAAGATTTTGCTTGGTAAGTTGTCCTGTGCTTGGTGGGGACTTTGTTCTCTTTGGGGTTTTTTGGTTTTTGCTTTTAGACAAAAATAAAGATGGAAGAACTTACTTGGAAAAAAAATGAAGAAGCTTGAAACATTGCCAGAAGTACCAAAATGTGACACCAAGACAAGACGTGAGCAAACGGTGTTAGAAAAATAATGCCAATAGACTCACTCGATGCAAGATTGCCACAACATCCAATTCGTAAAAAGTTCACAGTATTCGTGAGGCACAAGAAAGGGAAACATAATAAATAAGGACATGCCTGTAGCTGATTCAGATTTCTTTTGATTAGTGTTTGCATGGTGCATTTTTACCCTTTTCTCTTTAAAAAAAAAAAAGCACACAATTTGTTGGCTATCTGAACAATAATGGAAAATTTTTTAAAAAATAACTACTTTAAAAAATTGAGTTATCAGAAGTAAGATTCAGTCATTTAAGTGAACATTTCTGTGAGTTCTGACAATTGCCTATGGCCATGTAACCACTGTTAATACCAGATACAGAACATTTCCATCAACCTCCCAAATTCCTTCCGGCTCCTGTGTCGTCAGCATCTCCCTCTATCCCCAGCCTCTGGCAAACCCTGATCAGTTTTCTGAACCCAGTAATCTGCCCATCACAGAGGTCATGTAAGGGGAATTATAGAGAATACAGTCTTTTGAGTTTGCCCTCTTTTCACCTATAATGAGGCATCTGGGATTCTCATGTTTTGTCTGGATACTATTAAGATAAACCACAAAATGCCAGTAACTTACCACATTGAAGATGTATTTTTTAACCCAGTTAACAGGTACCTGAGTGGGTTCCTGGCCGTCGAATCACCAGTCTGATGGGCACTGTGCCACCTTCGGCTGTGGGCTTTCAATGATGCCCAAAGTGTCAAGATCCAGCCATTAGGTGGAAAAGAACATGGAGCATCATGCATGGAAATTTTCACAGGGAAGACCTGGGAGTAGTAGTGTCTCTTTCCCAGAACTGGTTCACACAACCAGGCCGAGGGCAGCTGAGAAATGCACAGTATTCTCAGAGGATCCACATTGGGCAGCCGCTTCCTGGGACAACCCTGGAAGGAAGAGTGTGAATTAAGGCCTACAACTAAGTTTCTCTACAACACTGGTGTGTGGTAGGTACCCACTACATTTATTACATGAATGAAATCCTTTCAATTTCAGTTTTGTGATTCTGGAAGAGTTTCTTAAGTATTTGCACATGTGGAAACACTTTGAGGTCTATGTTATTTATGGATCAGTATAGCATATATATGTAATTTTTATTTAAATTATGTTATGGACATATATAGAATAGGTTTTCATCTGAAAGTATAATCATGAACACTAGTAGCCACAAAAGAGAGCTGTCAAGTCACATATAATCAATTGGTTCTGAGTAATTTTGGTCGATATTTATTTACTTCTTCTTGATTTATTTTGCCATCTGCTAATACTTGCTAGTACACTCATGTTAGCAGGTACCAAAGGCTTAAGAAAAGAATGACAAAAGAAAAATAAAACTGAAAACCATCAAGCTACCTGCTCATTATTTTTCCAAAAGACAAGACCAGTGTTGCTCATTTTGGTGATGGAACACTGAGAACCAGCTGGGAGAACATCAGTGTTCCCCAAGACCACAGTCTGAAAAACCACTGGTTTTGTGGAAAGTCAGGTCCTAGGAAGTGAGGTCCAGGGCTGGTCACAGGAGAGAAAACAGAAAAGATCCAGCACAGCAGACAACGTGATCACAGCAGACTTGTCTGAGACCCAGGGGAAGGCCCAGTGCGCATGGACGCCCGTGCAGGCCTGAGGTCTTGAGACCAGTAAATACCAGGTCCTCTCTGGCTTTGCCTTCTGTCCTGAGCCTCAGCCTTCCACCGTCCATCGTGTGCTGGACGTTTCCGCCCGGACGCCCCGCCGCATTTCAGAGCCCTGGTCCCCTTCGCTCCTGCGGCAGCGCGCCCTCTAGCGGCCCCATCTTTAAACAACGCTGGGGTCTTCGGTCCCTACGGGTTCCTCAAGCTTGAACTTGCGCTCTTCCTTTCTTCCTCCGCCCTGCAAGTGCTCAGACCCGGACCCCTGGCGATTCTGCTCAGTTAATTACCTTCCAGTCAGTGTCTCTCTTATGATTCTCAGTGGGCAACCTGGTCCTTGCCCTGAGACGCTCCCACTCAAACGTGCATTATCTCCCAGATCTGCTTCCTTCCCCTTTGACGAAGCCTCTGTTTCCCATTGTATTCTTCCTTTCAGAAATGCTTTTTTATTATGTTTGGTTAACAAGCATACAGTACAACATTGGTTTTGATGCATTGTATTCTTCTTTTTTTTTAAGATTTTATTTATTTGACACAGAGTGAGATCACAAGTAGGCAGAGCAGCAGGCAGAGGGGGGCAGGCGGCGGGCTCCCTGCTGAGCAGAGAGCCCGATGTGGGGCTTGATCCCAGGACCCTGAGATCATGACCTGAGCCGAAGGCAGAGGCTTAACGCACTGAGCCCCCCAGGCGCCCCGATGCATTATATTCTTCTTAGTGCGTATTAGTGTATTGAAAAGACTGGGATAACTTGCTCAGCTGTGTTTAATTCATTGTTTCTCCAACTTTCAAACTATGGATCTTCTGTCGTTTTTTGATGGTGCGCTTATCAATGATCCAATGAGCAAGTGTTCTGCACAATAGTCTGGGATGTGACCCTTAGGACAAAGTCTAAATTCCTTGATTTGATATTAAAGTCTCACCACAAACTTGCCCTTATCTCCGGTACCAGTTTCATCTCTCATCATTCTGGTCTATCTCACCTTTAAGGCTTAGCCCAGTTTTGCCTCTCCCTTCAGGGACTGCTGCCTGCTCTGTCCTGCAGTGCTGTCCTTCTGGGACTCATAGGTTCCTTTGTCTGAACCACCCACATGGGACTGCACTTGTAGGGTTGTTTCATCTCCATCGGGGCTGATAGCTCTCCCTCACTCACTCAACCTGACCTCGGCTCAGGCCACAGCAACCTCTAAGATTCAGTTAGAGCCTCCATCAGCAGAGTCCCTTCTCCTTTTTTAGGGTGGCCCCTGAACAAGTCCACCGTATTCTAGCTCAGCTACTACCAGCTGTGCCCCAAAAGACATGTGACTGTTCCTGGTTCTTTCCATAGCATACCACCCAGGAGCTGTGTGAACCCCATGGTCCCATCACTTCCTGCTGCAGTTCACTCACACTGGCCAGAACCTCCCAGAGGCTGTTCTCAGAGTCCTGAGTGGGATCAGGGCGCACATCCCCGTGCATCCGGCTGTAACCTCAGCCTGCCTAACCCCCTCCCAGGATTCCAGCACTTCAGCCTGGATGTGTGTGGAAGCTGAAGCCACGACTTGAGCTCGGACTCCTTGCTTCTCCTCTTTCCCACTTTCCAGGCCAAATGGCTCTACCGTCATGCAAGGAGGCTTTTCTCTTCACTGTCTTCTTCTTCTCCCCAAGGTGGCATTTGCCTGCCTCCTTGCCTTGATTTCATGAAGACAGAACGACAGCTACAGGACATGGTCTTTGTGGAGTAGAATAATTTTTAAAATGCTACCAGTTTAATATCCTCACAATATTAATCTGTAATGTATATGGCAGCATTTTATAAATTATAAAGTTTGCAAAATATAAGGGAGCATAATATTAATAATAATTGTTTGGAGAAATTGCAAGTGGAGGGAAAATATTGCAAACATCTTTGCCTCTTGCTCATGTCAGCCACCACTGTACTCTGGGCCATCAGAATGATGGGGTGATTCTGTGGGAGAATGAGAGGTCTGCTGTCCAATGCACTTTGAAGTTCCTAAAAGTGACCACACTTTCACATGGGGTCAGATGCCAGTGAGCCTGTGTGGGTGACAACATCTTGAGACTTGTGAAAAGATGTTTGTCTCCATTCCAGTCTTGTTTATGAACATGCCATCCCAGGTCTGGGGCTGCCAAAGAAAATGCTGAATGTTAGATTTTGGAGATTCTAACTCAAAAGTCAGAATAAGCCTCTTTATCCCTTGTGTATCCCTGAAGGAAGCAGTCCTCCCCGTACAGGGACATTCTGCTGTGTCTGGTAGAAGATTTGTCGCGGGCACCTCATGTCTTATTATGGGAGCACTGAAGCCAAATGTCTAATGCCTGAGCAAAACAGAGATTTAGGCCAAAATACCTTCCAGAGTCCAAGCTCAAGTTTCTGAAGAAGGAGATTTATTTCACTAAAATTAGCATCTTTCCAATTTAGATCACAATCTGTAAAGCATTTACTGTCACAGCCTGGAAAAAACAGGACCAGGCTGAATTGGGGTTGCTTAGTGAGAAGTGGTCAGCTCTTCTCAAAAACCGACCAAAGTTTTCTAGGGTCATGTGATGTGGATAGACCGTCCTCACGAATCAGGAAGATCTCAGGCACATCCTTAATGACCTCTTGAGTGTGGTCTCCACCTGATGATTTAATTTTTATTTTAAATCATCCTTTAATTAATGAACTCAAACGCTGGCTGAGTTTGAGGATGTGCCAAGCTGGGAATGCAAAGGTGACTAAGGGCTTCTCTTCTGGGATGTTCACAGTCCGATGGTCGGCAGAGGAATGCAACTCCGGGAGCAGACCATGCTTACACAGGAAGTGCCAGGCAATTTCCTGAGCGTGGTTCTCTTGGCTTTTAGCATAGCACGGAAGACTTAAATCCGTGTTAGGTTCAAACTGCGCAGGAATAAAGCATCTCATTCCTGTCATCTCAGACCCACGGAAATTCCCGGAGTAAACCAAGTTCACCTGACATCAGCACTTTGTTCCAGGTACACACAGCAGGAGGACAGTCACTGAGATGAGGCAGGGCTGAACCTCCTGGTGGGGAAGCCAAGGAGGTCCAAGGAGGTCTGACCCAGGTCAGACCCAGTCGCTTCCACAGAGGTGAAGATTCGATTCCAGGAGCAAGACTGCTAGTATCAAGCGAGGTCCAAGCAGACTCGTTGTAAAGATTCCTTGGCTCGATTCTGAGAAAAGTAAGACCCTTGAGTTCTTTAAATTCTCCAAGGCCAAATCCCACTGAGGGCAGAGGTCAAGTACTCCCTGCTGCATGGAAAGCGTAGCTTTGGCTCAGGAAATGCGGCTGGTCCTGACAGTTTCGGGACACGGCTTTCTTTCTAGGAGAGTTCATAGTGTTTTTTTGTTGTTTGGTTTTTATCAGTGCCAGACATCAAAATAGAATTTTGATTACATCCATTCTCGAATGGTGCTCTTAATGAAGTCTTCGGTGATGACATCATAGCAGACAATTCTGGATAAATTAGGTTTGAAAAGAACATTTTAAAGGAGTTTAAAACTTAATTAAATGGTTAAACAGGGATGAGGGATGTTGTCCCCTCGCCATAATTTCTACAGGAGTTCTCCGGGACTCAGGAACTAGCACATTTGAGTCAAGAGACAGAACAGAGTAGTACCCTCCATGCAGAAAACCATCAGGCAAAACAAGGGGCCAGGATGAAAGCCGTGGCCCAGGACACTGTTATACAATGATATTTGTGAGACATAGAAAACAGGATAAAGATGAAAGGAAGGGCAAACAGATGGCCACACGTGGGCTGCATTAATCAATTATTACCAAACACTTGAAGAGTTGCTGTGCACCCAGACATTTCTCCTGCCTGCTACCTTGACCAGCTCCTGTGGGTTCAGCACTACTCACCGCACTGCGCAGACCTAATTCCTGGCACCGGGATGAAGACTCCCCACTGGCCATCAGGGCCTCCTTCTCCGAGACCTTCATCCTTGAAGGTATTTTTGCAGAAACGGTTACCACTCTGCAGTTCTCAAACTCGAGTGTGCCTCAGAATTACCTGGAGGGCGCGGCAAAATGAAATTGCCAGGAAAGCACTCTTTGAGCTTCTGATTCAGTAGGTCTGGGGTGGGGCCTGACAAGGTTAATCTAGAAAGTTCCCAAGTGACGCTGGTGCTGCTAGTGGCCCAGAACCCACCATCTGAGAAAACTTGAGCAGCGTGGAGAGAGGACAGAGATGAGCCGCTGCTAAGCAACTAGGGCCCAGCTCCATCCGGGCACCAGTGTGAGCAGCCCGGCTGTGCAAGTGTCTCTCTGGAAAAAGTGTCTCAGCTCAGCAGCCTCCATGGAGGGCTGGGAGGGAAGTGGGGACTTCATTTTCATTCCTCCACTCATGCCTTCAAGTGGAAAGGGATCCATTAGGGGAAATTAGGACATAAGGACCGTTAAACTGTTAAAGACGTTACTTTAAAAGAAATCACGAGCCAAATACACACAGACTCTGAAAACCTGAATGCGTTTATGAGTGATAGATACCACTAGAACAGTAAAGGGGAGCGGGGCATTTAGCCAACAACCTGGTATCGGACTGTTTGTCTACAGTCTGTCTTACCGGGAAACCAGTGAAAACGAAATGCTGAACTGGATGAACCATGGGCCAGACACAGTGCCATCACCGCGCTCTGAGGTCTTGGCAGAACTCGTGGAGAGCACTGGGGCACACGGCATGCGGGCCGCTTTGATGACAAGGGCCACTTTACCTTTCTGTGTCTCCCATTAGAGCAGGAAATCTGCTCGTCTTGTTCCCTACTTTATCCCAATACCTGGCACAGGGGAAGCATTGAACAGACACTTTTGAAAAAACATGGAACAATACAAAATACATTCCCAACACCCTAGAGCACACAATGATGCCAATGAAGTATTTGTTATATGTATTACGTTTACCTATGTAATACGGGTTACAAAGTTATGAAAACTAACCCAAAGCCCTTTACATGATGTTGACAGGACATAGAAATAGCCCTGGTGAAAAATGACCAAAAAATTAGAAGGGTTGTTAGAATCAAGGGAGAATGGCAAGGCACATAGTAACAATTGGTCAATGACTTCCAAAACTCATTGTGAAACATTAAAACATACAAAAGATGAAGTGTGGGGCGCCTGGGGAGCTCAGTCAAGTGAGCAGCTGCCTTTGGCTCAGGTCATGATCCCGGAGTCCTGGGATCGAGACCCATGTCGGGCTCCCTGCTCAGCCTGCTTCTCTCTCTCCCTCTGCCTACGGCTCTGCCTACTTGTGCTCTCTTTCTGTCAAATAAATAAATACATAGATAAATCTTCCAAAGATGAGGTGTGATACAATAAATGTGTACCCACAGCTTCACGTAAAGAATTAAATATTACCAAAAGAGTGGAGGCCCTTAACATCAACATCTTTAATCATTTTCTCTTCTCTCCCCACTAGAGGTAACACTTCACCTTGAATTTTTTATTAATAATTTTTCCATCTATTTCTTTATACTTTACCAAGCATGTATACACTTTCACATGTGATAAGCTTATAACTAAATGGTAAATATACTCTCCTGGAAGATGCTTGGAAATGCATCCACATTTCTTTTGTCTGTAATTTTAACTCTGTCCTTTTTCAACACCCAGGTGGGTATCATTACCGTTCTTCCAGGTGTGCATTTAGACCCGCTTGGGTGCAAGTCAGCTTCTCTGCTCACCAGTTATTACCGCTACATTACTGAACACTGGTGAAGGCTAGTTATTGTTGTAAGAGGCTCGCTATGCACTGGCTCTAGTCTCCACAACAGCTCCGTCAGGGTGGCTGGGTCATTACCCTCGATCTGCCGAGAAGGAAATCGCAGTGGTACAGGACTGACCTCGGTCTGTCGCCTGACCCAGGCCACGGCCGGAATCTGAGCCCTGGCAGCTGGGCGCTGGGGTCCGTGCCCACACGGAGCCTTGCCTTTCGGATGTTTTCCTCCGAGGAGTTTCTTCTTCCCCTTGAAGCATGTTTTGTTCTTCTTAGTGGAAAACTCCTAAAAATATTTTCCGGTCACCCTCCTTTTGAATGAGGGTCGTGGACGATGGCAAGGGGACCCTGCTGGCAGGCATGTTCCCTGAGTTCACGGAGCTCCTTTATGCCCAGTCACTCTCCTCAGTCCCAGTGCTGCGAGTGAGGGCTGCCGCTGGCCAAGTTTTCATGCCCCTGTGGTGCCCTTCTTTCCTTTAGCCAGTTTTAATGTGGCCGCTTCGTCTCCGGCGTTCTTCTCTGACAGCTTTCCCTACAGCGTGTCTCTGTGTCCTACAGCGTGTCTCTGTGTCCTACAGCGTGTCTCTGTGTGGGCGTCCTCTTTGCTCACTCTGCTGGGGAGCTCCTGCAATTCCCCAAGACCAGTCTGAGTCAACGGTGTGGTTCGGATACATCATCAAGTCTGGTGAGTTTTTAGCAACTTCTCTTCCTGCTTATTCCCATTAGCTGCATTTTCTTCTTTAGGATTCCTGCTAACTACATGTGGGATCTTCTCATTCTACTCGCCATGGCCCTGACCCTCTTGCTTACACTGTCTCTCTGTTTCTGTCCTTACGCAGTTCTGAGTAATTTCCTCGGAGGCCTCGTCGTTTACTGATTCCCTTATAGAGTTCTTCAAATAACGTTCTTCACTGGGTGTGGTGCATAAACAATGAATTCTGGAACACTGAAAAGAAATTTAAAAAAATAAATAAAAACTTAAAAACAAACAAAAAGAATGATTTCTTTGAAATGGCAAAAAAAAAAAAGAAAAATGTTTTGTAATCTTCTCATTACACAAATGGTATGAGGACTTTTCCATAAAAACCCTAAGTGATTCCTTTTTACACAGAGACTGAACACAGCAGTACCATGACTGCTCAACACGACTGACAAGGTTCTGCTTCTCTCAGGTGTCAAACACACTAGCACGTGGATTTGGCTTGCATGTCACAGACGGACTGCATAAAACATCCTCTTTGGGGGCTGACCTGGCGTTAGCCCATCTGAGCTCGTCCCACTTCCTCATTTCCAGTCTGTTATACTGCAAGCGACTGTGACTGTCAGGAAGTCGTCCACACATTGGAAAACCTCTTCTCCAGTTGTACAATTTGTCAAAATTTTATGGTTGCGAAATGTCCTCACAGTCTTTATTCAGTTCACAGCCAGCAAACATCAGAAGATGAGTTGAGTTCAGAAGTTCAGTGACTTTATCATTTTTCAGGGACTTGTGCTAACTTCGTCCTACTTGGGATAACTGCCGCTGGTCATGCTTGTAATTTTCCTGCAAATATGTTACCTGACAGAGCTCATTATCAACTGTGCTTTACCCATCCTGGATCACTGGCCTCGCCATGGCTGTGAGCAAGCAGCAGGCTTGCTCATGGTCCCACGGACTGCCCAGTGGCTCCATCCTTCACAGTGCAATTCAGCGTTAGGAAAGAGGCCTTCGCGGCCCCCACACCTCCATCCCCTGTCCCTCTGCACGTTCCTGTCAGGTAGTCATCCACCTTCTTCCATGCTGGAAAAAAGAAAATTAAGTTCTACGGGTTTTCCTTACGTGTTTCCAAAACAGCTGTCAGGGATGAATGACTTTGTATCAGGACTGGAAAAAGCTTTGTCTTCTCTGCCACCCGCACTCCCGCAGGAATGACAGAGTGTTGGGTGACTGATTTCCACTCCCTCTCTATGCTTTTAACATCCCAAGATTTCAGGACAACCCAGAGAGAAACAACCCAGAGAGAAACAACGCAGAGCTCAGGCCCTTGATCCGCGTGTCAGAGATGTTCTCCTTGCAAATCAGTCTCCTCCTCGGGGGGCCTGAGCGGCTGGAACGCTGAGACCAACATGTCCCATGACTTCGGTCAAACAGAAGTCTGTCTCTCTGGTCCGAACCGTCCAGCCCGGGGGGCAGTTGGGCTCAATACAGTCCCTTGGGGGTCCCTCTTCTGCTCCTTTGGCTCTCGTTCCCGCCTGCCCAGGCCAATCCCAGCCACCCCTGGAGCAGCAGCTGCCCCCACCCCAGGAAGGATGGGAGGGCGGGCAGCACCCTTTGAACCATGGTGCCCTTCCCAGGGCTCCACCGCAGCTGTCCTCCCTCGTGTCCCTTTCACCTTTCTCTGTCTTGCAGCCAGAGCGAAAATTTTAAATGAAGGTTCACGCCCCCTCTGTGATTAAGATCCTACCGCACCCACAGTGTGTATTAGATGAAACTCAGACTTCCTGACGTGAACAACAGAGTCCCGCAGCGTCCATCCATCTCTGCTGAGCTCTACCCTCTGTGCCATCCTGCCGTCGCTCTCGGCACGTCTGCCACATCACTGACTGAAACCAGCTCTCCCCGCTGTGGCCCTTGTCCTGCTCATGCAACACTCACTACACATGCGATCGTACGTTTGTTTTATGATATTGGCTTAATATCTCTGAACTTTTTGGTTGTCTAGACAACAACAAAAGAAGAAAATTGAGTCACGAAATGTTTTTAAATTTATCAGGACTGGTTCTATGACGCAATGTATGTTCTATCTTTGTGAACTTCCCATGTACTTGAGAAGAATGTTTTCCACAGCTGCTAGGTGCCCTGGACTTAATTAGGTTAAAATGATTAAGAGTGTTTTTCACATTTATTACACCCTTTTAAATCAATTACTAATAGAGGATGATTATTAATAGAGTACGGATTTACATATTTCTCCTTTGAATTCTGTAACATTTTTTTAAACAATTTTAAAGCTCGATTATTAGGTGCATGATTTTTATGTCTTATTGGTGAATTGACTCTTTTATCATTATGCAAAATGTCTTTATATTTTACAATATTCCTTATATTGAAGTGTACTCTGTCAGGCCAAGTTTCTTTCTGTTAGTTTTGCATGGTGTGTCTTTTTCTATTCTTCCATTTAAACTGATATTTCTCCTTGTATTTTAAAGTGTGTATCCTTTAAACAGTTTAGAACTGGAATTCTTAGAATTTGTAGGTAAACACAATAGAATGCAGAGATCCCAGGGTAGTCAGTGAGTTTTGACAGCTATATACACCTACCTAAACACAACAACAATGAAATGTGTACTGTTTCCATGAAACTCGCCCATGGGGTCTCCCCTCTCAGTAGCTCATTCCTGCCTCCTGCTCAGGAACGTTGCTGTGCTGTGACTATACCCCAGGTTTTGGTTATCCATTTTTCTGTGATGGACATTTGAGCTGATTACAGCTTGGGGGTCTTGTAAATAAATGGTGTAAAAGTCCATACAAGTCTTTTTCAGACGCAGGTTTTCGTATCTCTGCTCAGTACCGGGAGGACTGCCTAAGTCACAGGATAAGTGTGTTTGTAGGAAACTGCCACCCTTCCCCCAAAAGTGATGTGAAGTTCCAGATATTCATTACTCCTCAACATTAGGTAGTGTTTGACTTTTAAATCATTACTTTTCCTAGTGGGTGTGAAATCATATCTCCTGACGGGTTCCATGTGACTTTCCCCTGATGACTGATGCTGACATGTAAGTTGTCAGGGGCTTAGGGGACATTTATACATCTTTGGAAAGTGTCTGCTCAAGTTTTTGCCCATTTTTAATTGGATTGTCTGTCTTTTTCTTAATGATTCATGGACATTTCTTGTATATTGTCAGTTACATATACTGAAAATATTTTCTTCAGTCTGCAATTTATTTTTTCATTTTCCTAAAGGTGCATTTTTATAAGCAAAAATCATTGATTTTGATGAAGTTCAGTTTATCAAATTTCACTTTTGTGATTGGTGGGTTTTTTTTTTTTTATTTGACAGACAGAGATCACAAGTAGGCAGAGAGGCAGGCAGAGAGAGGGGGAAGCAGGCTCCCCGCTGATCGGAGAGCCCAATGCAGGGCTTGACCCCAGGACCCTGAGATCACGACCAGAGCCGAAGGCAGCGGCTTTAACCCACTGAGCCACCCAGGCGCCCCTTGGTGGGGTTTTTTTTTAATCCTTATTTTGTTTTGTTTTTGTTTCATGTCTAGACAACTTGTGTTATGGAGAACTATGCACCTTGGGAATGTGATGTCTTGATAATACAAATTTCAGTCATTTCTTATTTTATGTAATAATTTCTCTCTGTTACTAAAATATCTGCAGTAGAAGTCTGCAGGACAGAAAAGCATGTTTTTAGTGGTGCCTGGGAATGAAGGTGTATCTTGGAATCATCTTCTCTGAAGACTGCTCCTCACTCCTCTTTCTTAAATCTTAAATCTTAAATCTTAAATCCCTAATTTGACCTATTTCCAGGGGCACAGATTTTGCTTATAAAAATGCACCTTTACCAAAAGCCTTACGAGCATTTTCTCTAACAAGTGCACAGTTTCTCTTCTGAGGATAACGCTTCTGGCTTCAGACTCTCACCCTTAACTTCACTTATAAGCCATCATGTGGATTCTAAGCCTTTTGTTTTTATCCTTCGAGCGTGGGGAGGGGAGGGAGTAAAATAGACTAACACAGAATTTACCATCTTAGCCATTTTTAAGTGCACGGTTGTGTTGTATTACCTACATCCACACTGTTACACAACCATCACTACTGTCATCTCCCACATGATTTTCATTTTTGCCAGCTGGAACTCTGTCTAAAAAACTCCCCATTTCCCTCCCCCAGCCCCTGTAAGCCACCATTTCTGCCTCTATGAGTTCAAGGCTTCTAGGATCATGTAAGAGGAACCCTGCAGTAGTTATCCTATTGTGATGGCTTATTTCATGTAGCCTAATATCTTCAAGGTTTATCAAGGTGTCAAACTGTCCTCCCTTCTTAAGGCTGAATAATATCCCACTTCATGCACGTTTTACACGTCTGTTCTTTGATCCAGGGGTGAACACGCGAGTTGCTTTCACCTTCTGGAGGTTATGAATGTGCTTCCACGGACCCCTGTTCACGTCCCACTTTCACCTCTGCTGGCCGTGCAGCCAGGAGTGGAATTGCTGAGTCCTATGGTAGTTCTATGTTTAATTTTTTAGGAATTGCCATACCACTTCTCACAGCGCCTACCTCATTTTACATTCCCACCGGAGTGTGACTCTCTCCACATCCCTGCCAACACTTGAATTTTCTAGGTTGTTTGATAGTAGCTATTCTTATAGTGTAAGGTAGTATCTCACTGTGGTTTTGATTTTCATTTCTCTGGAGACTAGAGAGGTTGAGCATCTTTTCTTGTGTTTATTGGACATTTGTTTCTTTTCTCTGGAGAAATTTTTACTCAAATCCTTTGCCTGTTTCTTAATCTTTTTGTTTGTTTTTGTTGCTGGGTTGTGAGGGGTCTTTACATACTCTGGACGTCAATCTCTCTTTAGAAAATTGTTTTGGACACATTTTCTCCTATTTTGTGGGTTGTCTTTTCACTGTTGATCGTGTCCTATAATGCACAAGAGTTTTAATTTTGATGAAGTCTAAATTGTCTGTTTTTTCTTTTGTTTCTTACACTATTTGATACTCGAGAAATCATTAACCAACATCATGAATCTTTCCCCTATGTCTTCATCTAAGAGTTTTATAGTTTTATAGTTTTAACTTTTGTGTCTTTGATCCATCCTGAGTTAACTTTTTATGTCGTGTGAGGTAGAGACCCAACCTCTTTCTCCGGAGATGACTATTAAGTCTCCCAGGGTCACTCATTGAGGAGACTGCCCTTTCCCAGCCAAATGGTCTTAGCGTCCTTGTCGAATAGCTTATATTTTAAAAATAGTCATTTTCCCACCTTCTTGTGTTGATATGTCACACAAGTTTTAGATTTACTTTTGCTGTTCATTACCTTCCTCACTAGTTACAGTTGGGGTACTGAGGGCGACCAGGTTCACTGTGGAGAGTCTACAGGATAATGTTCTGTCTGTCTGTCTGTCCACATCTGTATGTATATCTTCATGCCCTGTGTTGTTGGGTCCCTCTGAATTTAGCTCCGTATGTTGTGTATTTTCATCAGCTTCAAGCCGACATTCAAATTTCCTGCCTTCAAACATTGATCCGCTTGGCCAAGTTCAACCGTAACAGGTAAATGGAGACTGATGGTGAAGCTTCCACTCCACATCTTTAGTGTTTTGTTACCAGGAAACTCTTTGCAGAGGGAAGTGAGATCAGGCCTAATCTTTTGTTTATAAACAAAGCATTTGGTGGAATACAGCTGTGGCAGCAAGTCGAACTGCCACATTTTGTGTGACGTCAGCCCACTTAGTTCACTGAACATGTGTCTGTCGAGTGTGTGTTACGTGCTGGGAAATGTTCCGAGGATGGAGGAGTGAAACAGAACAGACGAAATCCTTGTTTGCAGGGAAATTATGCTCTAGTGAGGAGCCAATGTTTAATAAAAGGGGAAAATCATACTCATCTGCAAGAAGACAAACTAAATACCTCAAAAAACCAGGCACTTGATTCTGGCCAGACTTGCCAAAGATGTCCATTCCTGATCATTTATTTCAATAGACCAACCCTGCAACTAGACTTCCTCACCCCAGAAGCATGCTCCCAGCACAGCGACCACTGAATTGACTAAAAAATTTTATAATCACTACACACAAAATTCTCAATTCCCTAGGTAGTACCAGATAAGGTGTGATTGACCAATGTATAAGGCAAGACTTTCTGTGAATCTGCACGCAATTTGTTTGACAAAGCCTTTTAAAAGCTCAAAAATTCCAAACTTTTCCACCAAATCCTTGAGGAGGATGAGGAGGATGCACCTGCCTCATCATGCCTGGGCCCCATGCATCCTTTCATTGCTCCTGGCCGTCTACACAGCAGTCAGAGACATGTACGCGTGAAGAGAAAATGATGAACCTCAGTGTCAGGCGAGCCGGCCAGCCAGGATCTGAACTCCAGAGGCGCTACTTACTCTCTGTCTGTTGAGTACGGATAACGAGGCCTACATCTTGGAATCGTTGCAGGAATTAAATGAGATCAAGGATGCAGAAAGGGGGGTAGGGTGGTAGCAAGTGTTCAGTAAATATTACCCATCACTTCTGTATTATTACTCACAGTAAACAATAGCATGAGTCATGGGGATGTTAATGTCTGCACGAAGTGGGGTTTTCTACGATCTCTTTGGGAGACTATGCAGTTAGACACAGTGGCAGAGAAGCTGAGAGAGAAAACCTCCTCTTCTCTGACACTCGTTCCAGTTGGAGTTGGAAAATTTTCTTTCATTCTTTTTTTACACCTTTATTATTTTTATTATGTTATGTTAGTCACCCTACCATCCATCATTAGTTTTGGTTTTTTTTAATTTTTAAATTTTTTAATAAACATATATTATTAGCCCCAGGGGTACAGGTCTGTGAATCGCCAGGTTTACACACTTCACGGCACTCACCATAGCACATACCCTCCCCAGTGTCCCATCATTGGTTTTTGATGTAATGTTCCATGATTCATTGTTTGCGTGTAACACCCAGTGCTCCATGCAATCCGTGTCCTCCTTAATACCCACCACCAGACTCACCCATTCCCCCACCCTCTCCCCTCGGAAACCCTCAGATTGTTTCCCGGAGGCCACAGTCTCTCATGGTTCGTGTCCCCCTCTGTTCCCCCCAACCTTCATTCTTCCCTTCCTTCTTAATTCCATTATGTTTTTCAATTATCAGCATATTTCCATCCCCATTTTTTGCCCACCTCTTCCTTTTCTCTCCCCTCAGCCAGCATAGTCACGTTTTGTCTCCGGTGACTCTGGAATGTTCACCCAGGACGTCGTGTGGTGGGACTAACTCAGCTGTGAGAGCTGCGGTCTACAGCAACCCTGCGGGAGTCAGTTCCCACCCAGCGGAAACAGGACAGAGTCCCCACCAGAGGCTAGATGACTCTGCTACTTAGCAGGAAGCCAGAAAGTCTTTTGAGATACCTTCTACTTTGGGGGCTCACCATCTTCTCTGCCTCCCAGAAACAGGGACAATGATTCCCCTCCTAAACAATACCTCATAAGGGACCTTGGACGGCCTTCCGCATATGCCGTCATCCTCCTGAGTCTCAGCTGCTTGATCTACTTAAACAATTTGGATTATAAATTTTTTTCTGTATTCTTAAACATTATTTTGGGAAAAGAAAATCCGCTTTTTTAAGGTAACTTATTCTCGTGTTCCTAGACTTAAATTAATTGTTGGCTATGAACTCAAAGGATAAATTCTTCTCTTTTGAATAGAATGTTTTTTAATTATGCACTGTGAAATGAAATGATTCTCATGTTCCTTCATTAACCTGAATAGTTTGTGAGCAACAAAGAACATAAGAAAAAAGTCAGTGTAGAAATCTTTCATTTTAACAGTAAAAAGATATTTCTAGGAGGTGTTTCAGTATTGATCTCACAGTTTCAGTGGGAGACATTCATCCAACCCCATAACATTCAACTTCAATTAGAACCCACGGGAGGCTGGACCCGGAATTTATAAATTTGGTTCCACTCCCAGGTAGGGCCCTGATGATGGGTCTTGGGTCATTTCAAGTCTTTTGTTGCACTCCCAGGTAGGGCCCTGATGGTGGGTCTTGGGTCAGTTCAAGTCCTTTGTCCTGCCCTTCATCTGAAACATGGAAATGATAATATATCTTCAGCTTACTTTGCAGGTTTGTTATGGGAGTTGTATAATGCAGAAACTTCCCAAATGAGTAAGAGAAAATGTTTTGAGGGAAATAGGGTGCTTTATTCCCTGCTTTGATTTGTTTTTAGTTACCCTGTTCATTTGGAAAGTTAAAACATTAAGAGAGCTCATAAATTGTGGTGTTTGACAAAGTGGGACACAGTTGCAAATGTTGAGAAACACTGAGTGGAAGTATGTGCTTTGTACAAATGTTCTTACACTAAAAGCATTGTAAGCATTCTTTTCAGTGAATAAAACTACTTTTTTGCTCAATAAGCAAACAGAAATTTAGATATATTATACTTTATTAACTAAGAGAAGCAGTCACATAAACTTTTCAAGATTTGGGTTGGACTGAAAATTGTTCTGAGTTCCCTAAATTACACCAAGAGCTCTTTCCAGCCCCTGCTAACTTGGGTGGTGGGTGTGAATGCACCATGTGGGCCAGTCCTCTGGGTGGCTTGGGGGGTCTCAGAGGTGAAGGAGTGAGATGGGGTCAGCAGATGTGGTAGGGACTTCTGGCTGTGATCTGAGGAGTCCATGGCTTAGGGAGAGAGAGCACAAAACTCATTTCCTAAGGCTGTGGCCTCTGTACATTTGCTTACCATCAGCTTCTGCCTTCCTATACCTCCTAGCCCATCTTCTCAGACCAAAGTTATCCCCTTGATTATTTTATTTAATTTCTTAATTTTTTACTTAAATTGCAGTTAGTTAACATATACTGCAATATTAGTATCAGTGTACAATGTAGTGATCCAACACTGTGTACGACACCTGGCACTGATCACGACCGTGATTTGACCGTCACCCACCCACCTTCCCTCCGTCACCACCACTTTGTTCTCTATAGTTAGAATCTGCCTCCTGATTTGCCTCTCTCTCTCTCTCTCTCTTTGCTTGTTTGTGTTGTTTCTTCATTTCCACATATGAGTGAAATCATATGACATCTATCTCTGACTGACTGACTTCACTCAGCATAATTCTCTCTAGCTCCATCCACGTGGCTGCAAATGGCAAGATTTCATCCTTTTTGTGGCTGGGTAATATTCCAGTGTACATATGGACCACATCTTCTTTATCCATTCATCAGCTTATGGACATGTGGGTTGCTTCCTTAATTTGGCTGTTGTAAACAATGCTGTTATAAACACAGAAGGGCACGTAGCCCTTTGAATCGGTGCTTTTGTATTTGGGATGTAAACACCCGGAAGTGTGATTGATGGATCATAGCGTGTTCTGTCTGGACCTTCTGAGGACCCTCCGTACGGTTCTCCAGGCGACTGCACTAGTTTGCATCCCCACCAACAGTGCACTAAAGTTCCCCATTCTTATTTCAATTGTATTTCCATAATGTTATTTGCTCCAGTCCTGCCCCTCTTTAGGAAAGACCCAATTGAAAGAGGACATGAGAAACAGTGTAAGACAATTTCCTGCTTCCTTTCGCCTGTCACAGCACACTCTTCCGTCTGGACATCATGGTTTCGACAGCCCTCGTGTATGTCCAGCCACTCATTTAAAACATATTTGTTGAGAGTTTTTACATCCCAGAAGCGGGGCCAGGCTCTGAGAATACAACACTAACCACGACAAATGGAGTTCACAATTTAGTGGGAGGCACAATCTGTTAAAAAGATTATTTTAGGGTGTGTTGTATTTATGTGGGGACTGATAAAAGTGAAGAGGCTCTTCCTCCCTATTTACCTTGCTATCAGAAGTGTTAAGACCCATGTTTGTTCCTTCAGTCCACTCCCTTCCCCTCCACTTACCACCCCCTAACTCCATCCACTTCTCACATACACACTTGCTGGCAGCTAAGGAAAGGGCAACATTTTCTAGGGAATAAACAGCTGGTTAACTGGTAAGTGTTGTCCAAGATTACTTTAAAAGTCACATTTATAAGTGAGAATGTGAAACCAGATTCTCTGCCAAATTACCAGTTTTTCAGCTACAGCCTGGACTCTGCCAAATCTGCTTTATTTATTAATAACTCATTTAACATCAGGCAAGATTTGCTTGTTCCAATGAACTTGAGCAACAGCACCACAGAATCATCTGCCTTCTGTGCTCTCCCATTGGCAGTAGTTTTGAGATGGTGCCACCTTGTTGTGTGGGCTGATTCCTATAAATGCCCCTGATGCTTCAAATCACCCTGCTCCTTTTATGATCATTGGAGAATGATGATTCCACACAGATTAACATTCGGGCAAGACCTGAATCCTGCAGCTTCTCAGCAGTGGGAACCTCGAGACAAACTTCCACCTGGATTACTTTGCCACTCTTTGCACTCATCCTCAATTAAGACTCTGCAAGTATTCCTTAAGCCCCAAATTCCTATTACTGCCCTACTGATTTCTACATAGAAAAGACAGCAGGTCTCCAAGGAAGCTTGGGCTTGTGTAAGAAAGACGAAACAGGACAAGTGCCCCAGCACCAGCCAGCAGAGTAGGAGCCCAGTCTCCCAAGGTAAACGTCTCTGCAGGGCTGTGGTCAGTGCCTCATATGCTAGTTTTTGTTGCTAAGGTGTTAGTGGCTCGGGGCTTAAAGATTTACCCAGAATATACCACTTTTTAAAATATGAATATCTAAAAACCTTCCAGATGGTTATTCTCCCTCTACCAACAGCAACTCACAAACATTTGTGGAGCATTACAGGCCTTAGGAAGTCATGTGTCTGGCAAAACGGACCCTTTTTATGCAAATGACATTTTTAAAACATACCCATGTTCTGCTCACGTCCATCAGTAAAACACGCAAATGATGACACCATAAGTGTTCGAATTAAGGGCAGACATGATGTATTCTGTTACTGGAATAAAAGAACGATGATAAATTGAACATTGGCCCCAAACTGTCACCTCTGCCCACACACAAGCTCTGTGCCATGTACCCTTGCGGTCCCATCCATTGCAGGTTTATTTCCTCCCGCACTGAGGCTGGGCTTGGCCAACGTCTCACACTGACTAACAGGATGACAGCAGATGTGTTGCTTTCGAAGATTTGAAATGAGGCCTTGCCCTCTGTGCTTCTGCCACTGCCCAGAGGAGTGTTGACCCAGCTAGCGCACTGGCAGGAGGAGAGACAAGGGAAGAAGGTATGGACCCACCTGTAACTTGGAACCAACTGAACAGCCCAGATCAACTCTCAGCCAAACTACAAACAGAGGAGCAGGAATGAAGATAAGAACACTTGGGGGTCATTGGTGGTTCTCCATGGAGACTTCTGTTTCCTTCCTTCTTTGTGTTTTCTAAAGTTGCTGCAGTTACCATGCTAATAAATAAGGTGGCGCTGTGTATCTCCACCAGCCTTAAGTGAACCGTAACTGAGAAGGTCCCTGGAAAATGTTAGACATTTCTCCTGTGCTGTTTGCCACAGGGCCTGCTGTATTCCCAGAATACAACCTTGGAAAACAAAGCATCACAATTCTAGTTTCATACTCTTTCCTCAGGTTTGAATAACCACAGTCATAAATTAGAGTCACTGTTTTAAGTCTGAATCATGTACCTACCACTAACAGTTGGACTTTGATTCAGAGGGATATTTTTAGTGCTTACTTTATGGGGTTGAGAGATGGATTCAGATGGTCTTGTAGAGAAAGGCTAGTAACCTACTAATGATTTTCAAGTGCACCCTAGGCTTAAGCTTTACACTTTATATAACTCATTACCTTTATAAACATCAGAAGCAGTTTAAATGTAATGATAAGCAAGTGCATTTATAATGGCAATAGACATAGGAGATATCTAGGAAGAAATCTAACAAATTAGGAGCCAAATTCTTAGGGAAAAATGATATAATCTTATTAAACTTATTTTAAAATATATAAACAGAAAAGAAATCATGTTCATGGGTAGGAGAATAATATCATTAAAATTTCCTTCAACGGAAAATACAAATTTAATGCAATACCAGTCAAAATCCCAAGAGGGTTTCTTTGATGGACCTTAGCAAGTTGATTCTGAAATGGACCAAGTGTGGCCAAGAACAAGGCCTTTCTGGGCTGAAAATCTCTCCACATGCAATCAAACTATCAAATACTGATTGCATTTATGTTCCTGGCACAGTCCCAGATGCTGAGGTTACTGTGACTAGTGAGATCAGCCCACAACAGTCAGGTAGTCCTGGGGAATGCTATCAGGGAGAATCACGTGACAGCGAGGGGCTGCCCTAGCATTCTAGCAGGAAGTGAGGTGCTCTGTGGAGCCAATTGTGAGCTGTAATGGAAGGTGCCATGCTTTTGATTATGGTCCTACAAACTATTTCTCCTGAAATCTTACAATCAGGGGTTATTCTCAATTAATATCAAAGCCTGTGGAATTTCTCTGGGCTGCTTCTGCAATGGTTTTTCCTTCTAGGAGTTCATGGATTTGAAAGATGAATTTTTGAACACAAAATACCTTAAAGTTAAAAAGGAATGTGTTTATAATAATCTGTAATGGTATAATTTCAGAATGTACATCACCAGAGACCTATTTTGAGAAGGGCCTGGAGACGCTATTCTAGATATAATGCAGCCGGTGGCCTCACCAGGAACATAATTGAAGCAAATGTGCCAGCAACACACGTCCTGCTTGTCAGCAGAGCAGGTGGGTGCAACAGGGAGTCCATCACGAAGAAATGAGGACTTCTCCCAAAGTCACCCTCAGCTGCTGGCTCACGTCCAAGTCACACTCCCACATACCTCAGTACCTGGGCCCTGAAGGAGGGAGAAAGCATAACCAATGCAAGGAATGTCCACAGAGTGAAAAGTCTGTGAGCATAAACAATAATTTTCTTTGTTTCAGGAGATTTTGCCTTTATTTATATTGTCTGACATATGTATGAAATATACCATTCACCTGTTATGTGTGTGCTTATAATTAAATAATTAACAAAAGAAAGATAAGCCTGCTGAGGGGGCCAATCTTCTATCTACACTTCTGCACATGCAAATATATAAAAATTGAGTAACAGTTCACATTTAAAAATGACATATAGGTAATGTGTATGTCTTTTTCAATTCAGCATTTCCTAGATTAACAATGCATTCTCTAGTGACTATGAAAATGCTAGCTTACTCTACTTGAATTTTTCCTACTAGTTATTTATAAATCATAATCCATTATGTATTTCAAAATTTAATTTCTGATTCTGCATTTACCTTAATGCTTACTTCAATACCTACAAAGTATTTCCAAAGTAGAAAAATCAAGAAAATTCAAGGCCTTTTAGTGCTTTTCTTTATACTACTTTGAATATAGTGTTCAAGGCTGAAAAACATTTGTTACTTGACTGCATTCTCACTTATAGTCCCAGTGAAATATAAGTCAAACTGGGTCTTGCTTTGGATTGGAGACTTTGGCCTGAGTACAGAGGGTCTTAGAGCTGAAAGATGTGCCCTTCAACCCAGTTACACAGAATCACACAGTTCAACATTATAAGACCACTGTTTAAAAACAAAACTTTGGGAAACTTTCCACTTATAAATCAGAATATTAACTACATTTAAATTTTTTGAAAAACTACAAGGGTTTTGAAAGGAAGCAGAACGTGCTGGATATAATTTAACAGGGTAGGCTCACAGCTAAGGACAAATATGTTAATAGCAGAAATAAAAAGTGCCAAGAAACACATTCAGAATTTTCACAATTTTACCTTGACAGTGTTTGCTCCTGTTCAGATTTGAAGGCCTAGTGAAATCAAAACCAGAGTTCCAAAAAATTTTGATTGTAGAAATCTTTGCCAATTTAGTCATGATTTTGTTGAGGGGCAAATTTTGGATTTCCTTACTTTACCATTTTTGCTTCTCCTTTTTTGAAGGACAGTTTGCTGCATGTAGAAATCCCCTGTTAGTGCTATTAAGGATACACTGGCCAGGAGAGGTCACTCCTCTCTTATTACTTTCAAGATTGTTTCTTGGTCTTTTGATACTTTGATTCTTCTAGGTGTGTCTCTCCTTGAGTTTTCTTGAAATTTGTTTGAATTTCTTAGATGTGTAGATTCTAATTTTTTCATCAAATTTGGGAAAGAATATCCTTTCTCCCCCTTTCTCTCCTTCCTCTCCGTTGGGACTCCCATAATGCGTATGTTGGTGCGCATAATGGTGCCTCACAGATTTCCAAGACCCTGCTCTTTGTCTTTATTTCTTTTTCTTTGTTTCTCAGACTGGATAATCTCAGTTGACTTATCTTCAAATTTTCTGTTTCTTCCTTCTGACAACTCAATCTGCTCTTAGCTACTACACTGAATTTTTTTCATTTTTGTCATTCTATTTTTCAGTTTCTGAAGTCCTCTTTGGTACTATTTTATAATTTCTATCTGCTTATTCATATTCTCTTTTTCGTAAAACATCACACTTGTACTTTCCTCTAGTTCTTTGGACCTCAAACCGAGTCTAACATTGTTCCTAAGACGTGTGTACAATAGCTGACTTAATGTCTATGCCTACAAAGTCCAATGTCTCTGATTCCTCATGAAGAGTTTCTCTTGACTTTTTTTTTCTGTGACGAGCCAAGCTTTCCTGTTTGGGGATATTTCATAATTTTTGTTGAAACCTGGCATTTTAAATAGTAAGATGTGGCAGCTCTAGGAATCAGACCATTTCCTTGCTCCAGAAGTGTTATGATTCTTTCTCTTTGTTATTATTATTCTGTTGTTATTTGTTTTGTGACTTTCCTGAATTAATTCTGTGAAGTCTGTGTTCTCTGTTGTGTTTGGTCCCTGAAGTCTCTGCTCAGGGAGGGTTGTGGCCAGATAATGACTGAACGGAGGCTCCCCTTAAAGTCTGGAGCCGCAAGTGCCCTAAGCTTGGCTGTGGGGCTTCGTGTGTGTGTTGGGGTCTCTTGGATCCTCTGGCAGGCACTTTACCACACTGGGCCACGCATTCCATCCTGCTTGTGGAGACCCTCCCGGCAGACACAAAATGAGAGACTGGGGCCCTCACAGGTCTTTCCTGGGCAGCATGGGCATGGCTTTTTATATTCTTGGGAATTTTATATTCTCGGGAATATGCTGGAATTTCCCAAAGCCTGTGAGCATGTTATCCGCAGATTTCCTTCTGTTACTTTGGTCGGCATCTTGTTTGCCGCCAGAGTTACTGCTGCCTCAGCCAGCTATTATGTTAAGTGATTGCCACTGGTGTTTCTCAACAAAAGCCCCAGGGAAAAGACTGATTATGTGGAGGAAGCTCTCCACCAGGTCAAATAAAGACAGGTCCTTGAATGGAGGTTTCCCAAGAACTGCCAGACCCATCCAGTAGCAGCAGTTATCTGGGCACAGACTCGGGTCAGCTTCAAGCCCATCCTACTCCTGGATCCAGGGGTGTCTGGTCTCTGCTCTGCTACTTCTCACAACGCCATGACTGTGGGGCTGCCTGTTTTCAATGCCACTGCAGAATGGGTGCAAGAGGGCTGGAATAGGAAAAGTTAAAATGCCACAGAAGAGTTTACCAAGATTCACTCATTTTTCTCGAATAAAAACTCCTTGCGATGTTGCAAGCCTTTGGTTAAATTCTAGCACTCTGAAGAAGTTTATTTTTTTAAAGACTTTATTTATTTATTTGACAGACAGAGATCACAAGTAGGTAGAGAGGCAGGCGGGGGGAGGGGGAAACAGGGCCGCTGCTGAGCGAGAACCCTGGGATCACGACCTGAGCTGAAAGCAGAGGCTTTAACCCACTGAGCCACCCAGGCGCCCCTGAAGAAGTTTATTTTGACAATTTTGCCAATGTTCTCATTACTTTTACTGAAGAACAGATTTTTCAGGTCCCTACTCCACACTCTGGGAGTGCTGTTTAACCTGCACATGGAAATTTTAAAATAGTGTGTGTTCACCTAGTAAAAGGTGGCTAACATCTAAAATGCAGAGTACTGAGAGACGACCAAATAAGTCGCAAACACAGAAGGCCTGAAGAATACAAAACAAAGAAACGCCAGCAAAGACGAGCACCCCGGCCCCAAGGGGACACTCGGGTCTATGGGGCGGGCGGTGGCTGACGCGCAGGGCACCAGGCTGAGCAGAGCCTCTCTGGGCAAGGGGGCTCCCTGAAGGGGCGCTGCCACACCTGCCTGCGTTCATCCAGCGGCGACGGCAGAAGCCACACACCTGCCACTTGCTACACAAACCCCAGCATTGCCAGCTGGCAAAAGAGACCCTTAGAGTCCAGGTTTCCTATCCCAGAGCTGGGCCCGGGGAGGCAAAGTGGGGTCAGAGAGGCCAGAGTCCTTTGAGAGTGGAAAAGTCGCGCTCTGTGCTGCACCCAGCTGGAGTCCCTCTGTCGTCCACGCAGAGGCCCAGAACGCCAACCCCGCTGGCAGGTTTTTATTCAAATGACGCCCCAAACGCATCAGAACACAAGGTCGCTTATCTAGGAAGCCTTCCTCTTATTAGTCGACGTCCCCATTTTTCCCTGCGCTCCTCTGGTACGTCCTTCTATTTACTGCAATGCTGCTCATCGCAGGTCTCGGCGGTCCAGCCGGGTAGCTGAGAGCCTGACGTCTGCGAGCCTCCAGCTCAGCAGCACAGCTGGCTGGTGAAGGACTTTGTGAGGCTGCGCCATGATCGGCCAGGCTGACCCCGACTCACCACACTGAGGTGGCATGAGTGAGCTCCAAAATGTAAACTGAAAGGGAACAGACTAAAGGGTAGAGTTGGGAGCCACTCAGCAGCAGTGAACACGACAGAAGCCATCCCCCTCGTGGGGGCTTGTCTGCAGCTGGCTCTTACGATTTTCTGGGGCAAAAACCTCCTGAGGGAGATTTTTAAATAACTCTGAGATGTCACAACAGCTTCCTAGCTGCGTGTCTATTTACAAACCAAGGAATTGGTTTGGGGAAAGCATAAAAACTGAGCACAGTTAGCTACAGGACACAATAAAGTGCCACCACAGGAGGAACGGTTACGTAGCAGGAGTTGAGCTACTTCAGAGAGCATAAAATGCACCAGAACTGATATTTTATGAATCTCCTTGTCATCCTGAGTGTTTTATGGTGGTTTCCTTTTATTCTCCACCTAAGAATATGAGGTGACTCACCCTAGTTCATCAACATTGGAATTTAAGGGGGAAAATAATGTAAAAATGCAATTTTCTGGAATATAAAATGCAGGCAACAAGGTGAAGAAGAAACGGGAATAAACCCCTTTTATTCACAAGTCATTTCAGGGCACCAGCATCCACTCTAGACTGGGAGAAACAAACTGAGAGTTGTACAAAGGGAGGTAGGTGAGGGGATGGGATACATGGGGGGTGGACAATAAGGAGGGCACAGGATGTGATGAGCGCTGGGTGTCACACACAACGAATGAGTCATTGAACACTACACCAAACATTAATGATGTACTGTGAGGGCCTACTCAACCAGAGCGAGGCCATCCGGTTAAACAGTGATTTTGTTGTTTATACAGTAAAACTTAAACTGACCCTGCCCCCCGGCCCCGGGGAACTTACTTAAAAGCAAGTCCGGGAGACCAGGCCCAGGTAACAGAGCCCAAATACAGGGCAGGTCAGGCCAGGTGGAGGTATCCAATCAGTGGGGGCACATACTGTCTCCCTAGCTACTAAGGAGTGTGGGCCCCACCCTTTGGGCACCTTTTGGGTGCCAATTCTGACCAAGGTGATAGGCTGGTTCAAATGTCTACTATAAGGTAAATTGTAATTCAATTGGTCACTTATGTGTGACCTAGCAGGACTGTGCAGCTTTCTCTGTGTTACAATCTCATTGGCCGCCTGTGCGTGGCCAGGCCCAACCGCATGGCCTTTGCCCTTAAAAGCTAATCTGTGAGGCAGAGAGGGGTCACCTCTTTGTAAGTGACTGTCAGTTTGATTCTCAATGCTTGGTGTGAAATAAAGCTTTGCTTGACCTTTGCTTTGTATCAGTCTCGCTCCTTTGATCACGGACCCATTATTGGGAGACCTAACAGTACTATATGAATTGACTTTAAATTTAAAAAAAAAGAAAAGTAATGGTCCGTTCTGTTAAGATTATAGAGGTAGGACAAGAAGAGAAAGAAAAGATTCAAAATGACAGATCACAAAATTTCTGCTATTGCCAGATGATTTGGTAACCAGAATGTGAGTTATTATGGGGAAAGTAACTCTTTGAAGAATTCTGGGAGATGATCTTCACCCCTGAGGTTGGATCAGAAGTAGGTTTTATTTCCTAGTGTCAGTCACAGAAAACCGTAACCCCAAACCATGAGGAGCCATGTGCTGACTTCAGAGGGAGTCCTACCTCCTGCTGCCTTCCCAGCTTCCAGGAAGCTGGTATCACACTCCTGAGAGCCAGCAAACAGCTACCTTAGGGCTCAGAGGACAGTGCACTCAAGGTCCCCCCAAAGCACCGGGCAGGTTTCCCGACGGGATCAGCCGGCAGGAGTATCAGAGGCCTGGTAGCACGACTGCAAAAATGAGCATGGACTGTGAATTGTTGCAAAGCTTAAAACCACTGATTTCTGTTGCAGTTTTAAGGGTTAGAGTATAGGATATAAAGATCTGTGGACTTTCGTGTCCTTATCCGCTCAAAAGAGGACTGTGTTAGGGGTGGGCAAAGGGTCCAGGCAGTTGTGCGGGACTAATGCAGCTGGCTCTTCTCCCCAGAAGCTGGTGAGCCAGTGCAGCTGTTCCAATAGCAATAGCCCAGCCCAGTTTGGAGCTCAAGGAACAAGATAGGCCTGATATCGCCACAAGCGCTCACCTCATTTCACTGACGGCTGCATTTAAACAGTCCTCTCTTCGGTACTTTTACAGCAGACGGACCCGATGCCCACCCTTTGGAGCTCCCACCCTTCAGAGCTCCCTCCTAACTGTGGTTCCATCCATACTGCTGTGCCCTTGGATGGGGAAGACCCGCAGAAAGGTCGGGCTCACAAGTCTCGAGACGGCAGTCTGCATTTCACCCACACTTCCCTCACACTCCTCACCTTCAAGGAGCAAATGACCAGGGCCACATCTGGAGAGCTTACACTGGAGTCTTTGTCGACATGGATGTTAAACTCTCTATGCAAAGTATGTTCTGCAAAAAACATAGCTCCTCACTTTTTTTAAGGGTCACACTTTTAAAAAATATGGAAATACAATTAAGATACAATGTTATATTAGTTTCAGGTGTACAATATACGGATTCACCAATGCTATACAGTGCTCAGTGCTCAGCACGGTAAGGAGAGTAACTGTCCCCATCACAATAGTAGTGACTATATTCTCTATGCTGTACTTTTCATCTCTGTGACTTCTTTGTTTTATGATTGAAAGTTTGTACCTCCATCCCCTTTATCTATTTTGCTCATCCCCTATCCACCTCCCCTCTAGCAACCACCAGTCTATTCTCTGTGCTCAAGAGTCTGTTCATTTGGTTGTTCATTTGTTTTGTGGGTTTTTTTATTCCATAGTAAGTGAAATCAAATACCATTTGTCTTTCTCTGCCTGATTTATTTCACTCAGCATAACACTCAAGGTCCATCCATGTTGTTGCAAAGAGCAAGATCTCATACTTTTTTGTGGCTGAGTAATATTCCTTTGTGTATATGTATATCTTCTTTATCCATTCATCTATAATTTGACCTTTGGCAAATTCAGGGGTTGAAATTACCTCCTAAGAGGCTAGCTAATTGCTTTTTTGAATCTACACTAGCTTCAAATTGAGCCTATTCTCAGAGGGACATAGGCTTAGTAATAGAAAATGCTTCAAGCTCCTCTACAATCATTGCTCCTGAGCAAACTCAGTCTGTACTTAGGTTTAACTGGCATAGGACTATTGAGTTCACAAGGAAGCATAGCTTTTTTAAATATTAAAATTAATTCCTTAATTATCAGTAATTACCCTTAGCTTCCTTTAAAGCAAAGATGCTTAACACAGAAAGAAAAAATATACTGTAAGTTCAAACCATCTTTATACTTGCTTTCCTTTATCTGGCTCAAGAAAGTGTTTCAAGGTCTACCTAATTTTTAGATTAGAAAGAGAAGTTTTGGGACAAAGTATCACTTCATAAGGTACATATTAGCTCCTGCTGGAGTCCCAAGTTGTAATACCTTAAGGTTATAATTACATCAGCAAGTGATACCCACTGGGATGCTTGCCTCACACAAACAGATAAAAATTCCATGTTGGGCAATTTCTAATCTGTGCAGCCTGTAAATCTACCTTCAGTGTGTTCCCCACATCACCGCTACCACGGTAGTTTGCCCACTGGTTCCCACAATCCTTCCAACGGCCAAGGTTTCCAGGCTGGGCATCCAACTCTACCATCGGGAACCACTAATTGTCCTGCCTAGGCCTCTTTTTCTAGTCCTTAAAATTAGCAGGTCTTTCTCAGCATGAGCATTTTAGGATTCTTTCTTTGAGGCTCATTTAAGTTCCAGCTTCCTTAGGAGGAATGGGGAAGGAAGTCGTATGGTTCCCCGGTTCTCCGAGGCGTTGGTGGGGTCAGGGGGCAGAGACTGGGGCTGCTGTCCCGCACCTGCTCTGTCTGGCACCTGCAGGACAGTCCTATACTTAAAGACCGTTTTTGTTCATTATTTCTCGGGACTGACACCTGAGAAAAATGTTTTATTTCCCTTCAATCCATTTTCTATCTCCTCAAAGATAGGAGTTTTTGCAAATAAACACCATAAATTTGACCTTCTCCCTGAACTTACTTAAAAAGTTAAAAAGAAATCAAGTACGAGTGTTTAGTAAAAATCTACTTTATAGTCATCATTGCTGGGCCAGGGCGGAGAGGCATATAGCAAGTTTCTTCCCAGGAGAGCTGGTAAGAAAGTGACCGAAGACTAGTGAGTAACGAAATCAGGAAGTAACGCGCCTGTAACGACGGGAGGGGCAGTCCCCGGCACGTCCCTGGGACACGCGGGTGGGCTGCGAGCACGGCCCAGGGGACCCCCAGAGCCACACCCAAAGCCCCCAGGGTCCCGCGCGCGTCCGAGCTCCGCATTTTTCGGAAGTGCGGGGAGCCCCGGGCGGCTCCAGCCCCCAGCAGCGCGCGGCGCCCCCCGCCTGCACCCCGGCGCCGAGCGGCCTCTTGCTCTCCTCTGCCCGCGCGCACGAAGCCTTGCGATGGTTCTGGGGGCTCCACGCACGAACTCGTCGCTGCCCACAGAGTAAGCCCTTCCTGGGGGGGGGGGGGTCCCTCCTCGGTGACCCTCGCGGCTGCCGCGCATACGGCGGACCCTTCGGACCGGGAACCCGGAGTCCCTCCCAGGGCTGTGGGCGCGCACGGCTCGGCCCGACCTTCCAGGACTGGGGCCGAAATGCGGCTCCTGAAAGCGGTGTCCCAGCATCGCGGAGCGCAGGCCCGTGGGGGCACCGGGAGGGAAAACAAAGGAGAGAGCAGCAAAACGCGGGTGGAAACTGAGAAGGGCGCGCGCCGTCGTCAAGGGCTTGGAGGCGTCGCGGGCGGCGGCGCTGGGGGTTCTGCGGGACAAGCGGGGCGAGCGGGCGCCACAGAGCCCTGCGGGACCCGGGAAGGGAGAAGCAGGGGCGGGAAGCCTGGAAGGCCGTTGGACGAGGAGGGAGTGGTCGTCCCCATCCCCGAAGCGCAACAGCCAGGAGGAGCCGGTGTTTGACTCCTGTGGTTCAGAAGCTGAGAGGCGAGACCTGAGAGTCGGGGGGGGGGGGGGGGGGGGGGGGGGGCGGGGGGCCGGCCGGGGGGGGCGGGGTACCCTGAGAACTCTCCCTGTGGGCCTGTGGTTCCCCAGCAACGCGGCAGAAACTGGAGCCGAGCCTGGACTATGCGGGTGGGTGCCCAGGGCAGCCAGAATTAGCTGTAGCCGGAGGGGCGAGTACAAGCTGTGGCCTTGGGGCGTAGCCAAGGTTACCATCAGAAGAGCAGGCGGGCCAGGGTAGGGCCGGTGGGACTAGTAAATGAGTGAGACAAAAGGTCAGGCATGGAGGAAACAACCCAAACCAGGATGTAGAGTCAAGATCCTTCCTGTGACAGACGATACAGAGTAAACTAAAGCCAGTTTGCAAAAATGGGGTTTTTTTCTCACGTAACTGTGAAGTCCAGCAGTGGTAGAGGTTTCACTTCGTATTTCCCTGCCAGTTCACCCCATATCAGAATCCCTGTAACCCTCAAAGAAAAATAATGAGAAAGGTCTTGGATCTGGACCCAAAGTCCTGGGCAACTTGGAGCCCTCTGAAATGGCTGCTTGACCAGAGGACAGAGACTCTATGCTACCTCGAGTTTATGGAGAATAAAGGATGTGTTGACGTTGGAGACCCTGCCACAGGCTTCAGAAGGGCTGACCAGCTGGGCCATGCTGAGGAAGGGTCTGCAGGCATTCCTGGTGCCGATGTGGTCCATCCAGCCTTGCTTCTGTTCCTGCAAACCCTCACGGCCTGTGGCTTCCGGCCCTGAAAACCGAGAGCCCCATCTGCCTCCAGCACCAGCAGGTGTAAACACAATGCCCACAAGGTCTGGAGATTTTCCCGTGGATGAGTGAGGGGAAACAACACCCAAGTAGCCCCCAGGCTCCTCAGTTTCCAAGGGCATCCAAAGGAGAAATTTGTTGCTAATGAAGACAGCCACTTGGAGAAACGGCATTGACAAACTCACTGAAAAGGATGTGGGGGAATGCTTTTAAATAATCACACTTTCAAAGTGTTATTTGTCTAAACCAATATAGTTGAATAGAGAAAACACAGCCTGGATGCTGGTCTCTGCTCTGACAACCTGTGGCATGTTCTAGACGCTTCTCAGCCTCTCTGTGCTTCAAACTCAGTAAGGACTGGCCGGGTCACGCTAGAGCCCTTTCCAGCTCTAACAGACTTGAAAGTCTTTTCCATCTCCAGTAGGCTGGATTTCTCCAAACATTCTTTTAAAATCTTCTATTAAATATGCTTCTTTTATTTATTTATTTATTTACTTATTTAATTTATTTTTTTATTGTGTTATGGTAGTCACCATAAAGTACACCATTAGTTTTTGATGCAGTGTTCCAAGATTCATTGTTTATGCAGCACACCCAGTGCTATGTGCAATCCGTGCCCTCCTGAATACCCACCACCAGGCCCTCCCAACCCCCTCAACACCCCTCCCCTCTAAAACCCTCAAATTGTTTTTTCAGAGTCCACACTCTCATGGTTCGTCTCCCCCTCTGATTTCCCCAACTCACTTTTCCTTTCCTTCTCCTCAATGTGCTTCTTAACATAGTTACCTCAAAGCGCACAAAAAACCAATCTCAGTCCTGACATTACTGAAGTTCTAATTGCATATTCTTTTTCCAATTTTGTAGTTCACTGCCAAACAAGCATTTAAGAGGGATAAAATAAACCCTCAAATAAGCTCAACTCCCTCCATCTCCCCAGCACTGCTCCCGGGGTCCCGTGGCAGGAGGGGCTGGCAGCGTCCCGGAGACGACCTCACAGGAACTCCTACCTCTGTGTGGCTGGCGGCTGCCTTCTTTCGCAGCAAAGCTGTTCCTTCGTGCCGCTCCTGGTGTACGTGCTTGTGCGTGGGACAAAGTGACTGCCGATCCTCTCAGAGGTCAAATGTGTGAATAAGATTATGTAACGCTTGTAAAACGGACACAGTGGTGTAAGCTGAAAAATTCTGTGGGATCGCAGTCAGGGCTAAGGGATTTCTTTTCCTTTCAAGTGTCTGTCCGTGTCCCTCCATGCTGCCGCACCTCAGCCAGCTTCTCTGGTCCCACAGGCTGCCCCTCCAGTCACACTGCATCTCCTTCTAGAACTCTTCCATTGTGTCCTTCTGCGCCTCGAGGCTGCCCTGCTCCCTCGGATCGCTGGTGACCTCGGGCCCACACTCCTGACACCTCTTCCCAGACAGGCAGGTGAGTACAGGGGCTCCTCCTCCCGTGTGGATGGGAGGCTGTGGCCCTAGACAGGGGTGTGATCCTGGGTGAGCCACCCAGCCTCTGGCCTCCATTGTCTGCTGCTTTAATGAGCCTCACATGGGATGGTCTGAGTCAGTGTGCCCCCTCTGCTTCCACACAGCTGTCCACTGACGCCCCAGTGCTCTGTGGCGAGTGGAGTCGCCCTCCCTGAGGAGCCTGGCCCTTCCTCTCCAGCCCCATTGCCCGGACTCAGCCCACAGTCATCTCTGGCGGGGGTGGGATCTCCTCACTGGCCTGTCTCCCGACACTCACCACTCCAACCCCACCACCGCCCGGCTCCTGGAGCTGTTTTTACGAGTGGAACCTGACCCTGACACTGCCTGACTCAACACCTTTCCACCATCCCCATGCTCCCCAGGAGCATGCCTCTGGGCAGGGTGTCCTCTGCTTCAGGGTCACAAGACATGGGTGCCAGGGCTGTCCACTTAGGTGAGGCTCTGCCCAGGGATCTCACCACCAGCCGGGAAAACACGTCCTCTTCCCAATAGGCATAGCTCAGAGTACCCCCTCCACCCCATCCACAAACAGACTTGCCCACGTCCTCATTTTTGCCTCCACTAGAGCCTTTCTTATGACACATTTCCTAACAATAGAAGCTGTTGAAACCAAAACCCACAGAACCAAGTCACTGTATTAGCCACAAACTGACTGAAGCCCAGTATGAGCAGTGGGCCAGAGGCCCCACTGACCCTGACCCCCTCACCCCAGCGAACTGTACCTCGAGTCTTCCCAGCATGTGTGCAAGCCCCAAACTCTGTAGTGACCCCACCAACTGATAGCACAGAAGCCTGAGGAATACAAATGGACAAGGAGGATGGGTTTTTGCTGTTTTATACTGACGCTTTGAATGCTTTTTAAAGAATTAATAAGAGAGGGACACCTGAGTGGCTCAGTCAGTGAAGAGTCTGCCTTCGGCTCAGGTCATGATCTCAGGGTCCTGGGATCGAGCCCTGCATCAGGCTCCCTGCTCAGCAGGGAGCCTGCTTCTCCTTCTGCCTCCCCTTCTGTTTCTCATGAATAAATAAATAAAATTTAAAAAAATTAATAAAAGCAAATTGCTAAAAAATGGCTTAAGTCAGTATGGCAAAATTCTGTAAAAGATTTTTTAAATCATAAAAATAACAAACTATGTTGTTCTCAGATGGTTTTACCTCAGTGTCCTTAAGTTCTTGCTCCGTGCAATCCGTGCCCTCCTTAATACCCACCACCAGGCCCTCCCAACCCCCCCTCCAAAACCCTCAGATTGTTTCTCAGAGGCCAGTCTCTCATGGTTCATCTCCCCCTCCAATTTCCCCCAACTCCCTTCTCCTCTCCATCTCCTCATGTCCTCTGTGTTATTCCTTATGCTCCACAAGTAAATTAAACCATATGTAATTGACTTTCTCTGCTTGACTTATTTCACTCAGCATAATCTCCTCCAGTCCCGTCCATGTTGCTACAAAAGTTGGGTACTCATCCTTTCTGATGGAGGCATCATACTCCATAGTGTATATGGACCACATCTTCCTTATCCATTTGTCTGTTGAAGGGCATCTTGTTTCTTTCCACAGTTTGGCAACTGTGGCCATTGCTGCTATGAACATTAGGGTACAGATGGCCCTTCTTTTCACTACATCTATATCTTTGGGGTAAATACCCAGTAGTGCAATTGCAGGGTTATAGGGAAGCTCTATTTTTAATTTCTTGAGGAATCTCCGGAAGTGAAGAGGCAACCTACAGAATGGGAGAAGATATTCCCAAATGACACTACAGACAAAGGGCTGATATCCAAGATCTATAAAGAACTCCTCAAACTCAACACCCAAAAAACAGATAATCATGTCAGAAAATGGGCAGAAGCCATGAACAGACACTTCTTCAAAGAAGACATACAAATGGTTAACAGACACATGAAAAAGTGTTCATCATCACTAGCCATCAGGGAGATTCAAATCAAAACCACACTGAGATGCCACCTTACACTAGTTTTAATGGCAAAGATTAACAAGGCAGGAAACAATATGTGTTGGAGAGGATGTGGAGAAAGGAGATCCCTCTTACACTGTTGGTGGGAATGCAAGTTGGTGCAGCCACTTTGGCTCTTGATTTTGGCTCAGGTCATGATCTCAGAACCATGAGATCAAGCACCCTCCCTGCTCCCACACCCAGTATGAAGCCTGCTTTAGATTCTCTCTCTCTCTCCCTCTGCCCCTCCCTGCCACCTCTCTCCCACTTAAAAAAAAAAAGAAAAGAAAAGAAAAGCCAATTCGATATTTGCTCAATGTGTTCCTCTTAGAACCTCTTTTCAGAGGAGCATACCCTGAATGCCTCTAGCCACAGTATGTCAACAAAGAAGGAGAAACATTGGAAGATACAGGTATAAACAGTGCTGGAGAGAAAGCCAGAGTCTGAATTATAGCCCAGATCCGTCTCCTTCTGAATCTGGTTAGGTGAAAAGCCCTTATGTTTCATTCCACTCTCCTAACACAGATCTGCCAGAAGGTCTGTTCTCATTTCACTTCAGACCATGTGGTTTAAATACAGATAGAGTTCTGGTTCTCTTAATTTCCATCTGAATATAATTCTATTGTTATCCAGGTGAAAATTCACTGGTGATCACAGTAAGTCCATTTTAAAGATGGAGTTCATTGCCAGAGATTTCTCAGGTCTCACCTTCAACCAAAGCCTTTAGCTACTATGAAAGTGTTCTCTGTGCTTTCCAGAGCTATGTTTAAGACTTTGTGGGTTATTTCTTTCAAACAATTGGAGAACAAAAGGGCCTGGGTTAACAAAACAGAATATCCCATTAGGATCCATTGCATCATTGAGTTTACATTAACTATGTCTCTATTTTCTGTTTTAACCATAGTTTTCCTTTCAGAGAAAACACTTGTTTATTTGTTTGTTTGTTTGTTTTTATATACAACATTGTACCTATAGTTGACAATACAGTGTGCACTTAAAAAATGTGTTGAGAGTAGATCTTATATTAAGTGTTCTCCCCACATTTAAAAAAAAAAAATTAAATGGTATTTTTTTTTTCAACTCGGCAGAAATGTCCCCCTTCTCTGTTTTTAATTTTTTTCAGAGTAAACACAAGAATAAGACATAAATTGGTTTTAGCTTTGTTTTCCATTTATTCTCAAATCTAAATTTGAACTCTATCTTATGACAGTGAGATGTTGTAGAATAGCTTAAGATGGCAATTTCTTTAGTTAGGAAATGGGCCGTATTATTATCATTACTGTTAAGTTTTATAGGATTGCTAGGTTTCCTTATCCTTAAGCAAATTCCCATTTGCTTGGGGAGTCAATGATGAGTGCTTTAGGAAGTTCTAGGATTAACAAACCTTAAAGAAAACCAACTGAAATTTTATGCCAAATGGGCAGGAAAGAAGAGTTATTTAAAATATTAAATGTGCCTTTTTGGCCCATTTATCCTGCACTATTTTCTACTTTACTTTACTTCTACTTTACAAACTCATAAAATGCCTAGATGTGAAAGTGGCTGAAATTGGTTACAACACGCTGAGCGCAAGGACAGTTTTCTCCACATAGTCTCATCCTCACTGTCCTTCAAACCCTGCTGCCCCATCCCCAAGGACACATAAACAGTGCCTCACATTCACCTGTACACAGAGCAGGTAGTCCTTCCCCCAGTGGACCACATGACGTGTTTAACTTCTGGGGAAAAATGTATTTGTCATCCCCCCAGATCCCAGAATTACTTTATTAAAATAAAATTTTTTTGGCTAATGACACAGCCTGACCACAACAACTTGCATTTATTCAGCTTACTGTATGCAGACAGATTAAAATCCCTTTGTAGCTACTACCTTGTATTATTCTAATGAGTGGCAAGTCCCAGGTACCAGAGTGCTCAAGTGTGTTGACTACGGAGGGATAGATGTAGACATGGAGATAAGGAGGCAAGAACTAAATTGTTCTGTATTAAAAATGAGGGCAATTTGGAGAGACCTGAGGAGTTAACACTGGATCTGGGGGAGATTTGGACCCTAATGGATTGAGGGGCATGTGAAGGACAGAGAGCCCCGCATCTGGTGTCAACCCAAACAAAGAGAAACTAGGAGAAAGTCCACCTGTCACCTGTAAAAGCCAGCACTGTCTGTTCATGCTTGTGAGGTGATTCTGAGTGCGGGAGGCAGTGCCGCTCGTGGCTACAAGAGCTGGAAGGGACACTGCTGTCCAGAGAAGTCCAGGGCTGCCAGACAGTTTGGCCTCTTTGAGTGTTAATATGCTCTCAGCTCTATGTGCTTTTCTTAAAGATTGAGGTCGATGGGAATAGTGACATTTCAGAGCAAGTGAGAAGACTTTGCACTTTGCACATTTCTTTAATGAAAGTATGAGATTGGTAAGGAGAAACAGACAACAGCTTTTAAGTTCAGGTTGTGATTTGGGGGATCCAAAAGAAATATAATTTAAGGAAGCATTTCAAAATGTGTATTTCTGTTAAAATCTTCCTTTAGGAGGAGTCAAGATGGCGGAGAAGTAGCAGCTGAGACTACTTCAGGTTGCGGGAGATCAGCTCGATAGCTTATCTAAAGATCGCAAACACCTACAAATCCAACGGGAGATCGAAGAGAAGAAGAACAGCAATTCTAGAAACAGAAAATCAACCACTTTCTGAAAGGTAGGACTGGCGGAGAAGTAAATCCAAAGCGACGGGAAGATAGACCGCGGGGGGAGGGGCCGGCTCCTGGCAAGCGGCGGAGCCACGGAGCACAAAATCGGGACTTTAAAAGTCTGTTCCGCTGAGGGACATCGCTCCAGAGGCTTAACCGGGGTGAAGCCCACGCGGGGTCAGCGTGGCCTCAGGTCCCGCAGGGTCACAGAAGGATCGGGGGTGTCTGAGTGTCGCAGAGCTTGCAGGTATTAGAACGGGGAAGCCAGCTACAGAGACGGAGCCGAGGAGTGACTCTCAGCTCGGGGTTACCTTGAACCGGTCACAGGCTCGGTCAGCTCGGAGCACGGCCGGAGGCCAGGGTGACGGGAGTAATTGGACGCTGTTCTCTGAGGGCGCACTGAGGAGTGGGGCCCCAGGCTATCGGCTTCTCCGGGCCGGAGACTGGGCGGCCGCCATCTTCATTCCCGTCCGCCAGAACTACGGAAAGCGCTCAGGGAACAAAAGCTCCCGAAAGCGAACCCGAGAGGATTACTCAGCCCGGCCCCGGGTAAGGGCGGTGCAACTCTGCCTGGGGCAAAGACACTTGAGAATCACTACAACAGGCCCCTCCCCCAGAAGATCAACAAGAAACCCAGCCAGGACCAAGTTCACCTACCAAGGAGTGCAGTTTCAATACCAAGGAGAGCAGCGGAATTCTGGAGGAGGAGAAAGCAAAGCACGGAGCTCATGGCTTTCTCCCCATGATTCTTTAGCCTTGCAGTTAATTTAATTTTTTTTCTTTTTCAATTTTTTTTCTCTTCTTCTGCTAATTTTTTTTAACTTTTACCCTTTTCTTTTTTAACGTTTTTCAACTAGTTTATCTAATATATATATATATTTTTCCTTTTTATATTTTTTATTGGTTTTCTTTTTTTAATTGTTTCTTTTTTTTTTTTTTTCTTTCTGAACCTTTTTATCCCCTTTCTCCACCCCTCACGATTTGGGATCTCTTCTGATTTGGCTAAAGCATATTTTCCTGGGGTTGTTGCCACCCTTCTAATATTTTACTTGCTCCTTCATATACTCTTATCTGGACAAAATGACAAGGCGGAAAATTTCACCACAAAAAAAAGAACAAGAGGCAGTACCAAAGGCTAGGGACCTAATCAATACAGACATTGGCAATATGTCAGATCTAGAGTTCAGAATGACGATTCTCAAGGTTCTAGCCGGGCTCGAAAAAGGCATGGAAGATATTAGAGAAACCCTCTCGGGAGATATAAAAGCCCTTTCTGGAGAAATAAAAGAACTAAAATCTAACCAAGTTGAAATCAAAAAAGCTAATTATGAGGTGCAATAAAAAATGGAGGCTCTTACTGCTAGGAAAAATGAGGCAGAAGAAAGAATTAGCAATATAGAAGACCAAATGACAGAGAATAAAGAAGCTGAGCAAAAGAGGGACAAACAGCTACTGGACCACGAGGGCAGAATTCGAGAGATAAGTGACACCATAAGACAAAACAACATTAGAATCATTGGGATTCCAGAAGAAGAAGAAAGAGAGAGGGGAGCAGAAGGTATATTGGAGAGAATTATTGGAGAAATTTCCCCAATATGGCAAAGGGAACAAGCATCAAAATCCAGGAGGTTCAGAGAACCCCCCTCAAAATCAATAAGAATAGGTCCACACCCCATCACCTAATAGTAAAATTTACAAGTCTTAATGACAAAGAGAAAATCCTGAAAGCAGCCCGGGAAAAGAAGTCTGTAACATACAATGGCAAAAATATTAGATTGGCAGCAGACTTATCCACAGAGACCTGGCAGGCCAGAAAGAGCTGGCATGATATATTCAGAGCACTAAATGAGAAAAACATGCAGCCAAGAATACTATATCCAGCTAGGCTAACATTGAAAATAGGAGAGATTAAAAGCTTCCAGGACAAACAAAAACTAAAAGAATTTGCAAACACCATACCAGCTCTACAGGAAATATTGAAAGGGGTCCTCTAAACAAAGAGAGGCCCTAAAAGTAGTAGATCAGAAAGGAACAGAAACAATATACAATAGCAGTCACCTTACAGGCAATACAATGGCACTAAATTCATATCTCTCAATAGTTTCCCTGAATGTTAATGGGCTAAATGCCACAATCAAAAGACACAGGGTATCAGAATGGATAAAAAAACAAAACCCATCTATATGTTGCCTACAAGAAACTCATTTTAAACCCGAAGACACCTCCAGATTTAAAGTGAGGGGGTGGAAAAGAATTTACCATGCTAATGGACATCAGAAGAAAGCAGGAGTGGCAATCCTTATATCAGATCAATTAGATTTCAAGCCAAAGACTATAATAAGAGATGAGGAAGGACACTATATCATACTCAAAGGATCTGTCCAACAAGAAGATCTAACAATTTTAAATATCTATGCCCCTAACGTGGGAGCAGACAACTATATAAACCAATTAATAACAAAATCAAAGAAACACATCAACAATAATACAATAATAGTAGGGGACTTTAACACTCCCCTCAATGAAATGGACAGATCATCCAAGCAAAAGATCAACAAGGAAATAAAGGCCTTAAATGACACACTGGACCAGATGGACATCACAGATATATTCAGAACATTTCATCCCAAAGCAACAGAATACACATTCTTCTCTAGTGCACATGGAACATTCTCCAGAATAGATCACATCCTGGGTCCTAAATCAGGTCTCAACCAGTATCAAAAGATTGGGCTCATTCCCTGCATATTTTCAGACCACAATGCTCTGAAGCTAGAACTCAATCACAAGGAGGAAATTTGGAAAGAACCCAAATACATGGAGACTAAACAGCATCCTTCTAAAGAATGAATGGGTCAACCAGGAAATTAAAGCAGAATTGAAAAAATTCATGGAAACAAATAATAATGAAAACACAACAGTTCAAAATCTGTGGGACACAACAAAGGCAGTCCTGAGAGGAAAATATATAGCGGTACAGCCTTTCTCAAGAAACAAGAAAGGTCTCAGGTACACAACCTAACCCTACACCTAAAAGAGCTGGAGAAAGAACAAGAAAGAAACCCTAAACCCAGCAGGAGAAGAGAAATCATAAAGATCAGAGCAGAAATCAATGAAATAGAAACCAAAAAAACAATAGAACCAATCAACGAAACTAGGAGATGGTTCTTTGAAAGAATTAATAAGATTGATAAGCCCCTGGCCAGACTTATCAAAAAGAAAAGAGAAAGGACCCAAATAAATAAAATCATGAATGAAAGAGGAGAGATCACAACTAACACCAAAGAAATACAGACAGTTATAAGAACATACTATGAGCAACTCTACGCCAACAAATTTGACAATCTGGAAGAAATGGATGCATTCCTAGAGACATATAAACTACCACAACTGAACCAGGAAGAAATAGAAAGCCTGAACAGACCCATAACCAGTAAGGAGATTGAAACAGTCATCAAAAATCTCCAAACAAACAAAAGCCCAGGGCCAGACGGCTTCCCGGGGGAATTCTACCAAACATTTAAAGAAGAACTAATTCCTATTCTCCTGAAACTGTTCCAAAAAATAGAAATGGAAGGAAAACTTCCAAACTCATTTTATGAGGCCAGCATCACCTTGATCCCAAAACCAGACAAGGATCCCATCAAAAAAGAGAACTACGGACCAATATCCTTGATGAACACAGATGCAAAAATTCTCACCAAAATACTAGCCAATAGGATTCAACAGTACATTAAAAGGATTATTCACCACGACCAAGTGGGATTTATTCCAGGGCTGCAAGGTTGGTTCAACATCCGCAAATCAATCAATGTGATACAACACATTAATAAAAGAAAGAACAAGAACCATATGATACTCTCCCTAGATGCTGAAAAAGCATTTGACAAAGTACAGCATCCCTTCCTGATCAAAACTCTTCAAAGTGTAGGGATAGAGGGCACATACCTCAATATTATCAAAGTCATCTATGAAAAACCCACCGCAGATATCATTCTCAATGGAGAAAAACTGAAAGCTTTTCCGCTAAGGTCAGGAACACGGCAGGGATGTCCGTTATCACCACTACTATTCAACATAGTACTAGAAGTCCTAGCCTCAGCAATCAGACAACAAAAGGAAATTAAAGGCATCCAAATCGGCAAAGAAGAAGTCAAACTATCACTCTTCGCAGATGATATGATACTATATGTGGAAAACCCAAAAGACTCCACTCCAAAACTGCTAGAACTTGTACAGGAATTCAGTAAAGTGTCAGGATATAAAATCAATGCACAGAAATCAGTTGCATTTCTCTACACCAACACCAAGACAGAAGAAAGAGAAATTAAGGAGTCAATCCCAGTTACAATTGCACCCAAAACTATAAGATACCTAGGAATAAACCTAACCAAAGAGACTAAGAATCTATACACAGAAAACTATAAAGTACTCATGAAAGAAATTGAGGAAGACACAAAGAAATGGAAAAATGTTCCATGCTCCTGGATTGGAAGAATAAATATTGTGAAAATGTCTATGCTACCTAAAGCAATCTACACATTTAACGCAATTCCTATCAAAGTACCATCCATTTTTTTCAAAGAAATGGAACAAATAATCCTAAAATTTATATGGAACCAGAAAAGACCGCGAATAGCCAAAGGAATATTGAAAAAGAAAGCCAAAGTTGGTGGCATCACAATTCCAGACTTCAAGCTCTATTACAAAGCTGTCATCATCAAGACAGCATGGTACTGGCACAAAAACAGACACATAGATCAATGGAACAGAATAGAGAGCCCAGAAATAGACCCTCAACTCTGTGGTCAACTAATCTTCGACAAAGCAGGAAAGAATGTCCAATGGAAAAAAGACAGCCTCTTCAATAAATGGTGTTGGGAAAATTGGACAGCCACATGCAGAAAAATGAAATTGGATCATTTCCTTACACCACACACGAAAATAGACTCAAAATGGATGAAGGACCTCAATGTGAGAAAGGAATCCATCAAAATCCTTGAGGAGAACACAGGCAGCAACCTCTTTGACCTCAGCCGCAGCAACATCTTCCTAGGAACATCGCCAAAGGCAACAGAAGCAAGGGCAAAAATGAACTATTGGGATTTTATCAAGATCAAAAGCTTTTGCACAGCAAAGGAAACAGTTAACAAAACTAAAAGACAACTGACAGAATGGGAGAAGATATTTGCAAACGACATATCAGATAAAGGGCTAGTGTCCAAAATCTATAAAGAACTTAGCAAACTCAACACCCAAAGAACAAATAATCCAATCAAGAAATGGGCAGAAGACATGAACAGACATTTCTGCAAAGAAGACATCCAGATGGCCAACAGACACATGAAAAAGTGGTCCACATCACTCGGCATCAGGGAAATACAAATCAAAACCACAATGAGATACCACCTCACACCAGTCAGAATGGCTAAAATTAACAAGTCAGGAAAGGACAGATGCTGGCGAGGATGCAGAGAAAGGGGAACCCTCCTACACTGTTGGTGGGAATGCAAGCTGGTGCAACCACTCTGGAAAACAGCGTGGAGGTTCCTCAAAAAGTTGAAAATAGAACTACCCTAAGACCCAGCAATTGCACTGCTGGGTATTTACCCTAAAGATACAAATGTAGTGATCCAAAGGGACACATGCACCCGAATGTTTAAAGCAGCAATGTCCACAATAGCCAGACTATGGAAAGAACCTAGATGTCCATCAACAGACGAATGGATAAAGAAGATGTGGTATATATACACAATGGAATACTATGCAGCCATCAAAAGAAATGAAATCTTGCCATTTGCGATGACATGGATGGAACTAGAAGCTATCATGCTTAGCAAAATAAGTCAATCGGAGAAAGACAACTGTCATATGATCTCCCTGATATGAGGGAGAGGAGATGCAACATGGGGGGTTAAGGGGGTAGGAGAAGAGTAAATGAAACAAGATGGGATTGGGAGGGAGACAAACCATAAGTGACTCTTAATCTCACAAAACAAACTGAGGGTTGATGGGGGGAGGGGGGTTGGGAGAGGGGGGGTGGGGTTATGGACATTGGGGAGGGTATGTGCTATGGTGAGTGCTGTGAAGTGTGTAAAGCTGGCGATTCACAGACCTGTACCCCTGGGGATAAAAATATATGTTTATAAAAAATAAAATTAAAAAAAAATCTTCCTTTATCCATCAGGAAATATAGACCATGGATGTTCATGATTTCGCTCTCTCTTTGTTCTAAGGCAAAGTTCGAATGAACAGTTCTGCTCAGATTGAACATTTCCCCAATTGGTCTGTGAAAGCATGAATTATCCATGGGGAAATAGCACCACTGTAAAGAACAGAGTTGGGCATGCATACATGTAAGAAGCAGGGTCCTGCCCCAAAGAGGTATGAACTGAGTCTGTGACAACCTGTAAGAAAATGCAATCATTAATAAGAATGTTGTTTGTAACTACATGCCGTTGGAACCAGAGCAACATCCAGTCATCATCAAATGGGACCAAACCATCATCTCCAGGAAGACAAAGCTAAACAAAGCAGACCCAAGGGATATAAACTGAGCTGATGGAAGGCACTTGTAAGGGTTGGGAGGGTAGTCAAGGCTAACTCTGCCCAAAGAATTACAGTCTGAAAATCTGAACTCACCAGTCCTTGCCCGATCTTATCAAGCGTGTGTCCATCCTCTTCCTATGGATGTCCTCTTTATAGACACACAAGAAAAAGTGACAGGAGGAGAAAGAGACAGGTGTAGTGTTCACTACACTAATGAAGAGAGTTGAAAATCTGATTGAATAGGGAAAATATTCCTGAGAAGTGAGGCTGTCTCACTCAGCCCTAGTGCAAGACTTATCTCATTTTGGGACTCATTATTTCTGAGTCAAGGGTATGGGTCATCACAACCAGGGGACTGAGAACTTGAGGATGGCCAAGAGTCAACTCTCCAAAGTACCACAAGACAGCAGGTGATCAAGCCACAGGGAATGTATCAGACTCTGTGCAGGGAAGGGAAGCCCCAGCTGGACAGAAGAAGGAGACATTGCTGTGCTTCAGAGGTGGGAAGTCAGAGGAGGGTTCGTGGGTCCGTACTCTGTGGTTTAAGGTGCACCCTGCAATGCTGAGAACTGATCGAGACTGAGGAATTTTATTTTATGCTCCTTTAGGAGTCATGTCCACAGCAAAGCTGGGGCCTTGAAAGGAGTCCTGATATGTGTCTAAGTGAACAACCTATAAACCGGAAAGCTTCTCACCCAGATGGACACACTGTTCACCAAAATAGAGTTTTCAGGAATTTTTCAAACACCAATCTGTTGTTTCATAGCCTTATATCGTCAGTCAAACACCTTGGAACAAGCATGTAGGTAAGGCTGACCCAGGGGTCTCAGCATCCCCAGTCTTCCTTGTGTTTCTCCCTCTCTTCAAACTCCCACTCTCCAGAACACCCCCTCCCAGCTGTCCCTCACTCTCGCTCTTCCTTCCCAACCCATCAGAGATACCAGCTGGAGCTTTTTTTTAGCCAGTTAAGTAAACCCAAAAAGGGGTCAATGACCAATAACTTCATAGTTCTTCTTAGGGTTAGTTACATTTAAACAAAATATCATGATGCATTTACCATTTAATTTTCCTTGTTCACTTGGCAATCTCTGCCTCTTCAACTCCTGGAGGCCCTTGTTAAAAATCTCAATTCAGCTTTAATTAAACACGATGTTTATCATCTGTTTGTCAGTTAATAACATTTGTCCATAGGACATCTCTTTCCTGATTATCTCGGACTACAGTTTAACAGCGTAGAGCAGTAGAACTACGGGACAAAAAATTCACTCCGTTATCTACACTTGAAACCTGCTTTTGCTAACATGCCTGTTACCTGGGCTCATGACACCTTGCACACACATCGCATTATCCTATTGCTACATCCACCATTACCCCAAACTCTGAGCTACCTGGGGACACTCACCTACAGGATAATTACAAATGCTTGGGAAATGAAATCGTATAGGTACATGATGTCTTTCAGCTGATTTTTTTAGCCCTTTGAGGAACTTGACTGTGTTTCCCACACCTTCAGATTACGCATTTTACATAATAAGCACCCAATAATTACAATAATTACATGCATATTGAATAATGAACATATATATGAAAGGATGTGGAAAATACAGACCTAAACATTACGAGATGATCCCTGAAAGACAGAAATTTAGGAAATTTTAATTTTCTTGGTGTCTACCAAGTTTTCTGCAGTGAATGTTAATATTTCCATGACTGGGGAAAAAAGAATTTAAAAGCAACATCAGTGACAACCTTATCAGCTGGAAGCAGCATCAGAGAACGACACGAGCCCCTGTGGGGTGGGAGCAGGAGTAGTGAACGCCTGGGCGCTGGAACACAGGTTGCCTGGGCAACAGGGGATCCTGGGGCAGAGCTGCCTCTTAGGAATGGCAGGGCCGTGACTAGTTGTGTTGGGGCTGATGACTGGTCTTCAGAAATGAGGTCCTTCCATCGAGTCAGGTTTCCTGTGTCACCAGGGAAACTGAGATTTTCCTGAGACAAAATAGTCTGTGTAATTATAATAAGGCCACATCAACAAATACTAGTGGTATTTCGCCAAGAAGATTCTATCCCATAAAACTACTCAAGCTGCCAGCTGAGGTCTTCTCAGTGGGTCTCTTGCAGTAGTTTCAAATTTTTCACAATGCCTTTCCTCATAAGTTTATGGGATGGGTAGGCCTGGCTTCGTGTTTTATTGGAAGGCCAGTGGGCATTTGTGGATTTCATTGTATATTTGGAGTACAGAAGATGCATCAGTATGGGGCTTTCATGTTTATGTCAAATCAAAACAATAAAAAGGAAACATACAAGAGTGATCTGCTTAACATGTCACCCTCTGGAACCAGGGCCTGGGCTCAGGGACCCCCAAGACCCACAAACTCAAATTTCAAAGATCATCAGCATCTGATCAACATGGCTAGAGAGGTTTGTATTTTGGGGTTGGGAGAAGCTAGAGAATGTCTTGAAGGGGAAGGTGAAGACTGGGACCCATGTGGGACCCATGTGGGTCCTGGTCTGGGCTCAAGGCACCTGCCTGAACCACTGAAAAGGACTTAGAAAATCTGGAAGAAGATAGTCAAAGCATGGTGGTCCCTGCAGTGTGACCCCACCATGTCCCCTGGGGTCCCTTCTCATGCTGCACCAAAGGAACTGAATCCCTTTCAATTTGACTGCTTAAAATGACAGCTCGAAAATAAATCATTAATGCCCCTTGGATCAGGGTTTTCCGGAGAAACAGAACCAATAGGACATGCATATCCAGAGAAAAAGATTTATTATAAGGAGTTGGGCCATGTGATTATGAGGCTGGCAAACCCAGCTGACTGGATGAGGTCCACCACATTTTGGGGGTCACCCTGTTTTGCTCAGAGTCCACTAATTTGAATGTCAATCTCACTCAAAACACCCTCACAGAAGCACCCAAAATAACGTTTGGCCAAATGTCTGGGAACCCGGGGGGCCCAGGCAAGCGGGCACAGAAAACTAACCACCACAGCCCTTAACTGAGGCTTCTCTTCTTCCGAGGAACTGACCTGAGTTGTCTCGAGCGTCTGTCCTTGCAGTGAGGTCACATGGAACGCTGTCAGCGCGGGCTTGCCAGACACACCCCAACCAGCAACGTTGTCTCCCTTCTCTTTCCCCCGGCTGGTTTCCCTTCACTGCCATTCCCTTGCGGGGCACTCTCCGCTGACCAATGAGGAAGAAAAGCCTGCGTGTAAGTCGCGGGACCACGTAGAGTTTCCACCGTAAGCGGCACAGTTTTCGGTGTTGTTTTGCTTTTAGTGTCACGCTAGTCGCTGTCCGTCGTTACTGTTTGAGGTCCTGTTCCGAGATTCTCCGCCTGCGTGTAACAGCCAGAGCTCCGTGCCGTCCCTGCCCTCCCGAGTACCCGCCACCGGGCGAGCATCCCCCGCCCCTCCCCTCTGAAACCCCCAGCTTGCTCCCCGGAGTCCACAGTCTCTCGTGGTTCATCTCCCCCTCCGATTCCCCTCTTCTTCTTCTTTTTAGTTTAAATTCGATTAGCCAACATAGAGCACGTCGTTAGCGTCTGCCGTAGTAGTCAGTGACTCCTCAGTCCTGTGTGGCACGCAGCGCCGTCACACCACGTGCCCTCCTTCATGCCCGCCCCCAGTGACCCCAGCCCCCAGCCTCTTCGCCTCCAGCACCTCCAGCTTGTTTCCCAGAGTCAGGAGTCTCTCCTGGTTTGTTCCCTCTCTGACTTCTTCCCGGGCCGCCGCCCGTCCTCCACCAGCAGCTGCGTCTCTGCCGCGTGTGAGGCTGCCACGGGCTGCTCACCCGGGGCGGCCATGGGCGCGTCCACCCTCCTGCAGAGGGCACAGCAAGGACGACGGCCCCATGCGATGGTTCACGGGAACCTCTGACACGGCAGACATTGGACGAAGAGGGAATATTTGGAGATTTGTTCGGATTAAAAGAAAAAGTGAGGGGGTCTGCGTGGCTCAGCGGGTGAGGCACCTGCCTTCGGCTCAGGTCATGGTCCGGGAGTCCTGAGATGGAGCCCGTGGTCCTCGGGGGTCGGCTCCTCCCTCGCCCCCTCCTCCGCCTGTGCGCTCTCTCTCCCTCTCCCTCCTCTCTTCCTCTCAAATAAAATCCTTTAAATAAATGCAAACTTCAGAAAAGGATTGTAGAACAACCACCACGGACGAATCAACTCTGAAGAAGCCACCCGCGCTCCTTGATCAGTGCCCTTGCCCGGTGTTCAGTTCAGACCAGCATCTGCTTCCTTAACCCAAAGGACATTCACTGCGTGTGCCTGAAAAACTGCCATGACCTTCATGCCTCACCAGCGTGCTCCTGAGCCTGGAGCAACGGCCGGAAAGAGGAATCTGAAGAACTTAGGCTTGGACCTGGCGTCTCCAGGCGCCCTCTCCGTGCCACCCGCCCATCCTGCGGTGTGAGAACCAGTTCTACCTTTTTGGCCTGCTTTTGTCTTTTCTAAAAGCCCCACAACCAGGGGTAGAAAACCGAGGCTGGAGAGGGGACGAGTTAGTGTGAGACGACTATTAACACATGTATATGTAACCCAGAAGGGACAGAAGGTACCAAATGTTTCTCTTAGACTTTCCCCGTTACTATGTGTATGGAGTGAACACAGATAACGCCTTGAAATTTTTTTGTGATTTTGTTGTCTTTTTCAATATATGATATTTACCCCAATTACACTAAGGCATTCTTCACGCAATAGTGATTGTGTTAGAATGGTGGGGAGAGTAGTAGAATTTTTACAAAGAAATATTCAGCTCCTTTAGTTCAAAAAATGAGAATTGCAGATGAATTGGGGAGGAGACCAAGAGGACACTTACCACAATGAGCAGAGTGACGTACAGAATTACCGAATCAATGTACTGTACACCTAAAACTAATATAGCATTGTATGTTACTTACACTGGAAGTAAAATTTTTAAAAATTAAAAAATAAACAAAAATAAGTAAATCAGAAAAAAATGAGAATTGAAGTAAGATAATAGATTTTCAAACTTAGACACTGTATCAAGAATGTGTTTTCTGAATTCTGCCCCCCTTTTAAGCTATGCAGGTTCCAAATGCTATGCACTGAAAAAAGATAACCTATTTGGGTCCTCACATGGCCTGAAGTTCTAGCCTCTTTCTCCTCCTATAAGAGCGCTGATCTCATCTGGGAGGGTCCATCCTCAAGGTTTCATTTAAACCTAATCACTACCCAAAGCCCTTCCTCCTAATACCATCCCACTAGGAGTTACAGTTTCAACATATGAATTTGGGGAGGACACAACATATGAATTATGCACTCTGTAACAATGACTAAAAACACTGAACATCTTCTCATTCATGGGTTGGCCATTGTATCTTGTATACCTTTGGTGAAAAATTGTCTGTACAAATACTTGGCCTATTATTAAACTATTTGCCTTTTTTTGTTGTTGAGTTGTGAGAGTTCTTTATATACTCCCAATATAAGGCCCTGAAGAGATGTAGGACTTGTATTTTCTTTCTTCCGTAGGCTTTCGCTCTCTCGGTGGTATTGCTATGGTACTGTTTGTAGCACACAAGATATTAGTAGTCTAATTTCTCTTCTTTTTTCTTTGTCATTTATGCTTTTAGTTTTTAAAGAAGCCAGGAGATTTACTGTTCTGTTTCCTTCTAAGAGTTTCATAGTTTTAGCCTCCATTGGGCTATATGATCCATTCCACGTTCATATCTCTGTATACTGGGGAGTAGGATTCCAACTTCATTCTTTTGCATGTGGATATTGTCACAGAACTATTTGTTCAAAAGATTATTCTTTCCCTATTGAATTTTCTTGACATCCTTGTCAAAAGTAAATTGACTATAAATGTGAGGGTTTATTTAGAGACTCTCAATTCTATTTCACTGATACAGGTACGTATCTTATGCCAAATTCACACTGTCTTGATTACTGTGGTTTTAGTAAGTTTTTGAATTCTCCATTTGGTTCTCCTTTTTAAAAATATTGTTTTGGCTATCCTTGATCTCTTGCATTCCATATGAACTTTAAAATCAGTTTTTCAATTTCTGTAAAAAAAAAAAAAAAGCAGCTGGAATTTTTATAAGGATTGCCTTAATCTGTAGATCACTTTGTGAAGTATGGTCATCTTAGTAATATTAAGTGTTCCAATATATTAACATTATATATCTTCCCATTTATTTAAGTCTTTGAATTTTTTTAAATGTGTTTTACTTCTCAGAGTGCAAGTATTGCACTTTTTTCTTAATCTATTCCTAAGTATTTTATTCTTTTTGATGCTGTACTAATGAAGAAGGGGAATTGTTTCCTTAAATTCATTTTTGGATTTTTATTGCCAGAGTATAAAATATTGTTGATTTTTTATATATCAATAGCATACTTGACTAGTATCCTGCAACCTGGCTGAACATGTTTATTAGTTATAATAGTTTTCATGGATTTCCTGGACGTTATCATGTTTATTAGTTATAATAGTTTTCATGGATTTCCTGGATGTTATATATTCAAGATCACAGCATCTGCAAATAGGGATGGTTTTACATCTTCTTTTCCTCTATGAAGGTGTTTTGTTCCTCTTTCTTGCCCAGCTGCTCTGGTTAGAACCCCAATACAATGTTGGATACAAGCGGTAAGACCTTGACTTTCTCCACATCTTTGTTCGTTCTTCAAGCATCTTTAAGAAACTTCTTTTAAATTCTGGTTCTGCTGTGCCTGCCATAGGTACAGGTACGGTGCATTCGGAGAGAGCTGCTGTGGGTTTACTCGTTTTCCTTTGGAGGTGCCATACTTTTTTGATTCTCGGTGTGCTTTGTGGTTTTGTTGTTGCTATTGTTGAAAGCTGTAAATTTGAACCTAATAATCAGGTAATCAGATTTCCCCCCTTCCTGAAGTTTTGCTGTTTTAGTTATTGTTTTTGCTTATTGTTTCTGTTTTTCCGATCGCTGTAAGCTGTGTCTGTGCCGAGGATAAGCCTGAGCTCTTGTCAGATCTTTCCGGAGCCTGCTCTGGGCCCTGGGCGCACGGCCGCGCTCCGATTCTCCCTGTGTGCGCGGTTCTTGAATGTCCTGGTCTTCCATGCCAGGCCCCCAAAAGGGGGAAAAGAGAAAAATGTTCAAGGCTTCAGTAGGCCCCAGAGTTCCAAAATAGTTACACCAGACAAGTTCTGTCAGTGCGGGTGCCTGTGTGGAGAGACAGAGTCCCGGGGCGGCCCTCTGCAGTCTTCCAGAGTCTCACTGTGTCAGCCGTGAGAGCTTCTGTCTCCCTGTGAGCTTGTCGGCCTCATCTGAAGTACTCGGTTGTCGGGGTGTGTCTGCTCAAGCACTTCCTCTGACCACCTTTTATTTCTGAAAGGCTGGTGGTGTGTCCCCGCTTTCATTCCAACTTCAGGAGCCTGAGTCTCTTCCTTTCGTCTCAGTCAGTCCCGCAGAAGGTTTGTCACATGGTTGGTCTTCTCAAAGACCTGACTCTCGGTTTTGCTCTTTTCTTTGTCGCCGTGCTGTCTATCCCCTGCAGGGCCGGTGCTGCCCTGATCTCTGTCGCCTCCTTCCTTCTCCTTGCTTTGCGTTCGTTCCCTCTTCTTCTCCCTGTGTCTTCCGGTGGAAGGCCAGGTTACAGACCTGTGATCTCTCTTTGTTTTTCCTACGGGCAAGTACGGCTATAATTTCCCTCTAAGATGTAGTTTAGCTGTCATAAGTTTTGGTATCTTGTGTTTTCTTTTCATTCATCTCAAAGCATTTCTAACGTCCCTTATGACTTCTTTCCTGACCCACTGGTTGGTTGGACGGACGTTCTTTTACTTCTACGCATCTCCGTATTTCCCAGATTTCCTGCTGTTGTTAATTTCTACTTTAATGCCACTGTAGATGGAAAAGACGTTTTGTATAATTCAACCACTTTAAATTTATCAAGGCTTGTTTTATGCCTAGTATATGGGCTCACCTGGAGAATGTTCCATGTTCACTTGAGAATAACATAGATTTAGCTGCAGTTAGATACAGTATCCCACGGATGTCTATCAGAACGCGATGACTGACAGTGTTGCTCCGATCTTCTTTCCTTCCTGCTCTTTTGCCTGGATGCTCTGTCCAGTGTTAAGTGTGGAATGCTGAAGCCTCCAACTATTATTCTTGAATTGTCTATTTCTTCCTTCAATTCTACCAGTTTTAATATAATGTATATTGAAGATCTGTTGTTAGGTGAATGTATGCTATAATTCCTATGTCTTCCTGGTTAATTGATGTTTTAATGATTATACAATGGCTCTCTTTATTTCCAGTAAACTTTTTGTTTGTTTTAAAGTCTGTTTAGGGGATGCCAGGGTGGCTCAGTTGTTAAGCGTCTGCCTTGCCTCAGGTCATGATCCCAGGGATCATGGGATGGAGACGCGAATCAGGCTCCCTGCTCAGCGGGGAACCTGCTTCTCCCTCTCCCAGTTCTCCTGCTTATGTTCCCTCTCTTGCTGTGTGTCTTTCTCTCAAATAAGCAAATAAATCTTGGAACACTGGAAAAGTAAAGTTAAATTTAAAAAAATATTCTATGGGTAAATGGAATAAAAACACAAATCTAAAGAAAAAACCAAAACCTTTAAAAATAAAATAAAATAAAGTCTGTTTTGTCTAATATTGGTAGAGCTACTCTAGTTCTCTTATATTCCATGTATGGCTTATTTTCAACCGTTCTTTTACTTGTAATCTATTTGTATGTTTCAACCTAATGTGTGTCTCCTGTGGGTAACATATGATTGGATCTTGTTTCTCTTTTTATCTAATTTGACAAATTCTACCTCTCAAATGGATTATTTAATTTTGATGCTATCATTAATATTGTTGGATTTACATCTGCCATTTTGTTTTTATGTTTCTTATTTTTTGTTCATATATTCCACCTTTATTTCCTTCTTTTGCATTAAGTGTATACTCTATAATGTAACATTTCAATCCCTTTATTTTTTATTTATTTTTTAAGGGGGAGGGGCAGAGGAAGAGGGAGAAAGAGAATCTCAAGAAGACTCCACACTCAGTGTGGAGCCTGACGTGGGGTTCGATCTCACAACCCTGATATCATGACCTGAGCTGAAATCAAGAGTCAGACGGTTAACCACCCAAGCTACCAGGCACACCTCAACTCCTTTATTTTTTAAAACATAATGTTTGTGTTCTTTTCCTAGTGGTTCCTCTAGGGCTTACAATATACATCATAAAGCATCAAAATCTACTTCCAATTTATCCTAATTTATACTGAATTTATTCTAGTGAAATACAGAAATTTTTTTCCTATGTATATCTTCATTCTTTCCTTTTTTGTGATTTCTAGTGTTATATATATTATATACATATGTTACAAGTCCAGCAATACATTTTAATAATTATTGCTTTATATAATCTTCTTTTTGTCAAAGCTGAAAAAAAAAAGAAAGACAAGCACTTTCCTGTAGAATTAGTCATGTGAACCTTTTCATTTATTCTTTTTGGCTTTCTCAAGTTCTTCCTGTGGACCGGAGCTCTTGTTCAGTGTCACTTCCTTACTGTGATATAACGTGGTCCTGCACACTCTTCCACAGTCCGACGTGCAGCTCCTGTCCAGTAGACTACATTTCACTGTGTTGTTGGCTCACAAATACCATAATATATTCATATTATTTCATGCAATTATTTTTAGTCAATCAAAAGAAGACTAGAGAAGAACTATGCAATGTTACCTTATTTTGTTTTTACCTATATAATTATCTTTTTAGTGCTCCTTTTGTGTGTACAGATTTGAAATACTATCCAATATCACTCATTTTCAGCCTGAAGAACTCAGTTCTTGTAGGTGGGTCTTCTTGCAACCAGTTCTCTCAGTTTTTGTTGATCCAACAATGCCTTTATCCTGACTTCATTTTTTTTTAAAGATTTATTTTTTATTTATTTGACAGACAGAGATCACAAGTAGGCAGAGAGGCAGACAGAGAGAGAGGGGGAAGCAGCCTCCCCGCTGAGCAGAGAGCCCGATGCGGGGCTCGATCCCAGGACCCTGAGATCATGACCTGAGCAGAAGGCAGAGGCTTAACCCACTGAGCCACCCAGGCACCCCCGACTTCATTTTTGAAAGGTAGTTTTACTGGACTTTTTTTTGGTTTCCACACTTTGAATATACCATCATGTTTCCTTGTAGCCTCTATTGTTTCTGAGAGAAGTCACTATTAGTCTCCCTGGGGTTCCTTTGTTCATGATGAGCCATCTTTCTCTTACTGCTTTCAAGATTGTGTCGCCTTCGTTGTCAATATTCTGGCAGTGATGCGTCTAGGTGTGGATCACTTGGCTTTCGTTATTCTTTTATTTCCTTTAATGGTTTGGATGCATAGATTAATATTTTCATCACATTTGGAAAGTTGTCAGTTATTATTTCTTAAATACTTTCTCATTTCCTTTCTCTTTCTCTTCTCACTGGTAATCTCCTTGCATGTATGTTCATTCACCTAACGCGGCCCCAATTTCTCGGCAGTGCCGTTTATTTTTCTTCATTCTTTTGCAGTTACATAATCTCTACTGAGCTTTTTTCTTCTTTCTTTTTTTAATTTAATTTTTTTGGTGTTCCAGAATTCATTGTTTATGCACCACGCCCAGTGTTCCATGCAATCCGTGCCCTCCTGCATACCCACCACCAGGCTCACCCATCCCCTCACACTCGTCCCCTCCAAAACCCTCAGTTTGTTTCTCAGAGTCCACAGTCTCTCATGGTTCATGTCCCCCTCTGATTCCCCCCAACTCCCTTCTCCTCTCCATCTCCCCATGTCCTCCATGTTATTCCTTATGCTCTGCAAGTAAGTGAAACCATGTGGTAATTGACTCTCTCTGCTTGACTTATTTCACTCAGCATAATCTCCTCCAGTCCCATCCATGTTGATGAAAAGTCAGGTGTTCATCCTTCCTGATGGCTGAGTATACTTCATTGTGTATATGGACCACATCTTCTTGATCCATTCGTCTGTTGAAAGGCATCTTGGTTCTTTCCACAGTTTGGCAACCGTGGCCATTGCTACTATGAACACTGGGGTACAGATGGCCCTTCTCTTCACTCCGTCTGTGTCTCTGGGGTAAGTACCCGCTGCCAGCCTGTTTCCAGTGCGCTGACGACTTGCTCTGCTGGCTCAGACCTGCTACTGAGATGCTTCAGTGATGTTTTCATTCAGGTTCTTGTAATTTCATCTCCAGAATTTTTATTTCATTCTTTCCAGTAATTTCTCTCTTTGTTCATATTCCCTATTTAATGAGACATTGTTGTAATGCTTTCCTTAAATTCTTTAGGTATGGTTTCATTAGTTCTTTGAACACCTTTATAATAGCTACATTGAAGTCTTTGCGACCATCTGGGCCCCTGCAAAAGCAGTTTCTATTACCTGTTCTATTACTCTTGTATATGGGTCACACGTCCCTGTCTCTTTGTATATCTCACAATCTTTTTGTTAAAAATTGAATTTCTGTTTAAAAAAGTTTTAAATAATATTTCATAGCAACACTCATTACTTATTTCCCCCTCCCTGGGGTGATTGGTTGCTAAGCAGTTTACTGTTTAGTGCCTTGGCTGAACCAGTTCTCTGAAGTCTCTCAGCCAACCCACACCCAATGTGCAGCTTCTGGTATCTCTACCCCACAGTGTTTTAATCTTCTAGACTTGTTACCTAAGTTTCACCTCCAAGTAGATATAAGTCATTTTTTTTAAAAGATTTTATTTTATTTATTTGACAGAGAGAGATCACAGTAGACAGAGGCAGGCAGAGAGAGAGAGAGAGAGAGGGAAGCAGGCTCCCCACTGAGCAGAGATCCCGATGCGGGACTCAAGCCCAGGATCCTGAGATCATGACCTGAGCCGAAGGCAGCGGCTTAACCCACTGAGCCACCCAGGCGTCCCTATAAGTCACTTTTTTAAAGGCTGTTTTTAAACCCCCTTAGTGTGTTAGATTTTAGAATATTTGCTTTATAAGATGAGCCAGATCAAGGTTCTGGTAGATTCAACAGCCCCCTTTGTGATTCAAAAACAACTTTCCTGCTGTGTCATCACAGGATGGTAGAGGCAAAGGAGCTCTTGGGGGTCTCTTTTGTAAGAAAAGTAATGCCTTCATGAAAGCTCCACCCTCATGACCTAATCATCTCCCAAAGGCTCCACCGCCTAACACCACCACACTGGGGTAAGGATTTCAACTTATAAATTGTGGGGGAGAACACATTCAGTCTATAGCACTTGCATCTTACACATTCTCAAAAAAAAAAAATTGTACAATAAATGTCTAGAGTATTTTAAGATTAATCCTCCTTAAAAAAAGAATATTTGCTTTATGATTCTTTCAAGTTTTTATTTCAGAACTGCCACGTCCCAAACTCTAGGAATCAATGTTTTCATGAGAAATGATAGATGGGATCCTTCCAGGAAATGTAAAATTTTCCCAAATGGTCAACTTCAAGATGACTTGTAGACCCATGATTCAAGTTTGGACTTACATTTCAGTTATCTTTTGCTGAGTAAGTATCCCGAGCTTGGTGATATAAAGCAGTTTACTTTGCTCAGTCATTCTGTGGCTCGGCTGTAGTGTGTAGGACTAGTCTCAGCTCATCCTGTCTAAAAGGACCTCAATGGGAAGACTCAAGCACTTGGGTCGACTTGAAAGTCTGTAGGCTGAAACCACTAGAAGCTTTCTTAAATCACAGCTTGGCACTGACGTTGGGCTAACCTGGTAGATTCCCAGGTGGTTTGAGCTTCTCACGGCATGGCAGCTGAACCCCAAGAGGACGCTTGCTCACAAGGGAACACCAGACAGAAACGGCACAGCATTTTGTTACCCAGCCCTAGAGGTCACCTACAGCACTCCCGCTAGCTTCAGTTGGTCCAAGGAGTTACAAGCCTGCTCAGATCAAAGGGGAGGAAACATAGATCTCACTTCTTCGTGGGAAAAATGTGGAGAATTTCTAGTCACATTTTTAAAACAGCCACAGCTTGTTTAATGCTAAATTTCCCTGAGAATTATATCTGTATCTATTACTTTTACATCAACATGGTAAAAAGAAGAAAAAAAAAAAAGAGGGCCCAGAAATTTTAAATCAACGCGGCCAATGCCTACTGAAACTTCATCAGAAATTACAGTATTAAGCCATTATCAGATGTCTTACCTCAGCAATGATTGCTTTTGCCGAGGGTTTGCAAGCCAGTCACAATTTTCTGAAAAAATTAGATACAGGACAGATGAGTTTTGACAGGCCACCCAAAGAAGGGAGCAGGAAAGTGTGACGTGCAGTCTGGCTTCCCTCGGGGACAACATGCCTTGCACTGAGGGCCCTCAGGCAGTGAAGTGTGCGCCTGGGGGTCCCAGATAGCTCAGAGAGGAGAAAGCAAGGAAAGAAACACAAGAAGTCTCAATGACCTGCTTCAAAATTGTGCCCATGACCGACCCTGGAATCAATGAATATTTTCCTGCATTCTTGAGTGGAAAATCTTCAAATATTAAGAAACTAGACTTTCTTCTGTCTGGAAAATAAAATCATAAATCCTGGTTGTGCGTGTCAGTCCACCCACAGGAGATTCAGAGCCGTTTTCCTTGGCTTGGTGTACGAGAGTTTCTGGCATAGAGGAGGAATCCGACATGATAGTGCTTTCCAGGGACCCTTAGTCTTTCAGGAAGAGGGAAAATACCAAGATTCAAATCCCTTGTTTTATTAACAAGGCCCGAGAGGCAACGTGACTTTCTGGCAATCCCCCGGCATGAGGGGCAGTTCCAACAAGGTCCTTCCATCTGCAGAACGGAGGAGGTGGGGAGCATTGCTGCCCGCCAGGAGCGACAGGGGCCTCTAGGTCTGAGAGTCGAGATGTTTGCTGTTCAGTAGCAGCTGTGTTGGGCCTAAGTGCGCTGGTTAGGAAGGAAGGTTTCTCAAGATCTAGGTGAAAATTTACAAGACACATTAGCAGCGTTGGGGGTTACCCTCCTCTGTCCCTAAGTTGCTTTATTCATTTGTTTGTTTGCTTGTTTGACTCACTCCTTTGGGTTGAACAACTTCTTTGGGTTAAACTCACTCCTTGGAGGCTGCTATAAAAAGCCAGAAGTAGAAGGTCACCTGAGAGGCGTGCCACATTAAGCTGTGACCACCCACTAACAACTTAAAGCTTTGTGGGACTGAAGCCTGCTCAGGACAGGGATCTTGGGGGAAGAGGACAGGGATGGTTAAGTGCTCTGAGGGAGGCGGGGAACACCAGGCGGGCTCGCCCACAGGGAGAACTGAACAAGCGGCGAGAAAGAGGCCAAGAGCCTTCATGGGACACTGAACCACGCCTGGAGCAGCAGCAGCAGCGAAGACCTACTGAGGGCCTGCACTGGGCCCGGACCCTTCCAGAGTTTCCGGGCGCTTCATCTCATTTAATCTTCACACTAACCTGATTCGGGGACACTGCTGTTATCTTCATGGAGCTGCTAAGGGCCTCTTCTGCCTTCTAGAGGTTAAGAAACCTCAGCAAGTTGACACACAGGGACCAGACAGCGTGGGGGTAACCCTAGGTTCATGCTCTGGGTCAAAGACCATGTTCTACTGCTGACGCAGTGCAAACTGGATGATTTTCCCTACTGCCAACTCTGTAGACTATAATCTCCCAGAGAACGATCTTCATAAGTGACTCTCAGTGACATCCCATGTGACAGCCAATGCCACAAGAAGGGCAAAGCAAAGGGACACATTCGGCATCGTGCAAACCCATCTCCACCGTCAGCAAACCAGACCAGAGTACCAGGCCTAGCATCAGACTGGTTTCATTTAGCAGATGTTTCCCCGGAATGTGTTCCAGGATGTGACAATGCTAGGAACGGACAACAGTAAGTCTCTTAGGGCCAACAGCCACATTCCAGCACAGTCCAGCTGCCCAGACATCTTGTGGGTATTGGCTGGAATGATTAACTTCAGAACAGTTGCTTCTCCTTCGTGGTCTTTTCCCCTCGGCCCCTCTCCCTCGGACATACCCCAGGGAGGGCCCTGCTCTGCCCATAGCATGGGTTTGGTGTCCGAACTGAGTTTTGGCTACAAGCTCAAACAGAAAAGAATAAAAATTTCTTTTCAAAATGTCTCTCTCTACTGGAAATAAATGAAACTTTAGCTTGGGGGAGGGTCTTCACTGAGTCCTAACAGTTGAAACTTGTTGTGTGAGACTGAAGCAGCTCTGAAGGGAGGAGGACCCCAGAGGTGTGAAAAAAGGCAGGACCCCCCACCCCCCATAAGTGAGACACGCAGGAGAGGGTTTCATCTGAACCAAAATCAAGTAAGATTTTACATCAGGAGTCCGGAGGTTCCGTCCGAAATGCCTGAGTGATTGTCTCCACTTCATGTTAGTTCAAAACACCAGATTTGTGATGAAAGGAAAAGTGCTGACAGGAAAAAAAGAATGTATTTTGATTTTCAAATATAAGGTAGAAACAATTCTGATGTTCTGAGCTCATGCTGGGTAGGAGTCACCATCGTGCCCCCACTCCCTCGGCACTGCCCTCTCCGGGGCATGCCTGCCTCAAGCGATTCCAAGTCTCCACTTGGGACTCTGGTGCGGAGTTCCGCCCCAGGAGCACCAGGGACCCATGGGACCTGCACGGTGACTGCTTGGCCTTGGATGAGACACTTCTGAGGCACGTTCTACATCACCTCCCAGGGATGCCAGTGGGACTGAGCCCTAGGTGCCGACAGCAGCAAACTGCTTGTAAATGACCCTTCTCTTCCCCTCTCTGGTCCCCACGGCTCTACTAGCCCCTCAGCACATCCCAGTTAAACCCCTTGCCCAGAGTCCGCTGCATCACTGTTCGTGATATGGAGAGAAAGCTGTAGCTCCCCACGGACGGAGCCAAGAGGGCTGCTATGAAATGGTGCCTGCTGTTTTACTCAGAGTATTTTCTTTGGCTTTCAGTTTTGTCACATTTTCACTGACTTCCCTTGAAGTCATGCGAAATGTCTAAAATATAAAGGAAAATCCACCAACTGGTTGAAAAGAATCCAAAAAGTGAAATGTTAGCGATCTCAGTCTTTCCCCAAACGGACTTCAGTGGACACCATTATCTGCTTCTGTTCATAAAGACCTGCCCGGAAACTGAAATATTGAAAGAAATATTTTTTATTCAAAGGGAAGAGAATATGAAGCAGCAAATGTGCATTAATAAAGGTCATATTGACCTGTTTTTTAATGGACTTCTTTAATCTCCTGAATCTATCCTTAATTTACTCTGATTCCCTTTCTTGAAATTAAGGGTCTCTCCACAGGCTGGTTCATCCATTTGGGTGCATAGGAAATCAATGGTTCTTTTTAAGAATAGTTATTTTCTCCAAGAAGAGAAAGAAAGAAAGAAGAAGAGAGAGAAGGAGGGAGAGAGGGAGGAGGCAGGAAGGAAAGGGGAAGGGGAAAGGATGGAAGGAAGGGAAGAAAGGAGGGAGGAAGGGAGAGAGAAGGGGGGAAGGAGGAAAGGGAAAAAGGAGGGAGAGAGGAAAGAAAGAAAACAGGTTTATGGTGTTTGTTAGCAGGCTGGGCTGGGCCTTGTCTCTAGATGAACAAATGACATGTTTTCTAATGATGGTCTCTGGATAATTAAGGTTTTCTTCTCTGATGACCAGGCAAGGACTTGAATATGGAGTCATGGGATTCTCTCTCCCGAGAACAGGCAAGACCAGGGCCTGGCAGGGAGGCACCCAGGCTTGGCCCTTGCCGGGCAGCTCCCACCACGGTTAGTCCATCCCACATTTGTCCGAAAGTGGCTGGACGAGCCTGTGGGCCATCAGGGTCAGCCCCGCTCTGGTCCATCAGAGGGCAGAGTTAAGCCGGGACCCGTTAGATGGCTCGCTCCTGCCTTCTGAAACCCAGAAGAGACATCTTAAAACCAGGAGGGAGTGGGAGGTAGACTTTAAGTCATAGCCCCTGACAGGAGGAGACTGGGGCTGTGTATCAGGCCTGACCACGTACTACATCTGTGTCCCACTCCCTTCTGTTTCCTTGTCAGTCAAACAGGAATACTAGTAACATTTACTCAATAGGGTGCGATGGGGTTGAATGAAATACTCGTGCACAGCACCTGGCTTCCTGGCTCTCGGGCGGAGCCTGCGGGAGGCGGCCTGAAGAGCCAGCAGTGGCTGGGGAGGACAGTCCCCTCTCGGAAGGGTGCCGCCCTGCACTGCCCCTGCCCGGAGCTGAGAAGCTGCACTCCAAAGTCACTGTGGAGACATCTGTGAGACCGTATGCCGCCACTTCTTCTTGCTTGGAACAGAAACTGGTACTTGAGCACGGTCCTGGGACAGGTCTCCAGACGTGTTTGACACAGCCTTCCCAGAAGCTGCACCAGCCCGTCTCGGAGGGGACAGCAGAGGAGAGGAAATCTTGGAGAGTCTCGACTGTGCTCCGAGCCCTCATGCCCCACGGTCAGGGGAGTGGGCAGCACGGGGTCAGGAAATCAGTCTGGAGCCCTGTGCTCCCCAGAAAGCGCCTCACCCTCCAGCGAGCAGGCGTCTGCCCTGCGCATGGCAGGCCCTCGGCCCCTGTGGCTCTTTACCTGGTGGTGCGACTGCGGAGCTCCTGGGGGGACCTGGCACAGGCGACGGCATCGTGGGGTCCACCAAGCTCCTATAATCCAACACCAGCACCCACACACACGGCCTCTGGAGCAACGATATGAAGGGCCTCCCCCAAACCGCCTGCCTCCCATGGGCAGCGTGGGAGAAGCAACACAAGGCCCATTTAGTCGTCTCTCTGCATTCTGCTTTTTCAGGAACTCTTCCAGCTTCTCCACACACTATTTTTAATCCTGTCAAACACATCCGACAAGCTGGAAGGACAACACAGTCCGTAAAGAAAATTAAAGCGGCTACGACCTGTTTGAAGGATGGAACATTCTCAGTAATCAGTTAAGTGCTCTCAGTTAAAAGAAGGAACACTTTCCAGGGAATTATGGGCCGGTTTGTGGATCAACAAACCTCCCATTTCTGCAGCCCCGTGGCGCCCAAGTTGGCGCATCAAGTCAAAGTCAGTACTAATTTCACGTACCGTCTTCCCATCCTCACCGTGTCGCGAGTTCTAGCTACTCACTCTGCGTGACAAACGGTCTAGTTGAGGTACGAGAGCAAAGTGTGGTCTTCCTGCAACTATCGGACGTCTGTCCGCCCCAGCAGACGGTAAGCCCCGTGCACTGGCAGCAAGTCCCTGGTTCTCGGGACGTCTTTCACACCCGCTAAGTACATGCTCATGCTCATACGTGAGAGTCAGTTGGACATGAGGTCTCCCATCTTTGTGATCACCTGAGGATGGGCTGGTAGGTGGTGGAACGGTGCAGATGAATTCACAGCAAATATGGCCAGGTGGGAAACAGGGGCGACAGAAATGTGGGTCATGGCCCGAACGTGGTGAGTCTACAACCCAGGTGGGAGGTGAAGCCCCATGAGCAACAGCTCTAGACACCTCACCACGAGGTTCAAGGTCAAAACGAGGGACACGGGCTCCAGCCACGGTCTCGGTCCTGGACGGTCCATCAGACCAGGCCCAACAAGTGTTCTACTCATCACCACGTTGTAGCTTTGACACAACTGTGCTGGATGGTGAGATAGGACAGTGATGGGGGGTGCCATGAAGCCCCCTGGCTTCTGGAAATGTTCTAGCTCTGGTCCCACCGGGGCACACATACGTAAAACACACATTGCGCAACCTTTGACTCAGCTTTAGAGAGTAAAGAGGGAAAATGTGCTTCAAAGAACAGACATGTGCACCATTTAGTTGAATCCAGAAACTTATGTATTTCTGGCAATAAACCTTGCTGGCACCTGGGAGTACCATCACCAGCTGGAGAAGGCAAGGAGACAGCGGTGGTTCTGGAAAACACACCACCAGTTGCTTCTGGCCTGAAAAGCTTGAAGCATTTGTTGTCTCTTACCCACCTGAGCAGGGACTTTTTCATCTGGTATTTTTAAGCTCAAAATTTGTCACTAATGGAATAATTCCCTGGAAGACAAGTCTTGCTTTCTGACACTTTTCTTTGATCCACATTCAGTGAAAGCATGTAAATCCCTGTTTCCTACAATTTGGGGCTGAAGAGCATTGTGTCAGCTGGAAAGGGAACGTCCCCAAGTCTTTTGAAAATCTCAGCACTGGAACGAGAGATAAAATCGTTCAGCTTCTCTGTGAGGCATGTGGTGTACGCCCAAGTGCGTGTGCACATGTTTTTCCCTAGAAGTCTGAGCTAGCACCACGGTGCCCGCCCCTGGTGGGCAGGGACAAGCCTGCGGTTGGTCACACTTCCTAGCACCTGGCTCGGTTAATGGCACAGTAGATAGACTAACAAATGTATGAATATTATGAAACTTAATATAGGCAGAAACTACATAAAAAATTAAACCAAGGAAAATGTATTTCTACAGGTATATATTGTTCCATTAAAAACTTCAAAAATAACTTTCATTTTTGTTTATAAAGTAATTGTTCAGAAACTTTAGCAAAAATACACAGAAATAGGAAAAAAAAATACAAGAGACCCAGATTAGAGCTCTGCATTTTAGTGTACAAAATTAGCACAAAACTAGCTCAATTGAGAGTAAAGTCACAGGAAAATTTTGAAGTCAAAGTTGACAAATTCATCCTCAGATCGTCTCCCTCCTCATCTCCCCACTCTCCCATGGCTCACTCTCCATTTTTTTTGCACGACCCTCCTCACTACCCAATATAAGGCTCCCACTTCCCACCCAGTGTCTCTGTTTCAATGCTGACCTTGGACCAGGAGTCCTGTCCATGGAGCTCCAGGCAGCCGGGCTGGGGTCTGCGATGATTGAGCGATGGTGGGTGACTAGGGTCCTGGGGTCACTCCTTGCTGTGTCCCCTAGTAGTTTATTGTTAAGAAATGCCTCATGTGGCCATCTTTCTAATGATAGAAGAATCAACTAAGTCCAATTATGTTGTCCAAATAGCTCAGAAACTTGGATCTGTGGTTTGAAAACCATCAATATGCAGCCATCGGACACCTGTCTGTGCCCTTGGACCTTGGCAGCCTCCACAGGCCCCCTCAGGCAGGGCTGGTCCAGGCCTCACATCTCTATGATGCAGAGTGCACCTGGCAGCAAGATGAGGGGCCCCCACCAAACCAAAACGGCCAAGTTAAGGACCCCTCTAGACTGTGCGAGTCACCTTTGTCCCCCTCTGGAAATCAAGACAATCAGCCTGACCTCCTTTAGCCAAGGACAAGTGTTGACCGGGCACGCCTGCAGCGAGGCGGCCCAGCCCATCGTGCCCTGACGGAAACGGGCCCCCGGCTGTCCAGGGGCCCTGCGCGTGCCCGCTCAGAAGGCACTCCAGCCAGTTCGTGAATTGTTTGGATAGTAACGCACAAATGGACAGCACATCTCCATGTATGCATTTCGATGCCAACTGGAGAGTAAAACACCCGTATGTCTTAAACAACTCCGACACCGCAGATGTAAGAGGCCCCTCGGACCTTAGCTGTGCAACCTCCTGCCTTTCAACCCCTCCTGGGTCCTTGGAGTCCTTGCCTTCCCAAACAGGCCCCTTCTGCCCCGCCTGCCTGGCCTTGCCCATTAGCAGGACGCCCCACAGGAGACAGTCCTTCCTGGCCCGCCGAAGCCTACGGTTGGAAGACACCTTAACCGTCTCCTCCCATCTCAGCTTTCTGCACGCGTCACGTGCAGATCATACTCTGGGTTCTTCAGCCTTGTCTGTGTGGCGATCACGTAATGTCACCTACGTGCAGTGACATACCACCGGCATCTTTTAGTCCCTGTGTCATTTTCTTAGATTTAATATCTGCTCCTCTAACTTGTTATGGTTGTAAGCGCGTTTCCAAACTAAGTTTCTCAGCTGCCTTGAACTTAGCCCCCAAGAGTTACAAGCGAGCTTCAGACGCCATCACAGCAGAGCAGGCAGACCCGAGCGGGGACAGCCCGGCTGCGGACAGACCTATACAGCTCTCCTGCCCTTGGCATTTGCCATGCAGCGATTCTCCCAGAAAGGTCGTCTGTGGTAACTGAATGGTCCCTGGGATGTTTTCCTCTTTCAGATGAACTGACACTGGTTTGCAGGGTAGGACCAGCCAAATAACAGAGTTTTCACTGGTTCCCCGTGTAAACACAGTCCTGAACTATTGTCTTCTACAGATGCCTAACATAGAAGAAAGGAAGGCATTTCTAGCTTTGACAGCAGAGCAGGTAAAAAGCCTCATTTTGTTCTTTTAAAGACTGCAATAAATATGAAAATGCAGCTAACTCTAATTTTTAAATATCAATTTAGCTTGCTTTCAGAGTGTTGGAGGTAGTCAGAGTCGTCGACTAGCCTGCTCAATAACTCATTCTGCAAATGAGGAGACTTGTGTCCCAAGAGGTAATGATCATGGAGGGTTGTCTGGGAGGCCTTCGGCAAAACCGAGGTTCCCAAGGTTCCTGCACCTCAGCTACCACAGGATGAAAATAATCCCTGGGTGTTTGAGTCCGAGGGAGCAGTGTTCCTCACCTGCTGTTACGTGACATCCAGCCAGCCCGGTGCAGCTCTCGGGAGCGCTCAGTGCTAGGAGCCAATGCAGACCCTGGCCCCTGGCCCCTCCCCCCCTTCCCAAGCAGGCAGGCAGGACCAACAGAATGGATGGAAAGTACTGAAGGACAGAGCTTATGCAACATTACTGTAATGAAAGGACATTAGTGCCTCTGGTCTTGTGTTACAGAAGTGTGAGCACAGAAGAGCCCTCATGGGCGCTCCATCCACGGATCCTGGGGGACGTTATCAATTCTCCAAGGACAGTGGAGTAATTACTGATCCTTCCCCTTCATTTTAGAAGAAAACTTTTTTTTATTTTTTTTAAAAGATTTTATTCATCCACTTGACAGACAAAGATCACGAGTAGGCAGAGAGGCAGGCAGAGAGAGAGGAGGAAGCAGGCTCCCTACTGAGCAGAGAGCCCAATGCGGGGCTCGATCCCAAGACCCCGGGATCATGACCTGAGCCAAAGGCAGAGGCTTTAACCCACTGAGCCACCCAGGCGCCCCAGAAGAAAACTTTTAAACCAAGTCCCGTTTACCAGTTTACTTCTTAATTCTCATTTCTGCTGAATAGGTGGTTAAAAACAGGAGATCTTTACTTTGTGTTCCCTCAAGCTGTTCATTTTTTTCTCTTCTCCTTAAAAAACAGACACAAACCATTCTGAAAGGCAACGCAGTCTTTCAGATCCTGACATTTGCTGATGAGGCAGCGCTCCCTGGCATTGTGACGTCTTTCCCCCTGTGGCCAGGGCTGCTTTTATAAAAACAGGTCATACAGGCCTCCAGACCTCCGACACCCCTCACCCAGCCCACACCATCTTCACCCTAGAAACACATCACTTCTCTTCCAACTGTGAGCAGGTTGCCCCAAGCCATTTTGCTGACAGTTTTGTCAGGGGGCTTCTTTGTGGTAAAGACTGTTACATGCATTGGGGGATGCTCTGGACCTGCTCTCACGGGCGCTCGGGGTCCAGGAGCTGACAGTCGGAAACCCTTCTCCATCCCATCACCCAAGCAGGGCAGCACCACCCGGAGAGGGCACCGGCCAGAGGCACATTCTGCACACTCCGACAGCCCAGAGTCAGCTCGCGATCCTGGCGGGTGGTGGAACCGGGGCCCAGCCTCAGAGGGTGGAACCTGGAGGGGCCGGGGGAGTGAGTGCCGGGGGAGGGGAAGCACCAGAGCCAGTCTTACCTGTCAGGGGTCCACACATCTGAAAGCCTGGCCCTGCCCCCTGGACCCACCATCCTGGCTATAAAAAGCATTAAATCCCTTGCCCGAGGCTTGGGTCCCTTAGAACAGAAATACATGGAAGTCAGGACACTAATGCCATTTGTGAGCCAGGGAAGAGACGAAGCACCGGGAGAGTCTAGCTTCACGTGGAGGAAACTGCTTTTTGAGAGCCACATGGGAGAGGCAGGAGCAGAAAAGGACAAGACAAGGAGGGGCCGCGCCTGAGCCCTCGGGCTCTGCCCTGCGGGAAGCTCTGGGAGCCATCAGTGCCCGCGGGCAAGGGCGCGGGCAGGCAGCGGCTTCAGAGCCCTTACTGCACCGCTGAGGGATAATCTGTGTCGAGACACAAGAGAAACGCAGAACAGGGCTGCAGAGCCAAATAAAGAGTTAGAAGGTGTGTTGAAATGTTTGCTCTGTTTTTCCCCTTCTCTCTTGCCGGAAATGATGCACTCCCTGAACTAGTTCCAAGGACTGTAGACCAAACGGAGCGAGAGCAGCAGAAGTAAAAGGCATCGTTCAGGGGAAGTCACTCTGGTCGGCACACTCAGCCTTTCGGGTGGAATTTCTTAGCTCCGTAAAGTCAGCCTACCGTGGAAAATGTTAAGGTTATAACTATGGAGGCTTTCCTGGCTTAAAAAAGTAGAGAAAATCTTGTCATTGATTTATCAGGTAACGTGCTGATCAGTAATCAGCTGATTTATTCTACCTGAACTTAACCACATGTTGAGTAAATAGTGGAGTCCACCCAATGTACACTCTGGAAAATACTTTGAAAAATAATCCAGTACATTTATAAAAATATGCTACATTCTACCCTACCTCTGTCCACCCTAACCTCTGGTTTGTACTTTTTTTTTTTTTTAAGAAAACAGCTTTCAATAGATTTCTAATTTCTAATTCAGCATGTGAGGAACTTGGAAGGCATCACTCCTGTCCTCTCAAGGAGAAAAACCTGAAGAAACTGAAAATCAAAAACGTGTCTTAGATTCATCACAGAGTTGAGGTCAGAGAGCAAACCACTGCTCCCAGAACTGGAGAGACAGGTTGATACAGAGAATCACAGCTTCCATGAGCAGGATCCCAAGAGCAGAAATCTTTGTGAGAACCGGTGCGGGGGCAGGAGACCCCAAGCTGTAACTGATTAACTGATGAATTCACTGTGGACAAATCTGTGAGTTAAAGCCTGCAGGAGAGCCCAGGCCTCGGGGGCCTCACAGTTATGACTTACCTCCAGGTATGGTTCTCACAGTGAACATCAGAGAAAAATCCCTTCATGCTTCCACCAGTGAGGGAAGGAATGAACCCGTTTTTAAAAACATAAGCGTCCCCTGTTCTTAGTAAGACCTGCCTCAGGGGGAACCGGCTAACCCTAACTTGCTGGGTTTCTCCAAGCCTAACCTACGCAGAGGAAAGGGAGTTACTCGACTGCAGCCCACTCTACCCATTCTATCCCACTGAAGGGGAAGAAAAACCTGAGAAGTTCTAGTGAAGTCGATGGTCCAGAGGCACAGACTCCCCAAAAGACAGAGACCCAGCACTAGGACTATAGCAGCCCTCCCTTCCCCCACCTCACCTCTGCACATCAGTAAGATTCCTGTATAACAACAGGGAAAGACACTGAAAGAACTACACATCTCAGACCTTATTTTAAAAGTCTCTAAGAAATCCAGAGACCGCAGAGCAGAAAATAACAAGGTACCGGAGAAAACTGTAGCCCGCAATATCCAGTTACAGCAAACAGCAAATACAACCCAACTCCTACCCAGATAAACATAAAAACTAATACCAAAGGCCCATTCACCTCAGTTCCTTTTACCTGGCACATCGTGTTCAACTTCTAACAAAAAAATTACAAGGCATACTAAAAGACAAAAATCACAGTTTGAAGAGGCAAAGCAAGCATAAGAAACAGACTCAGATATGGCAGAAATGTTGCAATCATTAGACCTAGAAATTAAAACAACTATGATTAATATGTTAAGGACTTTAAGGGGAAAAGTGAACAACATAAAAGAATCTATAGATAATGTAAACAAAGAGAGGAAATTCTAAGATAGAGTCAAAAGGAAATGCTAGAAAATTAAAACACTATTAACAGAAATGAATGCATTTATGAGTTCATCATTAGACTGGCCATTACTGAGGAAAGAATCAGTGAGCTTGAGGAAATGTCCATAGAAACTTCCAGAACTATAATGTAATGAGAAAAAAGAATGAAAAAGATGGAACAAAATGTCCAAGAACTTTCCAGAGCAATTTCCAGAACAAGAAATTTCCAAGAACGTTTCTCTGTAACATACACATACTGGAAGAAAGAAGAAAAGGAAAAAGAGAAGTCAAGAGAAGAAATATTTAAAACAATAATGACTGAGAATTTCCCAAAATTAATGGTGGGAAACAAAAATCCAGGAAGTTTAGAGAATACCAAGCAGAATAAGTATCAAAAAAATCTACACTTAGACACAGGGATGAAATGGGAGCAACAGAGACAGACAGCCCACACCCCTATTAAACATTCAGTCTTCTTCATGGTAGGGGATGTGAGGGAGAAAAGCCATGTGAAATACAAGTAACGGAACATATGGAAGGGAGGGGGCACCTGGTGGCTCAGTCAGTTCAGTGTTCAACCCTTGATTTTGGTTCAGGTCATGATCTCAGGGTCCTGAGATCAAGCCCCGCATTGGTCTCTGTACTGGGTGAGGAGCCTGTTTGAGATTCTCTCTCTCCCTCTGTGCCCCTCTCTCCCTCTCCCCACCTCCATGTGGATATATGGAAGGAAAAAGAGGAAGTGTACATCTGGGCAGGTATGGAAGGGTATGAGACATTTTGACCTCACAAGGAAGGTCAGTGTGACTTCTATAGTATAGGCTTTCATAGTACGCTGAGGAAGCTGACGCTCAGAGACCGTAAATAGTTGATCGTGGAACACTCAGCAAGCCAGCAGGAGAGACAAGAGTCTAGCACCTAACTCTGAAGCCCACACTCTCCCCATTGCACCAAACAAGAGGTATTGAAGGTCATGTCCTGAAGAGCCTTAATGTTGTCCTAAGGAGCTTGGGCTTAGTTCTCTAATGGGTGGAAGTACTCATATTCAAATTGCAAAAAATTAAGAACAGAGAAAATCTTGAAATAAGCCAGAAAAAGGGGTTGGGGGGAGGAACTTTACATATAGAGGAGTAATAAATAAATAAATAATAGAATTGGATTCAACTTCTCTCCAGAAACCATGCAAGCAAAAAGAAAAGGAGTGAAATATTTTCAAGTGCTAATGGAAAAGAAACCTACCAATATAATATTCTGTATCCATCAAAAGTAACCTTCACAAGTGGAGGAGAAATAAAGACTTTCTTAAGCAAATATAACTGAGGGAATTTACTGCATGTAGCCCTGCCTTGCTAGAAATATTAAAATAAATTCTTCGTTGAAAATGAAGATAGTATAGATTAGAAACTTGGACCCCCATAAAGAAGATTGTTAGAGAAGGAATAACTGAAGGTAAAACTAAATCTTGGGGGTTTTTTTAACCCTAATTGATCTAACAGATAATAATTTGTTCAAAATACTAATAGAAGTGCTTTTTGTTATAGCTTATGGACACATAAATTGAATGACAAATTTTAAAGGACAGAAGGATTTATTGGGGATACTCTGTTATAAGGTAGTTGTTCTACCTATAAAGTGGTATAATGTGGGGTTTTTTTACACTTTAAGGAAAAATTTACTGAACAGGACATTTCCATGCATTAACAGATACCCCAAGAGACATATTAAAGTCTCAAAGTGTTAGAACCAGAGGAAGGCTTGAGAGATTGTCATGGCCAACTTCTTTATTTCATAGATGGGGACTTTAAGGCCTGAGAGAAAGCAATGCCAGTCCCCAGATGGGATGCAAGCCTGGAGCCGCTGACTTCAGTGATTTTTCTTCTCCTGCTCTTTGCCACTACATCTATACAAGGATGTGTCCTTTTTCGTGGTATAGTGTTTTTTGAAAATGGATTTGAATCCAACTAATCAAAATCTGTGGGATACAGGAAAAATAGGACTTAGAAGGAAGTCTAAAGCATTGAAAGCACACATTAGAGAAGATGAAAGATAAAGTCAGTTATCTAAACTTTCACTTTAGGAAATTAGAGGGGCAGAAAGTAAATTAAGTCCAAAGTAAACATAAGAAAATAAAGAATTAGAACAAAAATCAATGAAATGGAAAACATTAGTGAAAAATCAATGAAACCCAAAGCTAGTTCTTTTGCAAAGTTCAATAAAATTGATAAACTTCTAGGCAAGTTCATCACTACTGATCACTATTAAAAGGATAATAAAAGAATATTAGGAATGATTCTATGTCCATGAATTCAATAACTTATGTAAGATGAAATAATTCCTTAAAGAACACAATTTACCAAAACTCACATAAAGAGAAATAGAAAATCTGAATAAGCCTTTATCTATGAAATGAATTAAATCAATACATAATAACCTTCCCAAACAGAAAATAGTGGGCCCAGATGGGTTCACTGGTGAATTTCACCTAACATTTAAGGAAGAAATTGTACAAATTCTCTACAATCTCTCCTAGAAGATAGAAGTAGAGGGACTACTCCTAATTCACTGTATAAGGCCAGCTTTACCATAATACCAAAACTGGACAAGAACATTGTGAGTAAAGAAAATTGCAGACCAATCTCTCTCATGATCATAGATACAAAAATACTCAACAAAATATTAGCAAACTAAATCCAACAATTTATAAAAATACTTATACTGTACAAACTTGGGGGATATTTTCCAGGTATATAAAACTGATTCAAAATTTAAAAATCAATTAATATAATTTATCACATCAACAAGCTAAAGAAGAAAAATCATGTTATTACATAAAATAGATGTGGAAAAAGCATTTGACAAAAGCTAACACCTATTCATGATAAAAACTCTCAATAAAGTAGGGATTGAGGGGACCTTCTTCAATTTAAAAAAGATTGGGGGGGAGGGAACTCTACAGTTAATATCATACTTAATGGTGAGAAACTAGATACTTCCCTACTAAAATCAGGCAGGCATGGATACGCCCTCTACCATTACTATTCAACATCATAATGGAAGTTCTAGCTAATGAAATAAGACAAGAAGAAGAAGAAATAAAACGTACACAGACAGGAAATGAAGAAATAAAACTACCTTTGTTCACAAATGACATCATTGTCTATGTTGAAAATCCCAAAGAATCAACAACACAAAAAATCTCCTACAACCAATTAGTGACTATAGCAAAGTTGCAGGATACAAAGTTAATATACAAAGGTCAGTTGGGTGCCTGAGTGGCTCAGTAGGTTAAGCCTCTGCCTTCAGCTCAAGTCATGATCTCAGGGTCCTGGGATCGAGTCCTGCATTGGGCTCTCTGCTCAGCAGGGAGCCTGCTTCCTCCTCTCTCTCTGCCTGCCTCTCTGTCTACTTGTGATCTCTCTCTGTCAAATTAAAAAAAAAAAAAAAAAAGGTCAGTTGCTTTCTTATATACCAGTAATGAACAACGGGAAGATAAACTTACTGTTAACATTAGCACCAAAAAACCTCTGAAGACTTAGCTATAAATCAAACAAAATATGTACAAGATCTATGTGAGAAAAACTACGAAATTCAATGAATGACATCAAAGGAGAAATAAATAAATGGGGAGAGAGTCCATGTTCGTGGCTAAAAATATTCTATGTTGTCAACAGGTCAGTTCTTCCCCAATTAATCTATAGATTCAATGCAAATCCCATCAAAATGCCAATAAGCTATTTTGTGGATATAGACAACTGATTCTAACATTTATATGGAGGCAAAAGATCCAGAATAGCCACACAGTATTGAAGGAGAACCGAGTCAAAGGACTAATACAAATCTAGTAAGACTTTAAGACTTAATTTAAAGCTACAGTTATCAGGACAGTGTTGAAAGACTATGTTAAAAGACAAGAGAGTTAAAAGACTAGACAATAGACCAGTGGAATAGAATGAGAACCCAGAAATAGACCCAGACAAATACAGTCAACTCATCTTTGACAAAGGAACAGAAGGAATTCATAAGGAAAGGACAGTCTTTTCATTAAATATTACTGGAACAACAAACAACAGTACATCCACATGCAGAAGAACTGAATCTAGACACATATCTTACACCTTTCACAAAAACTACCTCAAAATGAATCACAGACCTAAAGATAAAATGCAGAACTATTAAACTCCTAGAAGATAACAAATGAGAAAATCTAGATGACCTTGGGTTTGATGATGACATTTTAGATACAACACCAAAAGCACAATCCAAGAAAGAAAAAAACTGTGAGTGGGACTTTATTAAAATTAAAGATTTTTGCTCTGTGAAAGACACATTAAGCAACTGAGAAGACAAACCATAGACCAGGAGAAAATGTTTGCAAACCACCTATCTGATAAAGGACTAGAATACAAAAATTTCCAAAAATATTTTAAAACAACAGTAAGAAAACAAACAATACATTTTTTGAATTGGCTAAAGATCTGAAACAGACACTCCACCCAAAAAAGATATACAGATGGCAAATAAGCATATAAAAAGATGCTCTTCCTTATATGTTCTCAGGGAAATAAAAGTAAAATAATAAGATACCATTACACACCTCCTACAATGGCCAGAATTTGGAACACTGACAAGGCCAAACACTGGCCAGCAAGTGGAGCAACTGGAACTCACACCGGTTGCTGGTGGGAATGCAAATTATGCAGCCATTATGGAAGAGTTGGGCAGTTTCTTACAAAACTGAACATATTCTTACCATACGATCCAACAATTATACCCCTAGATATTTATCTGAGTGAACTGAATACTTATGTCCACACAAAACATCTATTCATGAATATTGACAGCAGCTTTACTCAGATTGCTAAAACTTGGAAGCAACCAAGACATCCTTCAACAAGTGAGTGGATAAACTGTGGAACAGATGGACAGTTGAATGTGCTAGAAAGAACTGAGCTAACAAGCCTTAGAAAAACACGGAGGCACCTTAAATGCAGGTTGGTCTGTGAAAGAAGCCCACCTAAAAAGGCTACACACTATAAGAGTGTAGAAGCGTTCTTCCTTTGATAATGCTGAATTTGTATGTTTCAGGTGACATGTGAAACCTTTTTAAAGATCTGAAAAGCTGGGGCGCCTGCGTAGCTCAGTGGGTTAAAGCCTCTGCCTTCGGCTCAGGTCATGATCCCAGGGTCTTGGGATTGAGCCCCACATCGGGCTCTCTGCTCAGTGGGGAGCCTGCTCCCCACCCCCCAGCCTGCCTCTCTGCCTACTTGTGATCTCTGTCTGTCAAGTAAATAAATAAAATCTTAAAAAAAAAAAAAAGATCTGAAAAGCTATTAGCCAGGATGTTTCTTTAAAAAAACGTAGATGCATGTGTAGAGCTAAGAAGCTGCTGTCCATGTATGATTTAATAAAAAAAATTTTAAAGGGGAAAAAAAGAACATTGGCTGGAAAGGTGACAGGGATATAGGAACCCTGTCCTCCCACCCAGTTTTGCTGTGCGCGTGAACTGCTTGAAAGACGAAGCTGTTTACAAAATCACACTTTCCAGAGGCGGCTTACACATACTACCATGCTTCCTTTACTTTGGGGGCCTCCCCAGGGATAGACCCTCTTCTGAAGGTCTCTGGGCTGGGCTCAGCAGAGAGCTGGAAGAACATTGAGGGTGGCTCAGCCAATTATGTCAGTATTTAAACCCAAAGGCCAGAGAGCTGTGATGGGCACCCCACATTTCAAAGTCAGATGCTAGACCATCGACAAGAAGGTTGCCAAGGTCTGTTCCAAGCTGAATTAGAGAAGGAGGCCAGCAGGGCAGACTTAGGGGAGAGACCCCACTGTGCTCAACATGGCCCTTCTCCACCAGGGAGCTAGGGGTGCTTCCTCTCCCCCGACCCAAGTGAAGTACCTCAAGACCCATTTGGGGAGATCGGCCTGTGTCCTCTGAAGGAAGCAGCAGTGACTCTGATGCCTGGGAAGTCTGAACGGGAGGCTGCATCTGGCTGGCTGCCTCTGTCTGGAAAACAAAGGGCAGGTTTTTGTCTCCTTAGCCAGCTGTCGCCTCCCATGGACCATCTTCAGACGGACCTTCAGGGGAATGGTCTGGAGAGGAAAGACGATTCCAGTGGAAGGGAAAACATCCTGAGGGGCACCCTTTGCACCCAGAGGGCAACAGCTATAAGGTCTCGAGGATGGTGGGGGCACGGGAGGCCTGCAGACCTCCTTGTGCTGGGGAAGTAGGGCTTCCTGACTCTTCCCACCCTCCCTCTGACCTGGAGGATGCCCGGGCTGCAGTGGGGAAAGGTGTGTGGGTAAGGCCGGGGAGGGGAGGCTCCTACCCTATGGTGCTGTGCACAGCTCCCAGCCCCGGGTTCCGGCCCCGGGGTTCGGGCTGGTGCAGGACGGGGCTAGGGCGGGGGAGGGTAGTGAGAATTTTAAATTAAGCAGCTGAGGGTGTTGCTAACCCACAGCACTGGGCGTTTTCTATCTGGAAAAGAGATCCTCACCAGAAAGGACCGAGGGCTGCCAGGGTCTCTCAAAGTCACAGGCATAATGGAAGTTTACTCAAAGGAATCCATCTCATTGAATAGGTTGGTTGTGGTTGAAAATAGGAAGGGCCAGAAACGGCCCGGGCAGACGAGCAGCCCAGATCCCACTGACCCTTCCTGGGCCTGAGTCCGCACTGCATCTTGCACCCAGGAAGCCGGGGCCGGTCTGGGGCTGAGGGGGGCACATCCTGAAAGCAGCACTTCCCATCCATATACTTTTAAAAATGTCTGCGAGTGTTCTCCGTGGCTCATGTTTGATTTCTATCTTCATAATCCCTTGAGAAGTAGGTCACGCGCATCTTGGGGACGGTACTGCACAGCCTGGGGAGCGGACGCAGCCTCCTGGTACTGGGCGACACAGCAGCTGTGCTCCAGGGTTCCCTGAGCATCGGGGCGCTGAGGGGCCAGGGCGCCGCGTGCCTGGAGGGACTCAGGACACAACCACAGGACATGTGCTTTACCCGTGAGGTGGGGGGCCAGGGTTTGGGTCCAGAAGGGCACTCCTGTGAGCCCTGCTGCTCCCCCCAGCTCTCCCCAGCACACCGCTGTGAGCTCCTGAGTGAATGACGTCAAGCGCTCCCCAAAGCCCCAGGCTTTCTTAGGCGGGAAGAGAAAGTGCGCGTTCTATTGACCTCTAACACCCAGGCTTCTAAAAGACACTTAAACTGCAGCAAACGGGGAATTTCCTCACAGGCCAAGTTAACAATGGCCTCGTGGGGTGTGGCCATGACCCTCCACCCTAGCAGGTAACCCCAGAGTTACTCATCTAGTCTTGGCAGAAGGACTGAAAGGACCTCAGAGGTACGTGTATTCAAAGCTCATTCTTCTCTTCGGGAAAGTATTTAGTTTTGAGCTATTTCACTCTCTTCTGACCACAAAGCCCTACGGCTTCCCTTCACTAAATCAATGGGTTTCTGAGCTTCTGACCTGCTCAGCTTCCACCGTGGGCTCAGAGCTGAGCCAGGAAAACCCAGGGAAGCCACTGGCAAGAACAGTGCGAGGCAGGGTATGCTGTGTGGGCAAGGGGGAGCTGGCAGAAGGGGTATTCAGGCAGGAGTTGGGGAGAGCAGCTGAAAAGTGTCTCATAGTTACAGCCGCTCCCAGACACCTCAGAACATAGTCAGGTGCGGGTGCTGAGGGCAGGTGTGGTCAGAAGAGGTCTCAGGGAGCGGGAGGCAGTAGTGGGGCCCTCGTGACCAGAGCCCAGGGCAGGGACCAAGGCTTCAGCAAGGTGTGAGCACAGCCGATCTGGGGCTACCACAGCTCAGCAAGGCCAGTGCCAGAGGCCCAGAGACAAGGCCACTGGTCTACCATATCAGGAACCTACAGAAGAACCCCTCCTCCCGTCCGGAGAACACACAGGCCCCCTGCAAGGAAAGTGGGAAAATTCCTGGGAGAGTGGGGATTCACCCAAAACAGTACCACCCATCCCGACATCAGTGGGAATTTAACGAGGTACGAACAGTCAGAATTAGACATTTTGTCTAATTTGTGCAATCCACCTGCATGGTGTATAATTCCAACACTCACACAACACTGATTCTGTCCTCCCTTGGGTCAAGACAGTCTTTCACGTTCTCCAGCCTCCCAAATGGGCCATACCTCTTGATGTCTGTGACGCTCTCAGCACATTCGTTGTTCCTTGGTGCTTCTGAGATGCTGCCTCTCTCCATCCTTGATCTCTCACTTGTAGCCATTCTCCTAACCAGTCACATGTTCTCCTCCAGGGCCTCGAAGGGGCAGCCAACTCCTCCTTCTCCCATTAGCCTGTGTCTCACTATGGTCGCACTTACTTCCCATCACACGAACTCCTACACATTGCCTTGAACCCAGGGTAGTACTGTTTCGAGTGCGGGCCCTCAACAACAAAACACGGACACAGTAATGATCTTGATTCCTACAGCCACCCTCCGAGGGGGAAGGCAGGTGTCATTATTCTCATTCACAAATGGGCATATAGCTCAGGAAGTCTGTTGGCTTGTCACGGGTTGAACAGTGAGTAAAGGAATCTTTATCAAGTTGGACCCAGGGTCAGCAAGCTTCTAGCTCACATGCTTTATCCACCTAGAACGTCTGGTCTTGGCCTCTAAGACTGCTCCCCCCCAGAGAGAATGATGGATGGCAGACAGCTAGACGGATGACAGATGACTGATAGATATTAATTGATACACGGGGGGTGGTTAGGGCGGTCAGAGAGGACACAAGTGATAAAAAGCCAACGCGGTGAGACTTCACAGCTGAATCTAGGTAGAGGGTTCCTCGTATTCTTGTTCTAGGTTTCGTGTAAGCAGTTATTTTCGCATGGGAAGTTAAAACCACAACAAAAATTACCTGTTTCATTTTCCATTTCTAGGTGCTTTCTTATCTGCTGGATAGCAGCCAGCTCTAACCCTGAAATAATCCTTTGGGGTGTTCAGAGCTGAGGGGATGCTTCCGGATATGCCCATTTCCATCTCGGGCCCCTCTGCAGCCGCCACTCGCCACTCGGGGGGACTGAATGGCTTTCCTGGTTTGGCTTGGGCAGGACCCGCCGACATGGGGAGTCCGCCCACACCCAAACGCACCCCAATTTTCTTCTTACGTTTCAGTTGCCCCGACCCAATCCCACTGGCTTCGAAGGCAGCACACCCATCCTAACTGGGTTTCTTGACATTTGAGGGGGCGCCTTCAGCTTATTATTTAACGAGGGGGACGTAGGTAGGTGCAAACCCGTGGCGGTTCACGACCGGAGCCCTGTTTCCTTGTTCCCAAAGAGGGTCACTCCCAAGTCGCTCTCCCGCTGACCTCTCCATGTGCAGTCTGGAGGCCACGGCAAGCCCTTCGCCTGCCTGCGCTCGTCTCTCTGCTCCGCCAGCCGCCGGGCGCGCAGGGCTGGGAGGGGAGGAGCTGGGGACGCTGGGAGCAAGGCCGAGGGAGAGTGGGGGGCCGCGGGGAGGAGGGGGCGCGGGGCGGGGCCCCGGGCGCCGGGGGCGGAGTCGCCGGGCGCGGGGAGCAGCCAGGCCGGCGGCCCGCGGGGAACCAGGCGGCCCGCCCACGCGCTCCGGCGGCCCCGCGGCAGCTGCAGGGCGCGCGGAGCTCCGACCGCCGGCGGGAGCGGGGCGGGAGCGGGGCCGGAGCGGGGCCGGAGCGGGGGTGCGCGCTCGGCCCACGCTGGCGTCCGCCGAGCCGGGATGAGGGCGCCCGCGCTGCTGCCGCCCGCGCTGCTGACCTGCTGCGGCTGGCTGCTCGCCCCCGTGAGTGCGTCCGCGGCCCCCGCCCTCCCGCACCCCGCGCGCGTCCTCCCTCCGGGGACTGGGGCGCGGCTCCCGACAGCTGCGCTACCCTCCCGCGTCCGGGCGCCGGGCACCGGGCCGGCCCAGCACCCTCGCTCGCCGGGGTCCGGGTCCGGGTCTGGGGTCCGGGTCGGGAACGGGGTGGTCGGAGGAGCCCCGGGACCCTCCCCCGCGGGTCAGACGAGGGCTCGGGCGGGGAAGGGGCGGCTGTCAGTCCCGTCCGTGTGGTCCCCGGTTTGCTGGAAGCGGGACCCGGTCAAGGAGGCGCTGTTTTGGCCGCTGTTCCCCGGGGGCGTGAGGCTGGGCGCGCGGGGCGGTCACGTCGTCGCCCCGAGCGAGGGACGGGGGACAGGGCCATGCCCCCCCCCGACGGAGACCGGAGTTGGCCTTGTCACGGGCGCCGCTCCGTCTCCTCCTGGGTCTCGTCGCTGCTTTGTGTTTGTTTCGTGTCTCGGCCAAGCTCCCTTCGGACGCGCTCTGCTTCCTCCGTCGCGGCTCCTTGCGGGGCGCGGGGGCGCGGGGCGCCCGAGCACCGGGTGGTTCGCAACCGCGCGACCCGCTTCTCCGGCTCCCGGGAGCTCTTCCCGTGTCCGGAACGGTCAGCCCGGTTCTTGCTCTCCTCCTGCGCCGAGGCAGGGCTTGCGCGTCGGTCAGTCCGTGTGTCCGTCTTGCCTCCGGATCGCGGGGCGGGAGCCGCGGCCGTGAAGCCCCGGACGCAGCTGTGCGGGGACGTTGTGTCGCGTCTCGTTGTTGGGGGCGTGGGAACCGACGAAAGTCCCTCGTCTGGGCTGAAGGCCACCGGGTCTGTCCTGCGGAGGAACGGGGTTTAAGGGAGACCCTGTTAGGGGCGCCCGGGGGGCCAGTGGGCTGGGCGGCTGCCTTCGGCTCGGGTCGCGGTCTCAGGGTCCCGGGATCCAGCCCGGCTCGGCGAGCCTTCTTCCTCCTCTCCCTCTGCCTGCCGCTCTGCCTGCTTGTCCTCTCTCCCTTTCTCTCTCTGTCAAGTAAATAAATCTTTCTTAAAAGAAGAAGACCCTTGTTAGTCATTAATGCTTTGAAAGAGCTGGTTGTCACAAGTACCAGGATTATTCTGGCTAATGCAGCTTTGATCCCTAAGGTGTCCCAAAGTCAGTCGTTGCTCTGCATGTTCAAGAATGTCAGGAACCATAGCGTCTTTTTATACCTTGACAAATATTTTGTAAAGTGAACATAATTTTCCCAATTCTAAAATTCAAAGACCATGGACTTGTTCATACAGGAGAAGTACAGTCTGTCCGAAACTAGGAGGTTCTACAGTGCGTGGTTGTCCAGTAGTAATGCGGGGCGGGGGGAGAACATTTTGTGTCTTTTTAAAAGTGAGGGTAATTGTGGCAAAAGTATCAGCATTTTCTTCTTTTAATTCTGTTTAGAAACGTTATACCTGGTGAGGGTCCCCGTCCAGCGTTTGGAGAGTAAGGTCAGTGAATACAGGTGGCCGTCACCTACCCAGAGTACGACTGCCTCCCAGGAAAAGCAAGATTTTCTTCAGACAGAGCAGGGCTGTGCAGCTCCAGCCTGCAGTCCGAGTACTTGGGATGGGGAGAAATAAAAAAGAGAGAACGTTAGATTTTCATAGAGGCAGAGCTCGGAGACTCTTTTCTTCCAAGACTGAAGCGTGCGGCTCTGTCTGATGCCCACGCTCACAGGCGCTCTCACTCTCCCCCGGTTCCACAGCTTTAGTTCCCGCGACAGATCGCTATGGGAAATCACCCACCTCTTGTTCAGGCGGCATAACATTCTTCCCTCTCTTCCTCTCCCTACTTACCCTCTGATCTTTTTGAAAATCTTCTTCACACCAAACTCTAACAGTTTCAGATGTGACCTCGGGCTCTGCAAACGAAGTTATCCTGTTAGAGGTCTGTCCGGCAAGTGCAAGGCTGTCCTTCGATGAGGCGGGTTGGCGTCTGGGGCTAGCGCATGGTCATTAAGAATAGTCTTGAGAGCACACGTGTGTGTACTGTAACTAAATCGAGGGCTAGGAATGGAGGACTCGGACACTGAAAGGTCACTGGATTAAAAAATCTATTGCTACCAAAGTAGTACGAACAGAAGACGATGTGTGTGTTAGTAAGTTGTTTTCTGCACAGAAAAAGATTCTGTTAGGGTTACATTTGTGTTGTAAGTCTTTTACAAAGTAATTTTTTAAATAATGATGTCAGAAATATGAAGGTGATTGCTTTTAAGTGAGTGTTATTTGGGAGCAGTTTAGAACCATGAGAAGTTGGTTTTGTTTTGTAGAAGTGTTGTTTGACTTTCCTCTTACGGTGAAATTTTTAGTTACTTCCGTTTTTTTAAACCTTGACCAGGTGAACAGTGTTCACCCAGAATGTCGATTTCATCTGGAAATACAGGAGGAGGAGACAAAATGCACAGAGCTTCTAAGGACTCAAACAGGAAAATACAAAGGTAAGCTAGCCGCTTGGTGAGTACAGGGGCTCAGCTGGATAACCGGGCAGGCTGATAGCTCCCCCTCACTCTTAATGTTTTAAAGTCACCTGCATCTTCAAGAAATAGAAAGGTCTGTTTCCACTGCCGGGGGCCGGGGAATCCTTCCCATAATAAACTTTGTTTAAGTTATTTTTATTAACATATAATGTATTATTAGCCCCAGGGGTACAGGCGTGTGAATCATCAGAGTTACACATTTCACAGCACTCACCATAGCACACACTCCCCACTGTCCATCCCCCAGCCACCCTCTCCCTACCCAAGCCTTAATCCTTAACAGTAACAGTATCCATGGTTTGACATAAGAGCGAATTACTAAAATAATTTCATGGGCATTGTTATGCTTTGCAAAAACAACTCCATTATCCATGGAATGAATATTTTTATCTGATTTCTCACATTTAAAAATTTTAGTCACATCCCAGATGATTTTAGTCCATGTGGAAACACCAGAAATCAAACAGGGAAATGAGACTTCTGTTTTCCTGAAGACAGACCTATTGTGAATACAGCAGATTTGCTCACTTTACCTTCTCCAGGTCAAACTGCACACGCTGGGACCATGTGTACTCTGGCTAGGCACATTCACAGTCTGTAAATTCAGAAGGTTCTGTGATAACACCTACATTATAACAGAAGCAAAAACCTTTTGTCTTTCATCTTCATTCATTTTCAAGACAAAAAGTGAAATCAAAGACTCCATGTTAAAACAGGTTGGTGTCCTGCAGGGGGACTTGAGACCAGAAGTTACGCACTTGGGCTTTGTTCTAGACCACTGCTGCCCAGAAGAGATAGTAGGTGAACCGCATAGATAATTTTTAATATTCTAGTTACCCCATTAAAATGTGAAAAAAGGGGAGATTAATTTTAATATACTTTATCCAAAAATATCCAAACCATTATCATTTCAACTTATAATCAATATAAAATATTGACAAGAAACTTTGAATTTGTTTATACTAAATCTTAGGAACCGAGTATTTGTTTTGCACTTACAGCACATACTCTGTGGACCCACCTCACAGCAGCCAGGGCCCCCCCCCCCCTACGCGGGACAGGACGGCTTCGGACCAATTAGCCAGCTCTGAGGATAGATGAGACACAGGTCCTGTCAGCCAGCGCCTCAAGACAAATCTATGATCATGGCCACTGAGGTCCATTCCCTTCAGTGAACATTAAGAGATTTAGGAAAAATCAATGCAGACAGGAGCCAGAATTTAGAATCCTCTGGTGAGCATCTGGTGAGCCCAGGTCCCAGCAGCACCATCCATGAGACCTCCAGCTCAGAGACAGGTGGGCCAGCCCGCTGTCTGCTGCATTCTCAGTAGGTGACACTTGGCCATCCGAAGACGCCTGGAGAGTGAGAACCCTACCCCTCACACCATCACTGTGCAGTCCGGGCACTGATGTGCTCTGAGGCTGCCCACAATGGCATTCACTCACTGGTACTAACTGTCCTCCTGGAGCAGCAGTGAACAGAACCATGTCTTTGCGGGAGTTCATCTTCCAGGGTTCACGGGGCGTCATAGGCTCTGTGGGGCCGAACGCTGCCATTTCCTGCTGCCTTCTTTAGGCCATACTTCCCAGGCCCTCTGCCACAAGCCATGGACACACACAGACTGTCCCAAATGGGGAAGGAAGAGTGCTGTCGACACTGCTGGCATGGGGCCATCATGAAATTGCAGACCAAGCTGTACTCTGTTTTATTACTGTTGACAGATTCTTACAGATGGCACACCTGTCCCTAGCCTGCACCTGGGTGACAGCTCCCCTTCCCTCGCTGCCCTCACAACTGATGTTTTAGGGAAAAGCTCTGGGAATACTTCATGCTTCTTTCTTATCACTCTTTATTTCCCACATTCATCAAGAACATTTTGATGACAAATAGAACACTGGCGCTATTTCAGTGGGCAACAAGGAACACTTAACATTTAAAAAATAGCATACGGCTCATGACTTTCCCTCCGCGGAATCTCCTCACGGTTGGCCTGGGGTTGGCTGGCTAGTGGACAGAGCAGCGTGGAGGGTCATCTGTAGGTCTGTGCCTGTGGCTCGCCTGACAGGTGCTGTGTGATGAGAAATGGGACTCGTTCAGAGAAGCTCAGTTTTCTGCCATTATGAAATAGGCCACAATCAGGGGCTTTTATGTGTATAGGAAAGATTCTTCATTACTGGTTATCTCACACAGATGGAGTGTGGCATTAGTTCATTCAAAGCAATGTCCTTTTGGTTTTACTCTGTTCCAAAGACACAGGTCTCACCCCTAGTCCCTGACCAACCCTTCCTGAGGATAAGGTGTTGGCCCAGGGTGAGTTGATGGCCTTGTGGCTGGGCAGAGCCGACGCGTGGGGCCGTGGGGATACGGGGGGCGACTGGCAGCTGCTCCTTGCAACCCTTGGTTGTTACTGTGAGGAAATGCAGGTGCCAAATTGCCCAGCTTCCTATTTTCAGAAAATATCAGAAATGTAGACTTTACCTAAAATATTCCAGTTTATTAAAAGTTTACAACTAGTTCTTTAAAAAAAAGTTTTGCAGGAGACCGGCAGACCTCCTGTGGGGCAGGCAGACATTGCCCGGGAGCTGTCAGGTTGCTCTCTCCAGGATGTCTGGGCCCCTCAGGCCTCTCACCACCATCGAACGCACCTCTGGGGGGTCAAAACACCCTAAATGCTCAGCAAGGTCTCCTTCGCAGGCACCTCCTGCCTGGGTTCAGAGTGGCTCAGGGGTGATCTGTACGTGACCCACATCAGACAGTGGGATGGCAATATCTAAGGGCAGAGTCTCTGAAAATCTCTCGTTCGCCGTGACATCAGCTGGAGCAGAAAGAACATGGTAGTTTTGGATAAAGGTTGTAAACGGTCTTCCTTGTTTGGAGCAGCCCAGAAAGACGCCACTCAGTTTTCTTGCAGCGACAAGCATCCGTCTTGGATGTTTTCTTTTATGGAAGGCTCTTATTATTAATATTAGCTCTATAGCAAAAACACCTGCTTGTGACTCATTTCACCTTCGGACTTACAGGAAGAGCCTGCTACAGGCCACCTGCCCTTCAGGAGAAGAGCAGCTATAGGACTGTGTCCTGGGCCTGGCCTCCCTTCGGTTTTCTGTGAAGAAGGACAACTGGTGTTCTAAAGTCCTTTTTTTCTGTTTGCTCGTTGAGATATGCATGGTTCAAATGCCAGAGATATAAATAGGAATAAGTTACCAGAATAAAGATACTGTGGATGAGGGAAACCAGAAGCAGAAAGTGAAGGCTTTCTGACTGGTGAGAAGAGAGTGTACATTTGCTTCATGGAGTTAAAAGTGAGAAGGTCTGTAGTGTCTGCTTTTAAATCCTATAGGATTAAGAAGTTGGTGTGAAAACAGAAACAAGGAAAAACTAGTTCTCATTTTAGTGAGGTCATGCGGATAAATCTGATAGTTCTTTTTCCTGCGCGCTGGGTCTAAAGCAAATGCAAACACACGAATCCACACAGAAGACGACTTCAGTTCTAAACCCTTTTAAAGAATTCACTGTATAAGAAAAGCTTAAGAGCTATTTAGAGCTTTGTCGTTTAATATTGACTCATCGATAAGACTAACTTAATCCTCCTAATAGATGTATGAGGTGCTCTGAGGCCACCAGTGCCTAAAACTATAGTGAAAGTCCAGCCCTTTTCCCGGCGGTGGCCTGTGCTGACCTGCGGTGGGCAGGGGATGAGTCAGCCACTCAGGCTTTGCCCAGTCTTCCTGCCTGTGCACAGAGTGGAGAGGAACTTTTCTGTGGCTTTGTGGTTTTACACCTAGATCTGGAGGGCCTGTAGCCTGGGCCTGGGGGCCTGGTCCCCCACATAGGTGGGACCCATGTTTTCTCAACAGCCCCACACCTGGAGCTGTCCCATTCAGGTGCACGGCTGAAGAGGGTAGGGTGGCGAATGTTAGCTTAGGACCAGGGCCATGGGAGGTGCTAGACTAAAAAACTCCCTTTTCTTTGACTTTGATCTACTTGTCCAGAGTGGTGAGGGGTTTGAGGGGTTTGGAGTCTCCTACTTGCAAGCTGGCAGGTTAGCAAAGAGGCCTGCCAAAGGCTCGGGACTCTGGGCCCCAGACAGACATGGTTGCCCCTGGCACTCGGGCAGCTTGGGAGCCACGTTCGCATGGTTCCCTTCTCCCGAGCCCCCCGGGAGCGATGCAGGACAGCCATGTGACACAGTGCCCACAGCAGCCTGTGTCACAGCTGAGGAGCCCCCAGTGTCCCAAGGAGGCTGCTGGCACTCCTGCCCAGCCTTTGCTCCAGGAAAAGATGCTATCTCATCATGGTGCTCCGTCCAGAGGGAAGCACTCTCTCCGTCCAGCAGCCTCTGTGACAGGCATCCCCAGATAGTCTGGAACAAAGCGGGTGCACCGGGGAGAAGCGTCTCTGGCTCCGGGGCAGCGGCTGCTTGGCTGAGTCCCTGCAGAGTCCCTGCAGAGTCCCTGCAGCACGGCCGTGTGACCGCAGCTCGCCGTCCTGTGCCGTGCTGGCCCTGCGCCACGCTGTCCTCAAGGGGGAGACGACATTTTGTTCCCGTCACAGCCCGAGTCTTACGCAGTGCTTGGCATTTAAAAAGATGTTGAAGAAGGTTTTGCTGAACACATTAATGAGAATCTTCACATTAAAAACTAAGTAAGGTGCCCCTGGGGCAAACAATACATTATATGTTAATTAAAAAACTAAGTGAACATCCACCTGGAAAAAACCCGTTCAGAAACACATCTAATGACAGCTTTTCCCACTGCAGACGTGCAGTTCCCCTCCCTGGAGGCAGCTCCCCTCCCCCCGGTGAGGCACAGGGGAGATGCACACGGCCCCTCCGCTCTCTCCTTCTGCTGATGGAAGTGTCGTACCCTATGTCCTTACGCCCGTCTGTACTTTGTCTTCCTTTTTTGTTTTTGACTTCAGCAGTGTACTTGCTGACGATTCTTTGCTGGGGTAATTACCCTGCTAAGAGCTGTGTAGTATCTCGTTAGTCTGTCCCAGGCTCCTGGCCTCTTAGGGTAGCTTACGAGCCACACTCTAGTGACCGCATTTGTTCCTGTGAGTAAAACATTCCACCAGCATTTGATGGTGGGCTTCAAGCCACTGATCATGAAATCATATGACCAAGCAACATTGTTTTCACAGCTTTATTTCTGTGATGTTCGTGTCCCATAACATAGAAGCGATTACTTCCCATTTCACACCCAGTCTTTCTCCGCACCTTTTCATCACAAAAGGAACGAGACCATTTCATGAATGGGTTCCCTCCCAGAAAATCAAGATGTCACCTCTTCTTGGATGCCCGCCCGTTGAGGTGCCTGTTTCTGCCAAGGGGCCCGGGTAGAGCCCTGCTGTCGCGTGCACCTTCAGCTCGGAGATGGTCCTCCTCCCTGCTGAGTGTGCGTCCTTGAAGAGCCCACCCCGCGTTGATGACTTGCTAGTCCCAGTCCTCAGCTGACACACAGGTCCAGGCGCACACAGAGCACCCACCGTCGTCTGTCCACATGGGTCTGAAGGGAGCCGCTCGGGACGTCAGTGGTCAGACCAGCCAAGGAGAAGGCAGCGGCCTTTCTGGGGTCGGGATGATGCCAAAGCTTGTTTCTTCCCTTTCACTCTCCCTCTGATGTAAGTTGGCCCTTGTTCTGGTCCAGACTTCTCTGTGGGCCGATAAGTTAAAGAGTCTGATCTGTTTTCCCCCTTAGTACTGGGTCTTTTCTTTTCTTTTTTTTTTTTTAAACTAGATTTCTCCTAATTCTAAACTCCTTAAAATCTGCCAGTAGCCTTAGAGAGTTAAATAACCAATAATTATTTATCGAGTTTTCTGAAAATAATGACTTGAAATTTACTTTTTATAGGAAATGAATCTCACTGAAATAAATTCTAACCTGAATTAAATTTTGTGTTCAGACTCCTATCAGGAATCCTAAACCAGAAACCCATTTCTAGCAAACAGGGCTTCCGCACACCTAGCAGCACAGTGATCACTGATCTTGTTTGGAAGGAGAAAGCTATGACCTGATGCCCATTAAATCACAGGAAGGAACTCCGAGGGGGTTCACGCTGCCCTGCTTGGACCACGTTAGCTTCTGCGTCCTTCCTTCTAAGACCCGCCGAGTCTCGGCCCAGCGGCTGGCCGACCGTCTCCGCTATTTCTGCCTCTTTGCTTTGTGGGTCCCCCTGAGCTCAGATTTCCTCCTCCTCCGGATTCTCCCAGCAGCAGGGGCAAGTTCTGCTGCTTTTCCGGTCAGTGGAAGTTGGGTTTCTCCCCTGATGAGCCCTGGCAACCTGGGTTCTAAGTCCACCGATGTTTGGGATCTCCTGTGCTGTATTCACAACCCAGAGTTTGTCCAGCCTTTCATCTCCGGAGCCCAACCCACCCCGCCACCCCCGCCGGCATGGGAGCGTTTGCGAGGCAGACACAGCCCCGGTCTCTTCCTGGGCCCCTCGGCCACCAGGACCCACAACCACGAGCACAGGGCTGGTGCTCCTACGTGGAGGACGGGTTCCGCTCCCACACGACCTCCTCCCCTTCATGCTGGCTTTCGATCTCGCCTGTTTTTGATTATTTGCGCAGGTTGCCGTCCTTCCTGACCAGGACTTGGAGGTAGGAGCTGTTCTGTTGCAAGGCTTTCTAGAGTTTTCTGGGTCAAGCACCAGTGCAGGGACTGCCTCGGAATGCTCCATAGCCAGGGCCTCTGGTTCTGAGTGTTTGCTTGTGGCACGGACTGAGTGAGAATGAGGCTGTCACTTCCCGACGCACCTGCAGATTCCGTCGGTCATCAGCTGCCACAGCGTGTTTTTATTCAGTGTCTCCCAGGACAGAAGGCGTGAAGAGAGGTTGGTCGGGGCATGGTCCTCCCCTGGGAACCCCGAATCACATCCCCAGTGGCAATGCTGTGGGTGAGCAGGGATGGCAGGGCTTGGAGTCGAGAGACAGTAGGATTTCTGAGGGGGAACCCGAGTGTGAACTCACAGTAACATCAGTTTAACTTGCAACCAGAAACCATGGTAGGAAGATGCCTGAGGACTTAGGTTATCTTTCCTCAGAGTGAAGGCAGAAACGGGATGGACAGGAAAATGACCCCGAATAATGGGTGCTTTTTGCTCATGAGCTCACCGGTGATCAGCACTGTGGTCATTCGCCGTAAACTTACGTGCAGCCGTCCTGCTCTGTGACCTTGGTCCTGGTTTCCGTTGGGCCTCCTGTGTCCTGTGCTCAGCCCTGGGATGGATTCAGTCCCACCCAGCCAAGCCCCGTGGTCTCCCTTCCAACTCACGTTGCCTTGGTATCGCTTCTGTCATGACAGCGAACGCAGGCCCCATTCACGTTAGGCGTGGGGTCCCATCTCAGGGTTCCTCGGCTTCTTGGCACATAAGCATCTGCTGGAGGGACCTTTCCTGTCAGGCACAGACTGCAAACCTCACTCAGTGCTGAGGGCAGAGGGAAGGCACGCAGCGTGCTGTGCCCCTGAGACGTGGTGCGGGGCCCTGTCTTGGGACAAGGCAGGGAGATGTGCACAGAGCCCTTGGCAGAGGAGTCGAGTCTTAATCGGGAAAGCAATCGTCAGCTGCCCTGTCGAGACGCATCAAAGTGCAGAAACCCGAGAGCGTTCTGAGCACGGCATCCAGGCTCGCAGCAGACAGAGCCCGGGTCCCTGGTCCCACTCAGATGCTCTTTTTACAAAGTGACGTGTGGCATCTTAGAGAGAAGATGCTTTAGAAAAGACCTTCTCTCCTCTTTAAAGTCTGCTTCAAAGGGAAGGGAAGTTCCTTGACGCTCCACCATCTGTTAGCTGGGACAGAGCCTAACCTCTCCTGCATGCTCATCGTTAACTGTCAGCGCGTCTGGCCCAAGCCACCTCTTTGGATAACGGTTTCCAATGCCCACTACAGCAGTCATGGAACCAGTGTTTCCTTTCTTCTGGCCAACAGCAGTGGTTTTGAAGTCTCAGGACAGGACCATCTTTCACTCCTGGTGCCTCTGGCCTGAGTTTTGTCATCCTGGCCCTGGTGGGGCCGAGTCCGTTCTCCGCTTCTCTGTATGTAAGCGCGGACCCGCCGCACGAGCCGTGGTTTCTCCGCGGGTGGAGACCTCGTGGCAGGGATGATAGGCCGCGGGCGCAGTGGCCGACATCTGCACCCTGCCCCCTGGGGCATCAGGCTGGCTGTGGCCTCAGTCCAGCAGCCGGAAGAGGCAGCGTCCCCCGCTCTGCAGCGGATCTGTGAGTTCGCACAGCTCTGCCCTTCCCTGCGGCCGGAGGAGAGGCCTGTTTGCGAGGACAGCGGGGGTGAGGCCTGGCGGCGTAGCTCCTAGGGACAAGGGCAACATATTTGTCCTCCTGTCCCCCCAGTGCTACTGCTCTGTCCTGTGAGACCCTGGGCTCCGTGCACTGGGGCACGAAAAGATCCTCGCAAGACTGTCTCCTGGCTCCAAAACACACACAGGGATTCAGAGGAGGGAGTGATTTTCCGGGGGCCGGAGCTTGGAGAGGCAGGCTTTGGACATGCAGCAAAGGGGGAGACACACGTGTCAGGGGCGCCGAGCCTTAGCCTGGGGTGAGGGGCTGGGAACAGGGAAGGGAGAGCAGAGTCGACCCACAACCTGGACTGCTGAGAGTGAGAAGCCAAGGGAGGAGCTCTGAGCCGTGGGGTGTGGGGTTCGAGCCATGCTTAGGACAGCTCAAGAGGCAGGTGCTTCTGAGAGGAACAACAAGGGTGGCCCTGGGAGCAGAGAAGCCGCTGGTAACATCCGGGTGGGAGACGCTGATGTTTGCTGTGGAGGGCGATGAGAAGAGCCGTTTGCATGGACCAGGGCAGCCAGCTGCCCACTGCAGAGTGATGGTGACCAGGCAGGTCCCCACAGCTGGGCAGAGGGGGCAAACTGCCCTCCAGAAAAGCAGGAGGCCCAGGAGAGGGCGGAGGAAGAGGCACCTTAGGGTGGGAGCCCCGAATGTGTATGGAAGCAGAAGGGAAGAATGGGGAGGAGGAGAGGCCCTAGGGCAGGAGGAGGCAGCCCAAGCCAGACCTAAAGGTAGAGGCGGGTGGGGAGGGCAGAATGAGGATGGAGAGGGCTGTATGCGCAGGACCCACAGGAGGCTGCCCTCCTGGTTGGATGGGGGCTGGAGGGCTCACCAGAACCAGGGCCCAGGGCACTGACTGGTCACCCCGGGCCCTGGGTGACTTGCACACCCATCCTCTTGTCCCGCAGACCTTGCTCAGAGCCGTGCCTCCCACCAAGCCCAGAAGGGCCTTCCACAGGGGCCGGCCATAGAGCAGCTAGAGACCCTGTTGGCGTGGGGCCACGGGGCCCAGCGTTTCTGTGCCTGCGTGGGTCCTTGCACACATGGTCACACCCAGCCGGGCGTCTGCCAGGCTGTGTACGAGTGTGATTTGTCTCACTCATCGTAACACCGTAGGTCTACGTCCTGGAGTGACCCCAAGTCACCCAAGTCCTGACCATGAGTCCGTGGAATATTATCCTGGCGTGGCATGGCAGGATTCCCTCAGCTTCAAGTCTCTGCGTATCTGCCTGTGCCTCTCTGGCCCACGCAGACGTTCCCGCGGCCCCACGTTGTCACGGACGTTGGGAGGAAGGCTTTTGAAACTCTGAACATTTAAGGAAAGAGAGGAAAGAGGGACACCTAGGTGGCTCTGTTAGTGGACCGTCCAACTTGGTTTCCACCTGGGTGGTGATCTCGGGGTCGTGAGATCCAGCTGCACGTCTAGCTCTGTGCTCAGCAGGGAGTCTGCTTGGGATTCTCTCTCTCTTTCCCCCACTCTGCCCCTCCCCCAGCCCATGTGTCCCCCGCCCAAAAATACAGAAACAAAATCTTTAGAAAAAAAGAGGAAATAGAGGCTGTTTACGAAAGGTCACGGCAGTAAACATCGTAGTGGGGAAGGGCGTCCGCGTGCTGTACACGATTTAGCACGCTCAGCGGCGTTCCTAACAGACGCCGTTTTAGGGCCTACGTAAGCTGCCCGAGGTTGGCCATGCCCAGCTGCCTGAGGAGGGGTGTGGGCGCTGCTCCTGCCACGGAGGGACTGGCAGCCCGTCCCTGAGCAGCAAGGCCGGCACAGAGTCCCAGTCGCGGGCACCAGGTTGGCTCAGGCTCAACTTGGAAGACAGTTCCGTGTTCGGGACTCATTGGACTCGATGTGTTTTTTTTAAATATATAGGTTCAAACTGGACCTCTTCTTTGAAAAATCCTTTTGTTCATTTCACAGCCTTGGTTAATTCTGGACTTGGAGTGTTGGTTTGGGGAGAGCTCAAGTCCCAGAGTGGGACTCCCTCTGCAGAATCCAGCTGTGCTGCCAACCCCAGAACACAGCTCTCTTGCCCCAGACACAGACTTTCAAAGTGATCCATCTTCACAGGGCGATCCCGCGGTAACGTCCCAGCAGACAGCACGTGCAGACCTGAGCTGTGTTCTCGTCCCGGCTCCCGAGGCGGGAGAACCGTATGCAGCACCCTAATTGGGCAGAATATGGGCATTCCCTGGCATTGTCTGTGAAACACTCCTTGGACACCCTAAGTGTCTTCCGCAGGCCCTGTGTGCCCCTGCCCGGGGGCCCCGAAGGCACCTGAGGGAGCGGCATGGCCCTTGCCACGGTCCAGGCCTCCTTAGTGGTTGCTCTCAGGGACCAAGGTTTGACCTGCCCTGTGGCCCGTGTGCAAGTCAGGAATGCGGAAGAGCCAGCCCCCGGTGATGTCTCTGCGGGCACACGTAGTCCCCTGCGGTGCTTGCTAGTGGGAGGAGCCCTCGGTCACGGCCCTCCTGGTGCGGGGAACCACTCGGGGCCTAGCAGGTGCACAGTCTACACTTGCTGAAGAAATGAGTACTTGTCCCTGTGGTCGCTGAGAGGGCCTGGCTCCTCTCAGCTACAAGCTGTGCTGCATCAGGAAGGAAGAGAAGTTTACGTGGGACCCAGCCCTGTCCGGCGTCTGCCCCGCGGACGCCCCACGCAGTTCCGGCTGCTTGTCTTACAGACCCCTCCGGCAGCTCCCTCTGGCATGGGCTTGTCTCTTAACCACACTGACGTCTCTGAGACAAGCACACGCGTTAGTTCTGACGTATCATCGCTTTGGGGGGTCTCCCCTCAAAAGGCTCCTTCCTGCTTTGCTTCTGCCCGCAACCGTCAGGGTCGTCCTTCCCGATGGCGCACTTTGCCCAGCTCAGCGAAGGCACGGAGGCAGCGCACCGTGTCCCACCGGTGGGCATTTTACAAGCACACGATGTAAATGCTCATCCGTAGAACGACAGGAAGAAGGAATCCCTCGTCTGGTAGGACTCGGTCATCACTGCTCGTGTTCAGATTAACTGGGTTCCGTGGGGCTTAGAGTAACAGCCACCCGAACAGGGAGTGTGCAGAGAGAGCCGAAGAGGAAACCCGAAACCGAGCAAACCGAGGGAGGGGCTGGTGGGAAAGTTTACGAGCGAGAGTGTGTTTCGGAGGCTTCAGGTCCAGCGGAGGGTTTCTCGGGATCATGGTCACAGGGTGGGGACGTGGGACCCTGCTCGTCATCAGCAGGCGGCGTCTTGGACAGCCTTGTTGGCTTCTGTGGGGCGGCTTGTTGATGGTAATTGCCAGGGCCACCGGGAAACCGAGGCCTGAGTGTCCACGAGTGGTAGTACTGGGGACTGGTCTCTGAGTAGAAAGTCACAGCAAGGGAGGGTTGAGACGGTTGTCAAGTCGCCCCCAGTTGTAACTGCAGCTGCTCCCCAAAAGCTCCAAAGGCAGCCTTCGGGCCAAGAGCAAAAATCACAAGTAGCCCAGCCGACCACAGTGACCTGAGGCCTCAACGTCAGAGGGTCACTTCAGGTGTGCTGACCAGCACTGGAGGAATCAAAGGGTCCGCATCTGGCCTCTTGAATCCTGGATGCCCCCTGTGTCTGGCCTCTTAAGTGAGGCGAGAGCTCTGGTCACAGCGTCTCCCGGGATCTCGGGCCCTCGAAGCCTGCCCGTGTGCTCCCCTCCCCGTGAGCTCCCCTGCTTGTGAGCACCTGGTGAACGAGGACAAGCTGCTGTCCTCTCAGGAGGCCATCTGCAGCACAGCCCTGCAGCCAGCTCTGTGGGGCCAGCGGGCCGGGGGTGGGCAAGGGTCAGCTTGCCTGGGGCTTCGGGTCCAAACAAACAGCTGGTTTCACAGACAAAGCTCTTGTAAAAAGGGTTTTTTCCAGCTCAGTTGGTGAGTCACGCTGTTGAGCTTCTAGTTCTTTCATTTGGTAACAGGCATGGAGAGAGGCTATCCCTCAGAGCCAGGCCCACCCGGGTTCCCTGAGCTGTCTCTCTGACCTGGTGTTTGTAGGGACTGGATTTCTCTCAGGGCAGGAAGGTGCCTGCAGCACCCCAGGACCCTCACACAGAGAGGGCAGCATCCATGTGTCTGGCCATGGTCACAGCCTCATCTGGAACCTAAGGCAGGACGTTTGCTACACAAACCCTGAGAGTCCACACACAGAAGGGGAGACTGTCTCTGTCCCACTTGAGGCTTCAGGAGGAACCTGGCCTCGGGCACATGCCTTGGGCTCTGTGCAGCGCTCTCAACACAGTATCTCGAACATGGAAGACCGAAGTGTGGGGAGCATGTGCCCTCAGGTCTTGGGAGGGCTGGTGCGGACATCGGCCTTCGAGGGTGAGAGCAGTGACAAGCAGAGATGAGAATGTGTGGCTCTGGGCCCGTGAACGTTTGTGAGCGTTCACGAATCCCTTCCCTACAGAAAGTGTAACGTGAAAGGAACAAGGTTCATGTTGTGCTTTGCCTGAGAATTAGTGGATGTTTATGTCACTGAGAAAATGAAAACAAAATCCCAAACTTGAAGCTATGCATGCGGCCTCCTCGGTGAGCGTTCCGACTTGGAGACAGAACTGGGTTTGAGGGGATTTGTTTCCTTTCAATTACGGCAGATTCCTCCCCCCTTGGACAAGATGGTCTCAAGTCGGTCGAGTTCCAGCTGCCTCCCTCAGAGTTTGTCCTCTGTGCCTGTATTTCTGGGACCTTCCTGGAGCACGTTTCAAACGCAGCCTGTCCTGAACCGTATCCATCAGCGTCGTGTATGGGCTCGCTGACAACACTGTGAGGTTTAAGAAAGCTCCGTGGGTTTTCTGAGTGGCTTAGTCTAGAGTTTTGTTCACTCTGGGCGACCGGACCTGCTTTCCCTTTAAATGGGCAGGTCCCCTCCAGGTGGCATGGCCAGGCTCCCAGAGAGGGCTCTCCCTGCCCACCCGTCGCCTCCTCCGACTCCCCCTCAGTCCTCTGCTCAGCCAGCTGCTCGGACAGCATGCGAGGTGCGGAGTCCCAGCAAGGCACTCGGTCTGAGAAAACCGGTGTGTGTGCTTTGGGAAAACTAGGAAAGGCAAGTTCCCGCCGAGCCGCTGTCGGGCTGAGGTGAGAATGACGCCCGGGGTCAGCTCTGGAACTCGAGCTGGGCAGGACTGGGCAAGCCCAGACGCTCCAAGTGGGAAGGCCAGACGAGACTTCGGGTGTGTCTGCACAGGAGGGACACCGAGAGGCCCAGCAGACAAGTCCGTACTCAAGGGAAAGCCTCTGGCTGGATGCTCCCAGTTTAAGTAACAAACACACACTTTTGTGTTTTAAATTAATAGATGTTTAAGGTATTTTTTCTGGCTTTTTGATTCACCAAGCTACTGACCGTCATTTGATTAAGATGGTTTCTCCTCCATTTTCTTGGTGGGTTTTGAAAGACAGAAAATATTTGTGTGATAAGTGAAAAACACATTTTTTACCAGAAGGTTCTCACTTATATTTATTCATAAAGTATCTTAGATAGTTCATACGGACTCGTTCAGCAGATAAACCACCGCATGGAGAAAGTCTCTGGGCCCCTTTACCCTCCGCATCACTATCAGTACAGCAACGATGGGTGCTAGGATGTTCTCTTTGCTCTAAATTTCTTCATGATTTGCAAGAGCGGCTCGTTAGTCAGTTGTCTGTGGGCCTCAACTGCAGCTCAGGGTCGGTGCCGTCCGTGAGAACTTCCCGTGACAATCGGGTCTGTGTGTGGAGGGAGCTGTGCTGCCGTCACCGCCGACCACGCGTGGCCGCTGCAGCTGGGGAACGGGTCTGTTACTGTGTTTAATTTGAACTAATTTAGATTTAAATTGAAACGGTCACATGCAGCCAGTGGTTGCCGTGCCGGAAAGTGCGGTTGTAGGATTTTTCTCAGCTTCATACCAACATGGTCCGCTGGGTTCTTTCCATTGCTTGCTGCGTCAGCCCGGAGTCCTGGCTGGTGCTGAAGGACAGCAGTGATAGCGAGGGTCCCGTCCGGTCCCTGACTTTGGGTACAAGCAGTGTTTAATCACTTCTAATCATACCGCTATTGTAAACAAGTGGTCTTCATTATGTTAAAGCAGCCTCATTACATTACCTTCTTCTTAGAGTTCTGGAGAATCAGGAGAGGCTGCTAACGTTTGCGGGGCCACCCTCGGAGTCTGCTGGTATGAGCAGGTGCTGAGGCTGCCAGGGCGCGACATAAGCAGAGTCCTCGTGCGGCCTGATGGCCTCCCCGGGGCCTCACCGCTTCTATACCAGCCTTTTCTCCCAACTGTAACGTCTCTGCTCATACCACTCTCTCACCAGGCCCGGCCCCTGCGGTCACACTTCTGTCCCCCCTCCAACCTGCCCTCCAGCACAGTCATGTCACAGTTGTTGGCTTATCTTATTAGGGTCGCAGCTGACCATGTAATCGTCGTTTCTTGTATAACTTTGGGCTTTTCCAGGAACACTAAGTGGCTAATTCTCCTGCTCCTTCATTGTCTATACATTAGTAATTAAGCATCACACTTTGCACCAGAACAACCAGTGACTCTCAAGACAACTGGACACGCAAGGTCCTCACAATGTGCTATTTCCTTCTTAGAGCATCTCCTCCTGGGTGCTCCATCCTCCGGCCTGAGCTGGCCTGGCTGGTCTGGGGCCTCCCATGGGCTCTGCTGCTGTTGGGTGACATCAGCTCAGGCTCCAGAAGAACCTGGCAAGGGCAGGAAGAATGCAGGTCTCACCGCTCAGAGTGCAAACTTGACGTGATGCTCCCGAATTCTTCCCCAAGCCGAGCTCAGTGTCCCATGTCCAGAGCCCTCCTGGTGGGCCAAGCCGCCTGCTTCTTCCTCCTCGCCCTCCACAGGCCTGGCCGCCTCTCCCTCATTACTCAGCACAGGAGTGTGCTTTCTGTGCTCCAAGCTGACGATATCTTTGAGCGCTGCCCTTTCAAACTTGACGTCATTTTGTGGGATTTGGGAAGTGGAAGAGAGGAGTTCTGGACTCCATTGGCTGTCTCCTGCCTTCAGACTGGCCACATATGTGAATGACTCCATACCAGCCTCCGGCCCTCACCCGCACGCGCCCCTGGGCTGGGCCTACCGCTCTCCCCTCTGGGCTGCCGGCCGGAAGGCTGGTTACTCCCAGGAAACATCCTGCACAGCCGCAGTGTGGGGCCCAGTAAACCCACAAAGGGAAGGCTTGCCAGCGCCTGAAAGGATGACCCGTCCGACTCCCGGCGCTTGAATGAAATCCCGCTGTGACGTGAACACTGACTGCAATGAACCCGTCGAACTAATGTGTGTCCCTCAAGGTTCCATTATTAAAGCAGAAATTGTGGTCTTCGGGGTGAGGATGGTCGGACCTTCCCGATAACCAGGGGCCAGTGCTCAGACGTGCTGCTTTCCCGTCGGTGGGGGCTCGGCCTCTGCTTGTGTTTCTTGGGACAGCTGGACACCTTCACCGGCCCCCCCGGGGCTCTCTGCTGGGAGCCCTGGCCCTGGCCAGGCTCCTCCAGGCCTCAGCCGCCACGTGTCTCCTGTGCTGACATCGGACAGTGTCACGGGGTGTCATTGCAGGGCCTGTCCCGTCCTGGTCTCTGCCGCGAGGCGCACACCTGAAGTCGCTCGTCACCCATGGTCCTTGTTGACTTCTGCATATTTCTTCCAAAGCAGTATTTATTTAAATATGTGAGAATGTTAACACACTATGAATTTATGCACTCGTTTAATCATTGGCATATAATTAAATTTTTAGAATAAATATATTTTCACTTTTATTTTAAAACCTTTAGAAAGTACTTTCAAGTCAAGTCAAAGCTTGACTTGCAGCCACTGTATGGGAGGTATCTGCGTCCTTAAAGTGAACACTCCCGGGCTCCAGCCAGGGCCGTGGAGACCCGCCAGCGCCGGCACTAACAGCACAGGACCCGGCGGCTTGTGGAGCCGCTGGTCGTTGTTTCCTTCTAGGCTAGAACATTGCTCCTGCAACACTGATGTTTACGTGAAATACAGCACTTTAAGTGCCGTAAGATATTGTAGAAACACCTGGGACTTGGGGTAAAAAACCCTGGGTTCAGGTGTGGATTCTGTCCTAGTTTGCGAGACGTTTCCTCTGGGACGACAGGCGCGTGTTTGCAGGCCTCGCACAGGGTGGGTGTTTGCCGAGACCCAGTAAGAGATCTGCAAAACGATGTAAGTGTCACATTACACAAATCAGGTTATCTGATACCTGCAGGAGGGTGACTTAAGACTTCACCACTCAGATGCCCACTTAACTGTTAAAATCCAGTGAGCTTTTCAAATATTTAAATTTGCATATTACTCTTGAAGTCAGACACCCTGAAAGCACACATGTACATTCATCCTGGGACCCTAAGCCTTCAGGACTCACACAAACCCCCGTAGGACCCATGTGGTCACACTGGGGGACGCACCTCAGCCGGAGAAAAGTAACTAACTGTTCTCAGAGCAGTCAGCGGCGTGCAAGATGCCTGGGGACGCTCAGTTACCTTCTGCCACACGCCCGGCAACTCCTCCAGCCTGAACACAATGAATGCAGAAGCTAAGAGTACTCGCCATCATATTGTTGGTGCAAGCTTCTTTCACAAATAAGCAATTTGCCAGATAATTATCTGAGTAACGGGCTATCTCCTTGCAAAGCTTTAAAACCCACAACTTGCTGCAAGCGGCCTGGGCATCCCCAGGAGCAGCAATGCGTCTGCTTCCTTAGTGCTGCCTTAGTCCTTCTCTCTCTCTCTCCCTCCAGCCTGCACTGGTGTCTGGGACAACATTACCTGCTGGCGCCCCGCGGACATCGGCGAGACTGTCACCGTGCCCTGTCCCAAAGTGTTCAGCAACTTTTACAGCAAACCAGGTACCGTCTGTCCGCATTGTGGAAGCCCAGGAAGACGCTGTGGTTGGCGTCCCCGTCGAGGCCCCAGGAAGCAGCTTGCCGGTCTCCTTTACGAAGGGAGTCGGGACAGCTGTGCCTCATGGGCTGAGCTGGTTTTAGGAGCAGGGGAACCGAGAAGCTCCTTGCTGGGCCAGCCACCTGAAAGCAAGCCCCGGGGGAGAGCAGGTCTCAGGCAAGCGTGGACCCATGAGCCCCATACAGGACAGATGGGGCCTGGGCACCAAAATGGGGGGAGGTGGCAATGCCCATGAGGGCCAGTGAGCTTTGGGCACCGAGAATACGCATGTGGTTCCATGCTTTCCTCCACGTGTGGCTTCCCCGAGCCCGCAGGGAGCCTCTCCCACAGGTTCTGAGGCAGGGACGGCGGCCGGCCTCTCCTGGAGCCCAGATGGCTCCTTGTCCACAGGGAACATCGTATGCATCGCACTGACTCCTCAGGTCCCACGGTCTCTGTTCCCGGGTCCGAGGGGGCCAGCCACGTGGGGTTGCCACCTGTCCTAGGCCAGCTTTCTGCACAACGGTGCAGCCTCTTGGCTTGTCCCCGAGAAGGGGCTTCTGTTGCGTTGTGCTTTGTTTTGTTGTACACGATCCAGATTTTCATAATATGAGAAAATCTATCTGGAAAAATAGGAAAGAGAAGATACATCTGGAAATTGGAAAGGCCTGATACTTGGCGTTCTCTAGAGAACTGTTTTCATCTTGAGCAAACATTACAGGGTAAAAACACTGAGAACCAGAATTGTTGAAGCACGTTAAGCAGAATGTCGTGGCACAGATTGGGATGGAGAAAAAGGAGGTTTGAAAGAAAAAGGCTTTGTTTCATGTCTGTGACCGGCAAGGTGACTCACCTTTCCTTGGTGAGTCAGTCAATGGCGCAGGAAGAGAGGACAGAAATCAAGCTCAGTCACTGGTCATCTTCAGCTCAGAATCACTAAATCACCTTGGAGAAGCTGAAGTTTAGAAAATATCCTGTGCATCAATAACGTTTCTACCAAATGGTTTGAACTATAATATTCTCCCAGAAATCCTAAGCAAACTAGCATAGACCCAGGCCTCCCCTCATCAGATGGCGTGGCTCTGGCTGCTTCCGCGGGCAGCCAGGGGTTTCACGCTGACAAACACAAGAGCTCTGGCTCCTGGGCCGTCGGGTGTGAGCACCCAGCCTCTGTGAGACAGGAGCCCGTTGGGGCGCCCAGTGCCCGGGTCCGCTCAGAGCCTGTCTGTGTGTGAAACCCCTGGGCATCCTCTGCTTTGGGGAATGAGAATCCCAGGCTGTCTTGGGATAAATGCTTGATGCTCTTTTCTTGTCCAAGCGGGAGCAGGACACGGCCTCGCTATCGTGGGGGGCATCTCTCCCACCAGAGATTTGCAGGCGTTTCGCTAAGTCACAGCTGGACAGTCTGAGACATGTACACCTACTTGTTCAGCCAGTCACAGAGATGTGACGCAGGAGGTGCTCACACAGGCTGATGACGAGTCGCTGCCCGCGTGGAAGGCTTGGAGCGTTCGTGCCATCACTTGGAGGAACGTGGGCCTAATGCAGAGCCGGGGGCTGAGCAGGGCTGGGGCCGGGGCCGACAGGCATCAGGTGACAGTGGGCTGAGGCCCCAGAGATGAAATTCGGCAGAGGTAAAAGTCTTGAAATCCAGCGAGGACCCAGTGGGCGTGACCCTGCGCAGTACTTCCCAGTCCACAGAGTGTTCCCAGACACGCGGTCACTCCTCGGGGGCCCATGGGGAGCGCCGGGTCGTAGGGCGACTTGCAAGGGCTTCAGCCCCCAGACCCAGATGTTCAAGAAATAGATCTGTGTTTTGATAAGAAGTGGTTTTCTTTTCTGAGTTCCCATACCCCCAGGGGATGGGAAGTGGAGGGCTCTCCCGACAGCCGTGCATGGGGTCACGACCTCTGCTGTCTTCATGCTGGCGAGGCCCCTCGGAGCTGTGCGAGGATGTGGCTGCCAGTCCACTCCCACAGCAGGAAGGACTCTGCCTCCAGCGTGACGGCAGAGCCGGCGGGACTCGGTGCAGCACCAGAATGAGTCTGTAAAGGGGACGGCAGCGAGCTGTCGAGTGAAGGGTGGGGGGCAGGCTCGGAGAGGAGCAGGACTTGTTCTGAAGGGCCGAGACCTCACGGTGCCGTGGGGGCAGAGAGGGTGGATGTGCCCCGCGTCGGGGACAGAAGGGGCCGGAGCACACGCCCACCTGTCCTGAAAGGACGCACGCAAGTCCCGAGATGAGCTGGGCGTTGGAGTCCAACCCCCACGCAGGCGGTGGGGCTTGCCATGCCTGCGACATGGAGCTCACGCGGGGAGCTGCTCTCACTCGGGCGGGTTGTCTGGAGAGCAGGGACCTCCACGCCCCACAGACACGGTGCTCTGGGCAGTGCAGACACACCTACCCCTCCGCCTCGGTGGAAGACCAAGGACCCTCCCAATAGCCCCCCGCAGACGTACGCTCCGTGAGCAAAGGACCGGGCGTCGGGGATCAGCCTTGGGGAGCAGGGACGGAGGCACCCGTCACAACTCTGCTGAGGGCCCCTAGGCAGTGCAGCTGAACTGAAAGGTCCCCCAGTGTGGTGAGGCTCCCGTAGGGCAGACGGTCCCACAGAAGAGGTCCACCCGCAGAGGACAGAGAAGAGGGTCCTAGAGGTGCATCCTCCCCACCTTCCCTTCCCTGGTCCTGCCTTCACCTCCCAGGCCTCCCCCCTCCTCTCACCTCCCAGTCTCCTCCTCACTTCCCTGGACCCCCTCACCTCCTTGGCCCCTCCACTCACCTCCCAGGCCGCCCTAACCTCCCAGCACCCACTCACGTCTCCAGGTCGCCCCTCACTTCCCAGCACCCACCACCTCCCTGGGCCCCCCTCACATCACAGGACTCTGTCTTGCCTCCACTATCCACTGTGGTCCCTGCCCTCCAGCTGCCCCCAGACCCCCCCGGGACGAGAGCAGGAGGAGGTTTGGGCCCTGGACTCAGAGAAACGCCGTGTTGGAGAGTGAGAGAGCAAACCCACGCAACCCTGTGAGGGGCTTTGCCGAGGTCCCACTTTCTTGCCAGAAGGTCAGGGTCTGGGCCCTCTCGCTTCCCTGCACGCATTGTGCCAGGAATCGCTTATGCACATTATCACCTCAACGTGAGTGTGCTTGGCTCTAGATTTTGTCTGATTAATCAATCACACAGGCCACCCCGGTGTTGAAAACAAAGGATTTTTGAGTGAGTAAACCTATTCCACCACTCAGTCATTACAGAACGTTGGGTGTATTACTGAACCTCAGTGTCATCTGTAAAATGGGAACTGTAATGCCCGCCAAGTCTGCTTCACGGTGCTGGCCCAAGACAGGCAGAGATGATGTGAGTTAGGTATCTGCTCTTCTGAGAGCCCCAGGGGTCATGAGTCAGGGAGGAAGTTGGTGGCTGGTCTGCCGCTGAACCTCCCAGCGCCAAGGGTGGGAAGCGCCTTCCCAGGCCTGAGCGTCCCACTGCCCGCCCCGCGAGACCCGCCGTCACCAGGGGTCCGTGCCCGGCCCTGAGGTCACTCAGCACCACGTCTTCTTTTTTAAATTTTATTTATGTATTTATTTATTAGAGAGCGTCTGCAGCAGACTCCACGCTGAGCGTGGAGCCCGACACTGGGCTCTGTCCCAGGACCCTGAGGTTATGGCCTGAGTGGAAACCGACAGTCCAAGGCTCAACCTACTGAGACACCCGACGTCTGACACTTTCTTTTAGATAGAGGGAACGTGGCATTCCTGAGTTTAACATACATGTTTAGGTTAATTAAGACCAAAAGAAAGTGGTGTCACAAGACAAGCACTGCCTTCATTTCACGCGGTATGCGTCTCATCCCCACAGTCTGCGGGTCAACGTCAGGGACGGCGCTGCCTGTGGGGTCACGCCCCGGGCAGCCGAGCGAGGGAGCCGGCAGGGGCAGGGGAATGGCCAGCTCTGGAATGGCTGGGGTTTGGTGATCACGCTCTTTCTGAGCAGAATATGAGTCTGTTACCTTTCCTTGCGCTCTGGAATCATCAGAAACCAGCCGTTACAGCCACGTCGCTGGGCCCCGTGACCAGAAGCTCACCTGCAAGCCACTGAGGCCCCGCCAAACCCCACTTCCGTGGGTGGGGAGCCCAGGGTGGGCCGGGCTGAAGGCGCACACCGTGGAGTGGCTGGACAGGGTGAGGCTGAGCTCCTCGCTGCCAGAGAGAGGAAGCACATGGGGCCGTGCCCGCCGTCACCCCTCAGGCCAGCTGTCGGGGACCTGCAGGCCTGACGCCCGCACTCTGTCTTCCAGGAAACATAAGCAAAAACTGCACGAGTCACGGCTGGTCAGAGATGTTTCCCGACTTCGTGGACGCGTGCGGCTCCGGTGACACCGAGGACGACAGCAAGGTAAGGGCCCGTGTAGTTCCCGTGCTTCCCAGTCCCTTTTCTGGAAGCGACCACGGAACGGTGTCCTTGAGCTGCCCCACACGAATGTCCCCAAAGAGCACTGCGGCTTCCTCGTGGCCAGTGTGGGCCGCGTCCCTGTGTCCGTCCTGGGCCGGGCATCTGATGGCATCTGACCTCGGTCTGTGGCTCTGCCGTTGTGGAGGCAGGAGAGCCTGACTCTCTTCGCTGGCCTCCAGTGAGGCTCAGTGGCTCTGCGGGCCTGACGTGGGCCTTAATCAGCACCCATTCTGCCGACGGGCTTCTTTGGTCTGCTCAGGACTCTGCCCCTAAGCGGGCTCTCCAGAAGCGTGCAGGAGGGTTTCTAGCCGCGAGCAGCAGCAGGAGAGGCGCGCGGCTCTGGGGCTTGCAGCCGTTTCCGGCCGGCGGTGCCCAGGGCGTGCTGATGGTCAGCGTGCCGCAGGAGGCCCCAGAGGTGTGCGCAGGGGAGCCCTTTCTCTGGGAACGCGACCGTTCAAACGATGCGTCGACTCGAGACTGCTCAGCTCTGCTCAGCCCCAGGGCTGGTCTGGGTTGGTTTTCTTTCCCGCACGTCCAGCCAGCGACTCTGTGTGCTTGTGGTTTTACTGGGTCTGCCACCAGGAAGCCAGGTCACCGTCCTCCCCTCGGGCCACCTTCCTTCACGTGACCCCAACGCCGTGTTAAGGACAGGCGAACGCCCTATTAACGTGAAGGCCTGGTGTCTCGTTCCCCGTCCCCTGCAGCCCCCACTGTGTGGGAACGAGCTGGAGGCCCTTGTAAGAGCCTCGGGGAGCAGCCAGCTACTCCCGCACCTTGCTCCCCCTTGCCTCCAGCCCTACACCCGCCTCCCCACTGTGGAGACTGCTACTGAGGTCACAGTCAGATCCGTTTCTTGGGGGATTAACACATCCTTCGTGTTCCTCTTCTACAGCGGGACTGTCTTTGCTCTCCTCACTAAGATTCATGGTTTAAAGCAATTTTTTACAAACAAATTATTAAACCTAGAGAAGGAGGTACCTCACGCTTCAGCCAGTGTCTCACTAAGCAAAGGTTAAGTTTCCTCACACGGGGCCCGCGGTCAGTGGGGACGATGCTGGCGCCGTTGGCGTGGCCGAGCGCGTGCTGTGGGCTGCGTCACTTACTCGTGTCATCATGGGTGCTCTTTCCCCATTGAGGCGGGACGGACGCACGGACGCGGACGCACTTACGGGACAGGCGTCCCTCAATGCTGTGTTTCCACAGACGGAACGGCGGGGCAACGCCGCCCTGTCTGTGGGGGCATTTTTCCAAAGATATTTGCTCACTTTGTCTCTCTGTGTCACGTGGTGCTAGTTCTGACAGTAGTTCTGACATTTTCCTGGGATTATCCTTGTTACAGTGATCTGCGACCACTGATTAGCACTCACTGCAAGCTCAGAGGATAATTAGCATTTTCTAACAATAAAGTAGTTTTTAACTAAGGACGTATGTCGTTTTCTTGGACACGATGCTGTCGCACGCTCAGAAGCGACAGTCTCCGTAAGCCTCACAGGCGTCAGGACACCAACCAGTTTGCTCAACTCCCTCCGTCACAGCTCCTGCCCTCGGCGCTGGCCCAGAGCAGACCGGCCCCCACAGCACATGCGACAGCCCAGTGCTTCGGTGCATGGACATGAGCACACTGCGAAGTGATCTCTCGGTCAAACAATCACCCGTCGCCTCACATATTTATTTATTTATTTATTTATTTATTTATTTATTTATTTATTTATTT